>NC_088691.1:95222038-95523234 GCF_028017835.1 Emys orbicularis | reverse complement strand
AAGCAGCGGGGCTCCCGTGGCTATTTAAAGGACCGGGGCGGCAAAGGCAGCTGGAGCCCCGGGCCCTTTAAATAGCCCCTGGAGCCCCCCGCTACTCCTGGGCTCGGGGGCTATTTAAAGGGCCCGGGGCTCCCCTGCTTGTACCGCCCCGGCCCTTTCAATAGCCGCCAAAGCCCCACCGCCACTACTCCAGGGCTCCGGTGGCTATTGAAAGGGCCGGGGTGGTAGAAGCAGCGGGAGCCCCAGACTTTTTAAATATCCCCCAGAGCCCCGCAGTCCTACCACAGGGCTCCAGCAGTGGGGCTCTGGAGGCAATTTAAAGGGCCTGGGGCTCCAGCCCCTGTTGGGAGCCCCAAGCCCTTTAAATTGCCCCCTGGGGAAGCCAGGCCGCCCCGGTACGGCAAACCGGCTCTTGCCGGTACGCCATACTGAGACGTACCGGCTTACTTTCACCTCTGACTCCACTGGAGTTACGGCAGTGTATAGCTGGGGTGAGAGGAAAGTTTGTGTCTCTCTCTCTCTCTAATTACAGACACTTGTCGCTGTATTATCTATACACCATAAACTGGGTAAAGAAAAGCAGGCCCAAAGATCTAAAAACAACTCCCCTCCAGGGAAAAAATAAAGGCTCTGCTTTTGTATCTAAATCTGTGAAATTTGATTCCAAGAGGGTCATGTCCACGTGGTTTTGATCCACAAGGGTTCGCAGCTGAGGAATCAAGGTCCAGATCTGGATGAGCCATAATCTCAGTCACAACATCGGAGTTTCTCCTGGCTTATCAATGAAACATGCAAAATGGTGACTTTCACTGGAGTGTGATGCCAAGCTATAAAATGAACCATGTTTTTTCACAATTGAGCCTTGTTTACTAGAAATTTGGCACAGGTTGTAGGAACAGGCAGAGGAAAGATTGGTCCAGTGGAGAGGAAGTATGGTCCAATGGTTAGGGAGCTATCCCAGAGTTGGGACAACCTAGGTTCAATTCCCTGCTGTACCGCTGACTTCCTCTGTAACCCTGGGCAAGTCACTTAGTCTCTCTCTGCTTCAGGTCTCCACCTGTAAAATGAGGATAATAGCACTGCCCTACCTCACAGGGTGTTGTGAGGATAAATACATTAAAGATTATGAGGCACTCCAATAGTATGTTAATGGGGGCCATATAGGTACCACAAATAGGTTCCCTGGGAAGGTTTATGACCCTTAGCAAATCCTTCAGAAAACAAGGTTTGAGTTTTTGTTTGTAACGAATACTAAAACTGGGCACGTTTCAAGTGGCTTTAGTTTTCACTTGCTCCCTCAGAATGGGTGCGGGTATGATTCTTTTCCAAGAATTTTCCCTTAGTATGACACTTGCTTCCTGACATACAGTGTGTAGAGATGAGAGCTAAAGCAATATGATCATACAATACCTGCCAGCATGACTGCAATGTGAACAACTGCCTGTCATAACTATAATTCCTTAACACTGCCTCTGACTGGAAACAGTGCTACCTTCTAAAACAGTTATAGGCTTGCTGAGTACAGGGGTGGCTCTTTGTTTGTTGCCGCCCCAAGCACAGCAGTCAGGCGGCCTTTGGCGGCGTGCCTGCGGGTGGTCCACTGGTCACGTGGATTTGGCGGCGTTTCTGCGGGTGATCTGCCGGTCCCGCGCCCTCAGCGTACCCACCGCAGGTATGCCGCCGAAGGCTGCCTGACTGCCGCCCCAGCACACACTTGCTGCGCTGGTGCCTGGAGCCGCCCCTGGCTGAGTAGGAACAGTGGAAAAGTGCAGAAGTGTGTAAGTCACATACACACCCCACCCTCATCAGTCATATATGTGTGTTGACAGAAACGGCTCCACTGAACCATTTCAGCCATACAGATCTCTGGTACTGGGACACAAGGTTTGCGCCTAGCAGAGAGAGCTCTGCCAGTACTGGGTGGGTGGGTGAGGGGTGTTATTAACATCCAGGGAAGGAAGTACTGGAAAGGGGAGCTGTATTTCTGGTTTGCAAACCCTCATTCTTTTCATAATAAGAAACTAAGAGCCAGATCCTTTCCTTTGTGCTGCACCATGGTGCTAAACTTCCTGAAAGCCAGTGGATCTGTTCCCAAACTGTAGCAGAATCCTGGGGTGGCCCAACAGTTCCTATGCCACCACACAGAAGGGGGAGGGCTGGGGAGGGAAAGGAGATGGCTATGGGCATTCCTGTACTCCGATGAGCCCACGCTGCCATAATGGCCCCTGAAATTGCTCCAGTTTGTGGTAGGGGACTGGTCTAATGCAGAGCAGGCATAGGATTGGGGGCAGGGAGGAATACATTGGTGGCTTAAAGCCACCTTTGCATGTGGGTCACCCCACATCCTTCCTGAGTGCTCCCCAGCTGCTACATATGTATGTCCTAACGACTATAAAAAACTAGCTCAGATATGCCATAGAGTGGAATGAGTGCTGCGTGCTCTAGTGTGCATTAAAGCCGTGCACCAGCATCTGCCCATCATGAAACCCATCATTAAGTGCATCCTCTGAAGTCTCATCAGCAGTTAATTCAATTTAGTAATTTTGTATGTGTGTGTGTGTGTGTGTGTGTGTGCGTGCGTGCTTTATAACTAATTCCTTATTCCTCATCAGCCTTATGCCTCACAAAACTTGGTTTTCTAGTGACAAATCAGAAACGTTGCCTTTGCTCAAACTCATGTGTTTTCATGCAGAATTTTTCAGTCTCTCCTGCGAAAATTCACACAGAGAAAATTGATGGTTTCACACAGACATTATGAGCATAAGTAGGGCCTAAATGTGTCACACTCGCTAGTTACCCAGATGTTCCAAGCCTGTGAGCACGGTGCATGTTACATTTATATTTTAAGAAAGAAAGAGAGAGAAAACTGACAGTGTGTGTGGGGGAGGGGGCTGTCCCAGCCAGTGCCGTGCATGGACAATAGGGCAATCTGATTTGCATGGTGCAAGGAGGATGGGCCATCACAACTGGCCTGGTGCCTGGAAGTCCTACCTGCATCGCATATTCAAAGGGCATGTAGACTGTATTATTGGATACATCTACCCTTATGAAAAAATGCTTCATTCCTACAAAGTTCACTCCCCAGCAGTGAAGTTATATAATTAGAAATCCTGAGAAAACAGCAACGCTGATTATTCGGTGGTTCATTTATAAGCAAAGAGGCAGCCAACAGTTGTGAGCCCATATGGAAACTCCCCCCCCACACACACACACACATTAATCAGCTATGTTTTGACCTTGTCTTGTTATCCCAGTCGGAAATTTAATCTTTCACAAGGCCTCCAAAGGGTCTGCTATTGTTCATACGGTTTGAGATTTTTTTGGTTTTATTTAAAGACATTATTAAACTCCCTAATCTAAATGCACTAACAGAAATGTATGGGGTTGGAACAGGGGTATGTGCTGATTCATTTCTACTCTTTTATTCCCATTTCATTGCACAGAGCATAAATACATAAATCTCCATGTGTCAAGATGAGAATACACTCTCTGTGAAATGCTATAGAGAATTAGACATGATGTCTCTGAGAAACTGATTTTCTTCTGTTGTATCTTACAGTAATTTAATAGGGAGAGCATTTTAAAACAAAACAAACAAACAAACAAAAAACCCTTAACTGTCTGGGTGGCAGTATTGTTTCAAGGTTAAACAGAAGACTAACAGTTCAGGACTTTGGGGTTTCATTTCTGACTCTACTCTTCCTAACTATGCCACTGACTTGCTGAATGACGTTAGCCAAGTAACTTAACCCTTCTGTTCCTCAACAGACTTGTCTGTAAAATGGAGGTGGTGATGCCTACCTCACAGGGGTGTTGTGAGACTCAGTTATATATATATTACATGCAGCATAATGGGGAGTTGCCAGATGGTGCAATTCCAGACAATTTTGCTAGTTCTGTATATCCGAATGTATATAGGAGTTAGAGATGCTTATTGTCAACTGTGATACAATTCCCTTTAGAGGCTAAGCATATCACCAGTAAAGTCTGTTCTACCTTAGTCCCATTCTCTTTCTGACTGTTTTATTTTCGGTAACAATCTGCTGCCTATAGCTATACCCATGCAAGCAAACAAGAACATTACATGTTACAAAAACATTGCTATATGCCTGCATATCTGCCTATCTCTCATCTCTTCTCCTATGGATGGATGGATTAGACAGAGATTAAATGCTCTGAGAAAATGTACATACTAATAGCTGTGTCATTTATCATAGGAACCAGACTATATGTATAATTTACATGTATATTGGCCAGGACTCTGGCACAAAATTTACTGTTACCAGAGGGCCGGTGGATCAGTAGCACCACAAGCTAGTAAGGGAGCTGCAGATTCTCAGGAACAAAACCTTAATATCTATGCAGAGAGGATATCAGTGTTCAAGGAGTCATCTGAAAGGCCCCCATCCACTAAACTGCAAGGGACTCAGTTTATTCAACACTACTGAGTTTCACTTGTTTTTCCAGGGATGTGTAGTCCTCTAGCATATTCTCCCCAGCATAGATTGTCCATATTATTGTCCAGCTGAATTATAACATCAGCATTTATATTCTATAGCATCTATAGTTACTTGAAAGCAAGGGCAGCTCTATGTTTTTTGCCACCCCAAGCATGGCAGGCAGGCGGCTTTCGGCGACGCACCTGCGGGCGGTCCGCTGGTCATGCGGATTCGGCGGCGCGCCTGCGGGCGGTCCGCTGGTCACGCGGATTCGGCAGCGCGCCTGCGGGCAGTCTGCTGGTCACGCGGATTCGGTGGTATGCCCGCGGGAGGTCCGCCGGTGCCACACCATCAGCGTCCCCACCGCCGAATTGCCACCGAAGCCGCGGGACCAGCGGACCTCCCACAGGCGCGCCGCCGAAAGCCGCCTGCCTGCTGCCCTCACAGCGACCAGCAGGCCGCCCCCTGCGGCTTGCCGCCCCAGGCACGCGCTTGCTGCGCTGGTGCCTGGAGCCGCCCCTGCTTGAAAGTCAATAGCTAATTGTAAAATCATACATCTAGGAAACAAGAATGAAGGCCATACAGGATGGCGGACTGTATTCTGGGAGGAAGTGACTCTGAAAAAGACTTGGGAGGGACATGGTGGATAATCAGCTGACTATGAGCTGCCAGTGAGATGCTGTGGCCCAAAGGGCTAATGCAATTAATCCTTGAATGTATAAATAGGAGAATAGTGAGGGATAGAGAAGTTATTACCTCAGTATTTGGCACTGATGTGACCACTGCTGGAATACTGTCTGAATCTGGTGTCCACAATTCAAGGAGGATGTGGGGAAAATTGGAGAGGATTCAGAAGAGAGCTATGAGAATGATTAAAGGATTGGAAAACTTTCTTTGTAGTGAGAGGGTCACGGAGCCCTATCTTTTTCATCTTATCAGTGAGAAAGTTAAAAGGTGGCTATAAGAACCTACATGGGGAACAGAAATTTGAAAACAGGGAGCTCTTCAATCAGACAAGGATATAAAACAATGCAATAGCTTGAAACAGAACCATGACAAATTCAGACTGGAAATAAGGTGCACATTTTGAACAGTGCGAATAATTAACCATTGGTACCATTTACCAAGGGTTATGGTGGATTCTCCATCATTGGCAATTGATATTGGATATTTTTCTAAAATATATGCTCTTGTTCAAACAGGCATTCATTCGGGGCAGTCCAAGGCCCTGTGTTATGCAGGAGGTCAGACTGGATTATCACAATGGTCCTTTCTGGCTTTATAATCTATGAATCTGGAGTGTGAGTTTTAGACCCAGGAATATGTTCCTAGGGGGCAGTAAAACAGAATGCATTTTCCAATTAGTGGTGCTGATGGTGTGTTATTTCACTGCATCAGGGCAAGCAGGGATATTTTCTATTATGTTCCGAGGAAGTTTACTGCTTTTTCCAGTGCTGAATTTGGCCCAGTAGAACCAGGATCTGTCTCCTCTGTTTCAGACATCTCATTCCATTATCAGGCTCACAAACAAAGACAATCTTTATTTTTTTAATGTTGGGCTATAAGTATCATCAGTCATGAAATCCTGTAAGAGTCTGCAATTTTGATCAAACAAAACCAATTATCTTAATAGACATAGTTTAACATGCTGAGTGTGTCCATCTTATGAAACATTGCTGCAGTCTTTTTTTTTTTTCATAGATGCACACCATTATTTGATTAGATTACCATTCTAGTAGGGGGAAAATGAGAATCTGCCACAGGGGTAATCTGCCATCAGCTAAATAAAGATTTAATTGTGGCACAAGTAATTCGACACGCATAATAGAAAAAGTGTATGTTTAGTGTGGAGAATGGGTGATGTTGACAGCTTTTGAAAATTGTAAAGTGCAACTATTATTGGAGATGAGGGGTGGGGACTGTAATGGGTTCTAAAAAAAGAAAGCTCTTGTCAGCAAAAGAATACATTTTAGTGCCTGGAATGACTTTGTGAGAAAAGGACAGATCCAATTTTATCCTCCTTTATATAGTTTTAGAGCGCCTGGTATTCCCAAAATTCCCACGGACGGGTAAGGAATGTAGGAGAGGAGGACCTTAAAAACTGGTGGTTCTAGATTTTAAGACTACTCAAAAATGTTGTGGTTTTAGTTACATTGGGTTCTAAATTATGATTCAGGGCAGTTGCTTTATTT
The DNA here is from genome assembly GCF_028017835.1 of Emys orbicularis. Taxonomy (NCBI): domain Eukaryota; kingdom Metazoa; phylum Chordata; order Testudines; family Emydidae; genus Emys; species Emys orbicularis. The sequence continues at coordinate 95,516,603 of NC_088691.1, read as the reverse complement.
TTTTTTTATCTTTTCATTCCCAGATCATTTCAGAAGCAGGGCAAAAGTCAATGTTTACCCACAAGCAACACAGTGCAGAAATTCTAGGTAAATTACTTGAATGGTGGCCACTGTCTTTAGCCCACCGCTATATAGCGTTTCCCACTGTCCATCTGCATTCGGAGCTGGGATCAGAGAATCTTCAGTGCGGAGGTTGAGTCTTAACGATTTGGGGAACATTTAGAAGGTTTCTTTTTAGAGCTGGTCAAAAATGCTAATTATATATTTGTGGTTTTAAAAAAAATTTCTAGGTGTCCTATAAAAATGTTACAAAGAAAACTCAAAACATGGTCAGCTCTCATAAACCAGAACATTTCTGTATTTTCTCTTTTTCTTTGAAAAACTAGGATATTTGGAACAAGAGAAAAAATTTCCACAGTTTCCATTTTCATTTTGGTTCAAAAGCTATATTCGGTTGAAATTATTTTGACCAGCTCATGTTTGTTTACTAGAAAATTACTTTTCATTATACAACATGAGTCTTGTGTTCAGAGCTGCTAGACCTGTCTCCCAAAGTTGGGCTCTTTATAGTGTACTTGACATTATCCCCTCAGAGAGACCCCTCTTGATGTCCCTGTCCCATTTTCCCCCTCACAATTCTAGTGTCCTGGGTTCTACCTCTTTCTCGCTCTTACTGTATTATCCCTTATCTTTTTCATCTTGCAGGAACTCCTATCTCTTTTGCTCTACTTCCAGGTGTCTCATCTATCATTCTTCATGATTTTGCATCCTGTACATCTGTAACTGGTACTTCCACGACATGTTTTTATTTTTATTTTTTTGTGCTTCTGGCTAACTCCCTGATCTAGGGCCTTTTGTTCTGGCTCTCCTTTTGCCCTCTCTGCGGGAAGCCCTCCCCATACTCTGTTTCAAGGCTCTCTCAGATAAGCCACAAAAGGTTATGTGATGTTTTAAATTTTGAACTTGCAAAGTTTGAGTGGGGTTGGCATTTTCCAAACTTGTCACCTCCAAACTGGAGTAAGTTTGAAATCTTTCATTCTTTAACCACATAACATGGTCTTTTTCATTTACTGTGGCTTTTGACATTTATTTTTGGCTTTATTCTGGAGAATTTGGAAAAAGCAAAGATTCCCTAATCTCCCAGTTAATTTCCACATACACTGTTGTGAGCAGAGTAGAGATTACACTGGAATTTTCACATTATATAAAATGATAAATATGAACATGTAATCTATATTAACTTGCTTCTTTTAGGTAAAGAAATGTCCTGAACAATTCAATCCTCATCCAGGAGCTGACATTCCTTTCCCAGGAGAGGTTTTTTCTTGTGACTTGATTATCTCTTCATGAACACTTCAACTTTGACCGTTCTAGCTGCCATATAGGGTCAAGTTCTCACACTGACTGGCAGCAAGGAGTGGTCCAAGGACAAATGGTGATATAAGGTGTTTCCCCTACACTGCCATAAATCATCAATATGGTGACAACTTGTTCAAAGTCTTCCTGGTGAAACTGGATTCCTTTCTTTTCACTAAAAGATCTCACCTGGCAAAGAAGAAATTGGATCATACAACAGAAGGTTGTGGGGAAATATACAGTCAATTCTGTTGTGGAGGGAGTCAATGCATCACTTCCTCTGTTCTGACTGGTGTTTGATACCTCCCATGGGAAATGTCCTGCATGATTATATTTCATTCATCCACCACAACCTGAGGATAGTGAGACTTCTTTTGACAAATAAAAAACTATTCTTCATACTTGCATAATAAAGTTATACCTAAGGGCTAGACTGTGCTCTTGTTTTACTCAGCTGAGTAGGAGAATATGAATTCCTCCACCCCCTTCTTTGGCCTACCCAGACCTGGTTCAAATCCAGATCTGAAGAGCAACCTCTCCTCTATATTATGGAAAATATAGAACATATGCTGTATGGACTTAAGTTGTGACAGATAAAAATCCACAAAGCTTGCATTGCAGTCTTTTCCTATAGAGAGTCCAAAATCATGGATTGAATCATTCACAAGGCTTTGGGGATTGAAAGGTGACAGTCAGGTCATGCTGATGTCCTCTGATCAATGGAGCACAAGATGCAGATGAGCTATCTATGTTCTTGTATGGGAAAAGAGCCTTTAAAATTGGTTTTGAAACTTACTCTTAATGATCATGTCTTATATTTGCGCCTACACTCTCAGGAAGAGGTTGGATGGTCTGGTTTCTTTTATTTAGCCTATATTTTCCTTTTCTCAGCTTCCTGCAGCAATTCACCAAACCTTAAACCCATCTGCAAAGCCATTTGTTTCCCTTCTTCACCCACTCCGTAATGAAAAACCCAGGATTCAGCATGCAACTTCCTCCCTCCATCACACTCCAAGCTCTTATCCCATTACAACATTGCAGGTGAAGGGAAGTGGGTGGGAATGGAAAGAGAAGGATAGGCAAGATGTCCTCAGATACGGGACTGATTTGCTGTGTGTCTGCAGAGTATTAAGGGACTAGTGAATTCATACGTACTGTTAAAGGCAAAGAAGGAAAGAACTTGCAACATCCCCCACAAGTCAAGGTCTCAATAGTGACAGACATCCACATTTCCTCAAGTCATCCTCACCACGGACCTGAGTCAACATAAAGCTGCTTATTCTATGCCTGGGATCATGACCTGGGATCATGCTGCAGCCGCAGGTTTGACAGAACTGACTGAACCAACCCTGCTCTGTTTAGACCCATCTCCTCCTAGTTATACCTCATTGTGAAACCCACAATTATTTATCTTCGGATTTCATATTTCCACCCTACAAATATAGTGTCTCTTCATTGGACCATCCCGGCAGCTCCCTAATAATTGTTTCTTTCTCTTCTCTGAGCTCCCTACTGTTGCCTTAGTTCTGGGCTCCAGTCTCCAGTGCAAGGCACAATGAGGTTTAATTCAACGAAAGTTTTCGTTGGATACACTAGAACTAGTCTGATTATTTCCTCCTGGTTTATCAAAAGGCAATTGATTGATGGCGGTATCAGACTTTGATAGTTGGCATGTGGGGTGGTCCTGTCTGCAAGTGGAAGAAAATATAACGGATATAGTAGTGCCTGGAACTCTTTAACTGTGCATTGCTGCTTGAGTTGATTGAGGACAGGAATCTTTCATATATGAAAGGGCTGTGGGTGGCATAGGTAACACTGGACCTGAGTCTGCACTTGTTCAGTCTCTTACCTCTGTGCACAGATGCTACTGTTCTGATTTGGTAACATTTAGCATCCAGTTTGTATTTGCTTTGCCAAAGTGTACATGACTGTACAAGGTGCAGGGCACTGGAGAATCAGGCTGGCTCTGTGCAGGAAGGGATATCGCTGGACCCACTTCCATCCACCCCGAGGAAGATTATCCAGTCTGCCAGGGCCACTTTGTGCTGGTAGCTTTAATGGCCACCAGTGCAGAATTCCCCCTGGGTAGGGGAATTCTCCATTGGGGTAGCCACCTCCAACACCAGCCACCCCTCCCCACACCAGAAGGGATGGGAGGAGGCATTCCGGGGGCTGGGGTATTGATGGGCTCAGCTACACCTGTTCCTCCACTAGTGTAAATTTAGAGCTGCTCCTGTGCAGCTCTAACGTACTCTGGAACTGCGTGGCTCTAGATCAGAGGACTGCAACTGATTCACTGAAGCATCCCCTGGAAACTCCTTTGGAGTGGGGGTGCAGCAAAAGAGACAGAAGAAATGGCCCAAGCTAAGAGTGGTGTATGCCAAAGGTATGCCACAGTAGCCAGGTACTGAGTGAGTAACTGATTATAAATGGCTGAGTAGACTGTGAAGCAGATGCTTGTTGTTTCAAAGGGGAGTTGCATTGAATTTGTTGTTAAAAGGGCATATCCAGGGCATGTACAAAAGTAAATGCAACTGTGACACATTCTTGTTGGCTCCACAGGAAAAATTGTCTGCCGGTTCTCTGGCAGTGTTTTGTAGATGCAAACAGATGAATATACATGGAAACCTTAAAAAACCTTAGGAAAGCTCAGCTATTGATTGGAAAGAACTGCAAGTGGCAGGGAATCCCTTCAAGTTGGAACTGGATAAAGGGGGTCTGATCTTGATCTCACTTACAGTGGTGTAAATCAGGAGTAAATCCACTGATGTCAATGGAATTGCACTGGTGTAATTGGGAGGAGAATCAGGTCCAGTGCCTCCAACTTCAATAGTCTCTTGGATGACGGTGAAAGGTTACTGAGAGCTGTCCCTTTTGTGTGTTCTATTGCCTGTCTTCAGTCATGCACACACAGAAATAAAGGCAGCATGGATTCTGCATGATGAAGCTGAATACAAAGATCAGAAATGTCATGTATGACTATTTGTAGAGCAGAACAGGTCCATTTGGGAATGGAGAAATTCTTCCATTTCTCCCCCAGGGGAGAGGATGAGAGAATGAGCAAACCTCATGTGACAGATGTTAGTCACATCTTTTAATGCACTACTGGAAGGCACTCAGATACTATAGTGATGTGGGCAGGACAAGAACCTAGATAGAACAGAATATCGAGCTAGATTGGCAGGATAGTAAAGCCATGGAACGGCATGACACAGTTTTCAGTAGTGGTGTGGGTAAACTAACCGGTATTCAAGCCACCCTAATGCTGGAAGGTGGATACTAAGTCACATGTAATTCCTTATGCTTTCAGTTGAACTGGAGGTTAGAACATAATGGAGTTGTGAATATAAGGTACTACATGGTGTACGGGCTGGGCTGGTTGTATATATGTTAGAGAAGAATGGGGTGTAAGGATCTGGGATGGTTTCAAATGAACAATTAATCTTTTTTTTTTTTCAAAGTAAACAAGTAGCCCTTACCCTGGAGATAAGATATTGTCACTACCCTATTGGAGGGCAGAAATTCACAAAAGTTGGACTTAACTCGTGCTTATTTACAAATGGAGGTGGGCCCTAAATGTTGTACAATGAATACCCATAAGGGACTGCTTCAGTTTAATAAACAGACTGCCCCTTGAAGTAGCATCAGCTCCTGTGATTTGGCAAAGAGCGATGGGACGAGTGTCCCAAGCAATCCTGGGAACTCAGCGCTAGTTAGATGATATTGTCAGAGGGAGCACTGATGAAAAAGACAGAAATCGTAAGCAGTCTTGCTGAGTCTGGAACAATAAGGGCAGAGAGCAAACCAAGTCTGAAGGCAAGTCTTCTGTGAGAAAATTGTGCACTGTGGCCATAAGAGAGATGGAAATGGCCTACGTGACTTAGAGGACAAAATAACTTGCTATTAGACTTGGTTGGGAATTTTCCAAATTTCCACAACATTGACATTTTCTGCAGGAAAACCATTTCTAGCTCCATGGCTTCTTATCTCATTTGGGATGAAAAAAATTTACCCGAACTCAAAAGTGTTCATGGAACTGAAATTCTGTTTCCCAACTTGCTGTATCTATAAAAACACCATTAGAGGGAGCTCTAGTACTTATTACAGCACCTTACACCTTATCCTGCCCTCCTATTGTGGCCGTGGAGATGGGGTGGGGGATTGTGATTTTTCTCCATCTCTCTTACACACAGCCCTCTACAGTTAGTGGTTCCTCTTTTGTGCGTCATAAAATTTGGCCCTTGTGACATTGTATTTCTATATAGCACTAACACTTCTAAATTGGCATGAAGTAATTCTCTAGTTCAGCAATACCTGCACTTGAAGTGCTTATTGTAGCAAAAGGAGAAGGGAGAATGGTTGAGATGGCGGATTGCTTGGGCATTTTAATCCAATTAAGATCCGTTAATTCACTTAAGAGGTGAATCATTTGTAAATATCACCAAAAATTGGAACTGTTTTAATTGGAAGGAAGTTTGAAGTTCTTGAATTCTGAATCAAATGAGCTCTGCCAGGGCTTTTAAGCCTAGCCCATAGGATATAGCTGTGAGGGACCTGGGAATGAAATTTAATTGGTTCTAATCATCCCTTTCAGGTGGCTGATGATTGAACACATTTTGATGGGGGTTTGCTCAGGTTTCAGAGGAGATAAAAAGCCAGGGTCCTGACCGCTTGTGGTCATTAAAGATCCCATGGCATTTTTAACAGTGGTATCCTGGCTAGATTCCAAATTCAGTAATTACATTATGTCTCTCTAAATTCCCCTTGTAGTTTCAAATTGATACATTTTTTTTCTTCATATCCTGTCCAAATCTCTTCTGTAGTGCTGTAATTAATTTGTTTAAGCGCTTTGACAGTATAAAATGCTATGTAAGTGCTGCAAGTATTATTATTACTAGTGTTGCTGTGGGCTGTGAAACACCTGTCATGGCCTCACCCTAGAGATGGTCACATTTCAGTGGTGGCGTATGCATATAGTTTCGGAAGAGCTTTGAGACCTTTTGCAAAGACACGGTATAAATATAATGATAAGATTAATATCGTAGGTTGCAGGTCTTATACTTTTAAAAGAACCTTAAAAACAAACCAAACTCATCCATTTTTATTCTCTTAACCTTGAATGCAACAATGTGACTAAATGAGATATTTGCGTATTGCAGATCTATCATTTATATTACAGTGACCCAAACAGGGGTCCCCATTAAGCTAGGTGCTGTACAAACACATAGTAGGGAGCAGTCCCTGTCTTGAAGAGAGTGGAAGAATCTTCATTACACACTAAGGGCAAGTCTACACTACCACGTTGCATTGGCGTAAGTTACAACGACTTAAGTGGTAGTGTAGACCAGCCCAAAGGCTGATAGAGAATTGTGTGTCCCAGCCACCAGGCAGTTTAGAAAGCATTTTTAGATTTCTCAGCTCAGATGGTATAAAAGTGTCACCTGAATGAAGATTGTGTTATGCCCATGGATGCAAGGGATAACTTAACTGTGTCTCAGCAGACCACAACACTCTTAGCACTTTGGCAGGATTCAAATCTTGTCTCTCTTAGTGAATCATGTAAATGGCTGAAAATGGTTCAATGAATAAAATGTTTAAAGAGAATAAAATTAAGTGACTTTTAGAGAAGCATTTAACAACTGTGGTTAATCAACAATGTGTTAGATTAAGACTTAGAAATATCACTTGGGGGGCACTATATTCAGGATATCTGAGCAGCAACTATTATGTAGGCCAACGTTTTCCAAGTTGGGCACCTAAAGGCTGTGATAAGAAAGGATGGGCTAGTCTAGTGAATAGGTGCTGGACTAGGGCTCAGGAGACCTAGATTCAACTCCCAGGTTAACTTCTGACTCCCTGCATAACCTAATCTACCCCACGTTTAAGCTTTCCTATATGTAAAATGGGGGGAATATTTCTTTGCCTGATGCGGTGTCGGGGGGGAAAAATGCCTTAAAGACTGTGAGGCCCAGAATGACAGTGATGAGGATCATGTAAGTAGAGAGATATTTGGGCATTGAATTAAGTGGTCTGAAGGAGCATTCAGCACCAATAAAAGCCAGGGCAATATTTAGGTGGCTAAATACGGCTGTATTTGCCTAACTTTGGACACTAACATTTGGGCATTTTTTGTCACATATCAGCAGATACGCAATGTGCCCAGCCATTTGATGGCATTATCATCAGCCAGGTAGAGAGCCTGTAGCCCACTGTTGAAACAGGTCAGTGGACACTCCTCTGGGATATGTGACATAGTCTGAAGTTGACCTCAGCTGCATTGCGGGTCATTAGAAAAAACCCATTAAAAAAAATTGGCTGCACAGTGTCCCTGTCCTGTTGGAAACCGGTTCAGAAATGACCACAGGTGCCTTGGCAGATCAAAACCTGGTGGACAGATGGTTGGGGCAGTGACAAGAGAGTGATTAACGACTATTGTCGCTGTCCCCTCGTTGCACCAAGTTGATTCCATTCTGATGTCCTGTGGTGGCACAAATGACGATGGAGGGTGCCTGGAAGACAGGCAAGCGGATGGGTGGAATTTTCCTCACAGAACAATAAATATACATGGCTCTGTAGAGAACGCATAAAAAGTCACAGGCAAATGTACTACGTGGGACAAGGGTTCAGGTGTGGGCAGGTGCAGTGCGAAGAGCACTGAGGGAATGCTTTGTAAAAGAAGCCCCTCTCATGGAGGGATCTGAAGAGGGAGAGAGACGGTGCTAGGTGCATGACAAGTAGGAAGCTAGTTCAAGCAAGAGGGTTGCATACAGGAGGAGAGGACAGAGACCTGGAGAAGAAAAGAAAAAGAGGGTTGAATGCAGAGGAGCCCAGGGAGTCCAAGGAAGTAAAGGATGAAAGTCATCTGACATCAAGCAACTGTTTCACAAATGGCAACCCCAGTGTGTGTGCGGGGTTGGAGTGGGGATGGGAAATAATAGCCCTGGCTTTGTGAAAAACAAAGTTGACCATTCATTTTTTCCTTTTTATCCCTGCAAGTGGAAACCTGCTGAAGTAATTGTGCAACCAAACCACTTCCCTAGGGAACATCACCTCATGCCAAGGGTGTGGCTTTTCTTGGAGCACCCCACCCACCACCTGTCTCTAGCAGGCAGTAAGAGTAATATCCTCAAGGCTGATTGTGTTGTTAGGACAGAATTGTACTCCATCTCCCTACAGTCACTGCCCACCTCAACAAAGCTTGTTTTACAAATTGCTCTATGCTAACCCCTGTGTCCTACTTTATTCTAAGGGTCTGTTTGCTCCCATATTTTTTGAATGTATTGTACATTGAAAGTAAAGCAGCACATCAATGCATATGCAAGAGGGAATCATCCAGAGAATGCTACAGAACTCGCATCATACTGGAATTCAAAAAGCATTTACCCTGCTACGATATTACACATGTAAATAACATGTTGCCTATAAATCATGGATTTTTTTCTTATTTGGAAATCGCAACACAAAACAAGAAGGCAGGACTTAGATGGAGAGAACATACTACAGAAAAGCCTAGATGATGTGTGAAGAACAAAACATCCCATGGTAGGGCGATACAGAGGGAGGGCTCAGGGTATATAGAAAGGAAAAGAAAGCTGATCTGTCCGGGACATATGATTGGATTGTGGGCAGGCGAGGGTTAGTTTTACCACCAGCACAATACGAATAATGTCACATACATACTGGTTGTATTCTGCCTTATGTTTTAGCATGAGACCCCCTAGAGATGAAAGTAGGAATTATAGGAGAGAGTAAAGACGTAACAACATGTACGATAAAGTAGAGACCGGACAGACCCCTGATCTCTGAGCTGTTCAAAATCTGGGTCAGAATTGCATGTCTTTGGCTCTTCTCTATCAGAAAGTGAAATGAAGAAACTGTGGCTTTTCAGTTATCTTAGGGGAATTCAGGCACTATCAGCAACACCACCACCTTTTTAGCAGTTAAGATTTTGGCACGCAAGAACAGAAACGAACCTGTAAAATCCATAAAGCTCTCCAGAGCCTACTGATGTGGCCCGAATGATTTCTAGAGACTGATGCACTGCGCTCCCTGCTCCCCGGGCACGAACATATTGAGTAGTTTTCAAGCTGTGAGCAAGTTTCCAAACCTGGTTCTTCGAGCACCAGCATACAAGTGATGGTAGCTCTCAGGCTAAGCCAGGAAATGGCAAGCAGAAACAATCATGCTAAAGGGTCTGGCTTGATCCCATGAGGGAAAGCACAAACTGAGGCAAAGGGGCTTACTGTATATACATATATACACTTGATAATATACCAAGTACTATTAATTAGTAAGCAGAGGAGGCCAAATTCTTCTTTCACAAATTCACTTTTGACTCCCATTGGCACCACTGGAAGATACACACTCCTATTTGAAGACAGAATTTGCCCCATTATCATACCCTAATGATTTCCTAAGAACCCTGCTCTGACATTGGAACTAACAGGGGAGATTTGTAGGAAACTCAGGTCTCTTCCATTTCTAACCTCCATGATTCTAGGTTCATTCAGTTTTGCCAGGCTCAGGCTTTCAACGTCTATCTGTACTGGCAGATTAGATATTTCTCTCCACGTTTGGGTCCTCACTTTCTGAGAATGTACGCTCTGAAGTGGTGAGTCAGGAAAAGGTGATAATTTCAACCAGGCTTTTCATAAACTTGAGTTAGATGTGATGTGGAGAGGTGGTATTGGGTTTTTGTTATGGTTTGTTTTCTAGAAGAGCAAGCCGCAATGGCTGCACCTTAATTTGTGCCATTTTGGTCCTTGCAAGAGCAATTCCTTCCCCACCCCATAACCAGAAGACTTGGTTATTAGGTAGGGCTCCCGGGAGGGCTTTTGCACCAGGACATGTTGTATACAATGTGGTGGTAGGTTTGCTCAGAGGCTGGGCAATGGTGGGTACACTACGCTCACACTGCATTCTGTACAATGACTGTCTACAAAGAGAGGACTGATATGGAGTTTGGACTCAGACCCAAAGCCCAGATCTGAACACACGTTCTGGAGAAAGGGTGTTGGACTCTGAACCCAGTTCCAGATACACATGTTACAGTTGATGGCTGTCTCTAGTAAAGGGTTGAACAAAATTCTGGATTCAAGCACCTCAGTCTTTGGGGAGTTTTGAAATCCAGGTCTGGATCTAAATTTTGCAGCTTAAACTCAACTCTAACTGAACTTTGTTTAATGTCAAAAGCCCTCTGCGATAAGGAATCTGGCTATATTTGAACCTCACCCTGCTTTAACACTTTGTCTTTCGGGGTTTGATTGTGCCTTAGGTAAATAGGTGACTCGGCCTTTGCTCTGGTGACATCTTGGGTGAGAACCTGCTCCTAATGTGTTTACCTCAGAACATCTCTGTCCACTTTCTAAAAGCTACAGCAAGTGTTTCTTTATCATGGGTATTTGCTGTCCTACCAATGGTGGGTCCCTGAGTGTAATCACCCCCTTTTTAAAATAAATTGCTTTGTTTTGACTTTTAGTATTTTATTTGATGGGTGGTTTCTAATGTCTTTACATTGGGTTAGCTGTTCAGTATTCTTCTTTAACTGGTTAGTACTCAGAGTCCCTTACAAACACAGGAATTACCACACTGAATCAGATCAGTGGTCCAACTCATCCCGTATCCAGTGGCCATTACCAGATGTTCTCAATGAAAGGTGTAGGAAACCCTGCAGTAGACAGTCATGGAATAACTTTCCTCAGGAAATATTTTCTCACTTAACATCCAATACTTAGAGGTTGGCTTCAGCCATGGAGTTTGGGGGCTTATATCTCTTCCAATAGCTTGGCTGGGGCCACTTTATAAAAAAGAATCTAAGAACAGCCATACTGGGTTAGACAATGGTCCATCTAGTCCAGTATCCTGTCTTCCGACAGTGACCAATTCCAGGTGCCCCAGAGGGAATGAATATAACAGGTAATCAAGTGATCCATCCTCTGTCATCCATTCCCAGCTTCTGGCAAACAAAGGCTAGGGACACTTCAGAGCATGGTTTTGAATCCCTGCCCATCCTGTCTAATAGCCATTGATGGACCTATCCTCCATGAATTTATCTAGTTCTTTTTTGAGCCCTGTTATAGTCTTGGCCTTCACAACATCCTCTGGCAAAGAGTTCCACAGGTTAATGCGCGTTGTGTGAAGAAATACTTCCTTTTGTTTGTTTTAAACCTGCTGCCTATTAATTTCATTTGGTGACCCCTAGTTCTTGTGTTATGAAAAGGAGTAAATAACACTTCCTTATTTGCTTTCTCCACACCAGTCATGATTTTATAGACCTCTATCATATCCCCCCCTTAGTCGTCTCTTTTCCAAACTGACAAGTCCCAGTCTTATTAATCTCTTCTCATATCGAAGCTGTTCCATACCCCTAATCATTTTTGTTGCCCTTCTTTCTGTACCTTTTTCAATTTCAATATATATTTTTGAGATGGAACAACCAGATCTGTACACAGTATTCAAGATGTGGGTGTACCATGTATTTATATAGAGGCAATATGATATTTTCTATCTTATATATACCTTTCCTAATGATTCCTAACATTCTGTTATCTTTTTGGACTGACACTGCACATTCAATGGATGTTTTCAGATATAGACGCCAAGATCTCTTTCTTGAGTGGTAACAGCTAATTTAGACCCCATCATTTATATGTATAGTTCGGATTATGTTTTCCAATGCATTACTTTGCATTTATCAATACTGAATGTCATCTGCCATTTTGTTGCCCAGTTACCCAGTTCTGAGAGATCCTTTTGCAGCTCCTCCCAGTCTGCCTGCGACTTAACTATCTTGAGTAGTTTTGTATCATCTGCAAATTTTGCCACCTCAGTATTTATCCCTTTTTCCAGATCATTTATGAATATGTTGAACAGTACTGGTCCCAGTACACACCCCTGGGGGACACCACTATTTACCTCTCTCCATTCTGAAAACTGACCATTTATTCCTACCCTTTGTTTCTTATCTTTTAACCAGTTACTGATCCATGAGAGTCCCTTCCCCCTTATCCCATGAGGAGCTTACTTCACTTAAGAGCCTTTTGTGAGAGACCTTGTCAAAGGCTTTCTGGAAATCTAAACACACTATATCCAGTACACTAAAACCCCCAAACAACTCCCATTGACTTCAATACAGGCAGTTCACCCCGAAATGATTAATATTAATGATTGATTTTCCTTATCATGTTCCATTATTACTCATATTTTGATATGGCTATTCAGCATGATACCTGCATTCTCCCAATTCAACACTTTAAAAAGCAATTACATTAATATAATGAAAACGGATCAATTCTGTAACCCTGAAAAGAATCACTTTGTCCCAGGGAGCAGATTGGGCCCATATTTCCATGAGAACCATAATGTTGAAAATCTCTTTAAAATACACAGTTTTTATCTGTTATTTTTCTCCCTTGTCTTTTCTTTTTTTCCAGTTCCCATGTGGATAATGACGCATCCCTGTTATGACACAGGGAGGTTAAAATTTCAAAGTGCTGGTAGGAGTTAGGCACAGGGATCTTGTTAACAGATAACAGAGAGTACGAGTTGGCGTCCCACACATTGCTTTGAAAACAGCCATGTCCGGCGTCTTCAATCATATCTTGGTGAGAATGAAATGTCACTGGGTATAATGTATCACAAGCCAGCAATGATTTGTCACATCGAGACATTCAAGAAGCTGTTTTCTGAGAATTCAGTACTGAATTTGGTAATTGGCTTTATTTAAACTAGATAAAGAATTGCCATGGGGAACTGATTAACTTGAAACTGTTTTGAAGAGGCAGATTCTGCACAAGCCAGTCTAAATATGCTCTTATCTAATCTTGCGCTTTCTTTATATTCTAGAACTACTCTGAGCTAGGGCTTCTGAACTCTGGGCTTGATCATCCAAAGTGATGAGTACTCTGGTCCTGATCCAGCATGTCACTAAATCACGTGCTTAACTTCAAGCACATAAGTAGCCCCACTGAAGTCAAGGAGATTATTCATGTACTTAAAATTGTGATGGCTTGGGGACAGAGTGCTCAACACTTTCCAAGATCAAGCTTTCTGTGACTGTATGTTAACTCTTCCATGTCCATAAAAGAACTAGGGTTATACTAGCATCAATGTACCCTAGTAATAGCCTGATGTAGAAACATCTCATCAGAGTTAATGGGAGTTTTCCTTGAATAAGGACGGTATGAAGGCTTCAGGATTAGATCCACAGTATTCTGTAGTAACAATACTCAACCTTTTTTTTTTCTTGGATATTAAGCAGAAAAACAAAAAGCAAACTTTCCCCCTGATAAGTGTACGAAGAAGCAGGTAGCAAATCTTGTTCATTTCAACTGCTGAGTGAATTGTTTCATTGCTTTGGTAATTATTATATTTTATGCTATTATTATGCAGGAATGTAATCACTTTAGGGGGTGCAATTACTTTTTAAATTCCAGGAATTGCACTCATGCAGTGTGTCATGTATTTGTTTATTTACTCTGGTTCATTTCATGCAAGGGGATGAACTGTATGTGACTGGCTGACAATGGCATTTAAGAGAGGTTCTCCTAGACTCTAGAGACAGTCTGGCATATGAAAAAGCAAGAGAGTCTTCTGTGGACCATCAAATGCTGAATAAAATATCACAAATGGTACTGTTATTACTAAAATGAGCTATTTTTAATTGTTCCACTTATAAACTTGCCAACCCTCTGACATAGCAATCAGGAACAGCACTCAGAAAACATGAATAATAAAGAAAACAGTTTAAAAGTAGGCTCATCCATTACCATACATTCGAACATGGATTTCTGCTGTTTAAATTTCAGTTCTAATAAGATAAGACTGATGCATTAAGAACTATCAAAGAAAAATCTTGGACACCCCTTGAAAATTATTGCTTTAATTTAATGATGCCGAAAAGGCAGAAGTGTTTAATAAATATTTCTGTTCTGTATTTGGGAAGAAGCAGGATGAGGTACTCATTTCACATGAGGATGATGAAGTACTTCCATTCCATTAGTAACTGAGGAGGATGTTAGATAACATTTTTATATCTCCAGACCTGGATAATTTGCACCCAAGAGTCCTAAAAGAGTAGGCTGAGCAGATCTCTGGCCTGCTGATGATAATTTTTAATGCATCTTGGAATACTGGGCAAATTCTGTAAGACAGCTAATGTGATAATATTCAAAAAGGGAAAGCGGGATGACCTGGGTAACTATAGGCTGGTTAGCTTGACATGAATCCTAAGGAAAATAATGGAAAGGCAGATGCGGGATTCCAAATGATAAATGCGTAAAAGATAGGAATATAATTAATGCCATTCATCATGGTTTTATGGAAAACAGATCCTGTCAAACAAACCTGATTTCATTGTTTGATGAAATTACAAGTTTGGTTGATAAGTCTATATTACATCAGCACAGTTACTTTTATGTAAGGCATTTGGCTTACCAGCACAAAACATTCTGATTAAAAATTATCACTAAACAATATCAAGTATCTAAACTAACTAAAAATGATCACTATACAATTAAAAACTAGGTAACTGACAGATTTCAAAAATTGTTGACAATGGGAAATCATCATCAAATGGGGGTATTTTTAGAAAGGTTTTGCAGGTATTGGTACTAAAACTGATGCTATTCAACATTTTCATCAGTGATCTGGAAGTAAATATAAATTCATTGCTGTGAAAACTTACAGATGACACAAAGATTAGAGGAGTGAATGATGACAAACCTGAAGAAGAGCTCTTTGCAAGCTCAAAAGCTTGTCTCTCTCACCAACAAAAGTTGATCCAATGAAAGATATTACCTCACCCCCCTTGTCTCTTTGGTATCCTGGGACCAACGCAGCCACAACACTGCAGATGACAGGGCAGTCATGCATAGCAATATGGATCACTTAGTAACCTGGTCCTATTCGAACAAAACGCTGTTTAATACAGCCAAATACAAAGTTTTATATAACTGGAAAGAAGGAATTCAGGCCACATCTACTGAATTGGGTGACTGTATCCTGGAAATCAGTGAAAAGAATTTAGGAGCAAAGGTGGACAAACAACTCAAAACAAGCTTTCAGTGCAATGCTGTGGCAAGAGGGGCTAATCATCCTTGGATATATAAGCAGGGGAGGAGTGAGTAGTAGAGATCTTATTTTACCTCTATGTACAGCTTTGGTGAGACCAATACTGGGATACTGCATCCTGTTCCAGAGTTTGACTTGGCATCACATGACATTTTGATTAAAAAACTAGAATGATAAAGTTAACGTGGCACACATTAAATGGGTTCAAAGCTGGCTAGCTGATAGGTCTCAAAATGTAAATGCAAGTGGGGAATCATCATTGAATGACTGTGTTTCTAATGGTAATGGCAGTAATTGGTTTTTGGCTTTACACTATTAAACTTTTTTTTTTATTAGTGACCTGGA
Source organism: Emys orbicularis (assembly GCF_028017835.1). NCBI lineage: Eukaryota > Metazoa > Chordata > Testudines > Emydidae > Emys > Emys orbicularis. Next base: position 95,500,832 of record NC_088691.1, on the reverse strand, counting down.
AGAAACTTAAAATCACTGATAACGTTTGCAGATAATACAAAAATTGGGGAAAGGATAAATAATGAAGAGGACAACTACAGAGCGATTTGGATTGCTTAGTACGCTGCACACAAGCAAACAATATGCATTTTAATATGGATAAATGTATATACCTCGGAATAAAGAATGTAGGCCATACTTACCCAATAGGTGTCTTTATCCTAGGAAGCAGTGACTAACAAAGATTTGGTGGTTGTGGTGGATAATCAGCTGAACATGAGCTAGTGTGACGCTGTGGCCAAAAAGCATAAACCGGAGAATCTGGAATACTGTGTCCAGTTCTTGGTGTCCACAATTTAAGAAGTATGTTGATAAATTGGAGAGGGTTCAGAGAAGAACAACATGCATGATTAAAGCATTAGAAAACATGGCTTATAGTGTTAGACTGTCCTCGAATCTACTTAGTTTAACAAAGAGAAGGTTGAGGGGTAACTTGATTATAGTCTATCTGGGAAGAAATATTTGATAACAGGCTCTTCAATTTAGCAGAGAATAGTATAACATGATCCAATGACTGGAAGCTGAAGCTAGATTGGAAACAAAGCATAAATTTAATAACTCGTGAAGATAATTAACCATTGGAACAATTTTCCAAGGGTTGTGTTGAAATCTCCATCACTGGCAATTTTAAAATCAAGATTGGATGTTTTTCTAAAAGATCTGCTCTAGGAATTATTTTGGGGAAGTTCTATGGACTGTGTTGCACATGAGGTCAGACTAGATAACAATGGTCTCCTCTGGCCTTGAAATCTATGAATCCATGAAAGAGGATGCTGCAAAGTTGGAGAGGGGACAGAAAAGAGAGACAAAAATGATTCAAGCGTTGGAGAAAATGCCTTACCCTGAGAGACTTATGGCTCAATCTCATTAGTTTATAAAAAAAAGACCAAAAAAAAGGTGACTTGATTACAATGTCCAAGTACCTTCACCAGGAGAAAAATACCAACTTCTAAAGAGCTCTTTAATCTAATGGAGCAAGGCATAACGAGAACCAGTGGCTGCAAGCTGACACCAGACATTCGGATTAGAAATTAAGCACAATTGTTTTAACAAATTACCAAGGGAAGTGGTGTATGATGTCCTCAAACCAAAGGCTGGATGCCTTTCTGGAATATATGTTTTAGCCATACACAAATTATTGGACTCAATACAGGGTGAAATGTAATAGCCTGTGATATGCAGGAGGTCAGACGAGGTGATCTAATAGTCCCTTCTCACCTTACACTCTATGATCTATGAAAATTAGGTACTTGTTGAGAGCTTTACTTCTCAGTAGTGACCTAATACTGCCATCTCAGATGCAATGGAAAGTAGACATTGAGTTGCATGCTGTACCTCCTAAAAATACTAGGCCTGACTCTAATGTCATGTATATGAGTTTTACGCTGGTGTATTATTTATTATTACATGTATTACAGTAGCACCTTGGAATGCCATACGAGGACCTGGTCCCCACGGAGCCAGGTGCTGCACAGATTAGGAAAAGTCTTTGCCTCAGCGAGTTCACAATCTATGTCAGTCAGGATGCAACAAATCAACAAAATGGACAAGAGGGGTAGAGATGGGTAAAAGAAAACAGAGCTTAGCAGAAAAGCAGGAGTCAAAGCTAGTTGTTTGGCTTCAGCAGGGTTACTGATGATTTATACTGGTGTAAGGCCAAAATCAGGCCTACTATACCACAGGGAAATATTAGCCCAGTCCAGAAGTCATTAATCAGACAAAACCCCCCGTGTGCCAACAGCTAAGGTTCTTACTCAGGTCTCAGTCTGTGTTTTGCTAGGGCAAAGCTCACTCAGGCAAAACTCCCATTTACTTCAGTGTAAGAATTAATACAAACTAAGGAAGGGCATCAAGACTTGTCCCATCAGCAGCTAACCAGGTATCCTATCTCCTGTTCAAAATAAATATTCATTAAATACCACAATGAGCACAACAAAGGAGTTGAGAATTACACTCCAGTTGAGACATTAACCTGAAAAAGCAGGGCTGCGTGTGGGTCATAACCCAACTTCCAACTGAGAGGGTTCGGAAGAAATTCTCCTATGGGTATCCAAATTATCCACCTTGGAGTTTCTTGCACCTTCTTTGTAAGCATAAGGTATTGGTTACTGCTAGAGACGAAATGTGAGCTGATATGACCGTGCCTATGTTTCGTTATTCCCAAAGGCCTAACCCAGCACCCATGGCACTACATAGATATCAGGGTGTTTCATGACTCTAGAGAATGCTGCAATGGTTGTTATAGATTGTAACATTTATTTTATAATAATTGTATAAAATATGTAAATTTCTTAAACAGGACTTAGTTTATTTCCTGATGGGAGGACAGTGTGTTACACCACTGATTCTTCTTTGACGTTTAACACTGAATGGCCAATGCTTACTGAAAGGTGCTACCATAGAGTGATCCTCAGGGGGACAGAAGGAAGACTAGGTCAGAAAGTCCTGGAGCTCCGCACCAAGACAGCAAAGGTTAACCATGGCCAGGAAGCAGGCAGAACCTTGTTAGCCTTCTGGGGCATTTTTTAAGGCAGAGGAAATCTGCTACTAGGAGCAGATAAAGGCACAAGCTGACACACAGAAGGAAATAGTGGACTTCTTGTTGTGTTTAAAGATGCACTCTCTCTTCTCTCCCAAGGAATGAGAAGGGGTTCAAAAAGTCTGCTTTCCTCCTGCAGCAGGGAGTAATTTTTCAGTCAGCCCATCTGAAAGCTTGAGTCTCCATTTGAGAGAGGACACAGGGGTGTGGTGATAGCAGGGAAGAGGAGGTAAACTTGGGAAGGCAGGAGCGTTTGAGACCAATTCAGGCTACCGCCTTGGTGCCAGGCTAGCTACAGTTCCCATTTTCCCCTGGTACTGAAGAACCGTGGCAAGCCAGCATTGTGACAGCTGCTATATGCCTGCCTCCATTGCCCTTTCTTTACACAAGTTCATATTTCTTTCCCTTTATTTTATGCACTATTTCAGTTTAGCCTGCCCAAGTAGAAGAACCATATGTGGATCTGAAACTGTGTAAACAGGCCCTATCAGCCCTCTGATCCCCCAGGCTAATTTACCTTACCAGTTTACTGCAATTATTATGGTCCCTTATGGAGAAGTAGCTTCTGTTGCCAATAGTAGATTGTGAACTGCAGCTAACAACTCATGAGTTACACACATGCTTGTGTTTTTTCCAGAACTCTGACCAAGACCTTGTCTCCAGCTGGTGAAATTAGGGTGGATAATTTCCAAACCAGACATTCATGAATATAATCTTAATTCATGTGAGAACCTCCAGAAGCCTAAACTCTTTACTGCCAGTGCACTTGTAATGCCTTTAATGACTGTAGCTACATAATAGATAGACCTTCAGAAGAACAGCCTCATCTATCAAATACAGCCATCCTTTCCCAGGCAGATGTTGAAGGATTTACCAGTGCCTCGTGATACGTACACCTTGAAATCTCTGAATTTGATTTTAAGGTGCTTGCTAGGTAGTAATTAACTCAGAACCTGCCTGCACTTACAGTTCAAGGAAATCATATTTCAACTTTTCAGGTCTTAAATAACGAATTAGTCGTTGGCAATTACTGAGTTAAAAAAACCTAATTTATGACTTGAAATACTCCCACGTAATCACGCTTCCAAAGCTTTCATTTACTGAGCTAATAATTGCTGCCACAATTAAAGATGTGAAGGAAATAAAGAATCCAAGATCATAAAGCATATGCAGTTATTTAAAAAAATTACCCATCATAACTTTGTATTGTTCAAGAAAGTCATGCTCTCCTTTGTTAGGAAGTGTCTGATCTCTCCTTTGTTGTCACATTAGTGTTTACGCTTCCCTGGAGGGTCAATTTCACCCCTGTGCCAAGTGCTGGCATAAAGCTTATGCATCACTTAAATTCCACTGATGCCCTGAATGTTATCCTTTGCTCCAAATCCTGGTGGAGAAGGTGCTCCTCTCAATGAATTACTATTTGTTTCCTGGGTGGATGGAGAGGAATTAATGAGGCTAATGGTTTCCAATCTTGTCCCTCATCAGCAGGGGTCAGAATTCTTTTCTGACTCCCAGTTTTCAGCCCACCTTATTTAAAAGTATTCAGCATCAGTTAAAGAATGAACTAGATCAAATGCTCAACCAGTCAATGCTGCAATATCTCACACAAGGAGTAGCCCGGTATCCTTTAAGACAAACCATCCACCAAGGAAAGGACCTGTTCCCAACCAGTACAAAAGGATGGGGCGGGGGCACAAAAACCAGTGGAGGGGACACCACCCAGTGAAGAATGTGCTTACACTGAGTAGCTTTAGAGCACTCTGTAAGCTGCTGGAGCACAGGCAGCCTACCTAGTGGTTGGAGCAGGGCCTTACCTGGTGGTTGTGATGGCAATTTGGGTAATGACAAGTATACATCTAAGGATCAGGCACCATTCCAAGGGTGAAGCCAGAGTTAGGGTCAAGGAGCCACGCCAGAGGTCAGAACCTGAGTCAGAAGTCAAACTCTCAGCTGAAAGGTAAGCTGGAAGCATCGTCAGGGAAGTAGCCAAGAGTTGGAGCCAGAAACCAGAATGAAGCAGGAGCAGGTACAGGTAAAGGCTGGGGCTGGGAGCAAGGATTGGGAGCAGGCAGCCGAAGCAATGTGCTGGCATGGCACATACTGAGCAGCCACTGTGCTGCTGCAGCGGCAAGGCTCAAGTAGCAGGCCACTGGCTCCCCCAGACCAAGCAACCTTTTGGATGGGGCTCACTGGGCCCAGCTGAGCTTGCTGGGTTGCTTAGCAATCAGGCTGGGAGCGTGACACCCAGTGAGGGCTGTACTAACTGAGAAGTGAGTTCCATCCATAGCCAAGGCCCATCAAATGAGATCTCTAGCCCTCTGCATAAAGGTGATCTGTAAAAGATGAGAGCTAGACCTATACTAATGTCTTTCAAAATATAATTCATATAAAACAAACAAAAAAAGAAACCCAGTAATGCCATCAGACATCTCCCACCTCTTCATGCCTTCAACACTCAAGTTCCCACCACACAAGCACTTTTGTGGACAACTTTTCCTCTGCTTCTGATGTCGACCTTCTGTGGCACATGCTATGGGGCCAAAGATTTTTATTTTTTTTATTGGCCTTTAAAATCTGTTAGTGTCCTGGGCTCGTTCTAAAGTCTGCTTTTAAAACCTGCTGCTTTCATGTGGACATTTCAAAGCCAGGACAAGTCCATGGTACTTTTTACTGTGATTATTATTATTGGGCCCTCTCCTGAAATGTACTGACCACTTGTATCGCTCATTGAAACCAGGGGCCAATGCCCATGCTCATTACTTTTCAGGCAGCCAGATTCCCAGATGGGTAAATCAGCAGAGCTCCATTGAGAGAGATGATTTGTTCCAGATTTCGCAGAGCACCTAGACGTTCCAAGCTTTTCAGGCAAATAAGACAAGGCTATTGCCACAATGACTTTACAATCTAATTCAGACAGAGAATCATCAACCAGCTGACAGATGATTTTGATGCAGACAAGGGGTGGCGGGAAGAAAACAGAACATGAAAGGTATGTATGGGAAATATGCTCTGGGAGATGCATTATTTACAAGATCGTGTGCAGCAGTCCTGTGCTTTTTTCCCTCCTTTTCATTCTAAGCTTGTGTGTGTATAATATATATTATAAGATTCCAGCCATAGATGAGAGGAGCAGACAGCTCCAAAGGAGAGCTTAGTGGCAACAAAGATGAGTTTTTAGGAGAGATTTGAAGCAGAGGCAAGGTGCTTTTTGAAATCCTCCTTCTGCCAAGGTGAGTACACTATAAGGTACTCTCAGGAGCCTTCCTCACAGGTTTGGGGATGGACTTGACCTAACAGGTCATTTTCATTTCTAAGTTCTAGTCTCCATAGAAGCTACTCTTAATAAACAGCAACTGGTGATTTAGGATATACACTACTACCTCGATATAACTCAACCCGATATAAAACGAATTCGGCTATAACGCGGTAAAGCAGTGCTCCGGGGGGCTGCGCACTCCGGTGGATCAAAGCAAGTTCAATATAATGCAGTTTCACCTATAAAGCGGTAAGATTTTTTGGCTCCCGAGGACAGCGTTATATCAAGGTAGAGGTGTATCATTACAGGCTGGGGCTGGGGCCTGGGCTTTGAGACTCTCCTGCCTCTCCTGGTTTCAGAGCCCAGGCTCAGCCTCAAGCAAGAACATCTCCACTGCTTTTTTTGGCCCTCTAGTGTGATCCTGAATCAATTAACCCAGGCTCTGAAACTCACCGTCGCGGGTCTTTTTTTGCAGTGTAGACACTCTTAGGCCTGATCCAACATCTCTTCAATTCTGTTGAAGGATTCCCATTGACATGAATGGGCACAGGACATGTCCTCATTCTGAGAATGAACTATGGACAGTTGTCCAGTACAAAGCTTTATTTTCTTGAGGACATTGGGCGATGAGAACATACATGATGAAAACTTTTCATGTACCCGATTCATCTAATTTCCCCCAAGGTTCACACGTTCCTTTCAAAATTTCATTATTCACAATCCACTTTTTGGATGACATTTTGCTTCTAAGGAAATTATGCTCTAAATCATAGCTAGCATGATCACCACCCACACATAACACACACATTATGAGGTAGGAATGGGGGGTGTGAATATTTCCATTTTAATTTTGTTCCTTCATGAGATTTTGGGGAAGGATGTGGGTATTTTGGTAAAGAACACAACAGAGACTGCGCAGCCGAAGATTCCAGCAGGGCTTTCGATAGTAGTTATCTCTAACCTTTTGTTCTTGCTGTCTGGGTGAAATTCAATCTCTTCTCTCAAAGGCAAAGTCAAGAGGTTATGTGCAGGAGAAATATGCAGGGACAGAACATGCCCTTCCACTGACTGGGAGGCAAAGAGCTGCCCTGTAGTTGCTGCTCTGGCCTTTGTGTTGGAATAGAGGCCATAGCCCACGTGTGTGCTTATGCTGGGGATTGGTGGCCACTGGATTGGCATGATCCTAAAATGTGAGCTTTGTGGGGGCAGAAATTGGCTTCTTATTACTTGTTTGTGCAGAGACTAGCACAATGAGGCCCTGATCCTTGATCTTGGAGCACCTAATACTAATAATTGTCTCTTCTTCCTCCTACTTCCTCACCCGCCCAACCCTTGCAAGCCCCATCCTCTGTGTTGGCCTAGATGGAAGCTGTGTAATAATCCTGCACTACAACACCCGGGGAGCACCGAGTCCCCTGAGCTCCTGCTCCATAACCACCATTGCCTATGTGCAGTAAGACTACAACACTGGGGGAGGGCAGGAGGCTTCCTGGACTCCTACTAGCTAAGGCTGGGTGCATTTTGCCCTCTGTGAGAGGTTATCTATCTGAACCCATCTTGCATCCATTATGCTGTAGCAATGAGCTATCAGGCAAATCAGAATTAAATTTTATTGCTCTCTTTCGCTTTTGAGGATAATGTTATTTAAGAAGTCTTAATAATGTCTTGGAAGTGTTACACAAGTAGGTGTCTGCAGAATCCCTGGCTAACCAGCCAATTTCTAAGTGGAAATTCACTGGATGGTTACAGTGTGAGCAACAGTATTGTCCTTCTGCCTCTTCAGGAGGGGTAGGGTGCAGGCATTTTGAGGGTTAGCTAATGGCAGCATGACTTACAAAGGAGATCAGGAGAGCAGTGCAGATGGCTTGACCCATCGGGAGGCGGGGGGTGTCCCTCTTACCCCCCTTCAAGCCCCTCCTTGCTTCAGAGCCCTTGGCAATTTTCCATAGACTTGTCTTAGGGGATGGTAGCATTTGGATCATTATGTCCTTTGACACGTTTCCCTCCAGAAGGGAACGTACAAAGAAGGAATACAACAACCCTTTTCTGAAATAAATTTTAGATAACACATTTATATGGAAAAATCAAAGATGGCATGTGGCCAGATTCTGATCTCCACTACCCTAGCGTAAATCCAGAGTAACTCTATTGGACTGGAGCCAGTGCAGTTACTCCAGATTTACACTTTGATAAGAATCTGGCCCATTATCTAGTGATCAACACATAATCTACAGTAATTTCATTTTTTCTTTCTGCTACTTAATTGGCTCTTTTGCCGTTAGCAGATCTAGAATTCTAAAGTCCCATTAAAGAAATGGCTATAATCATAAAAGCTTTAAGGGCATTCCTTTCTCATTTCATTTCTGCAGCCTAAAACCTACCTGTTTCTATTGGCTAACAAGAGCAGCTGCTGAACCAATATCTAATACACTAATCAGTGCTTAAAGTCCTTATAGGAGTTGACAATATTGGAATGACACTATTGCCATGAAGCAGCTGCAGGCTTTCCAGCATGCATGAAAAACTGTCTGGAAAAATGTATATTTTTCATGGCCTTTCTCTTTAAGAGAGAGTTCACGTTGTACACATTAGTGCACAAATTCTTAGTAAGCCACAAAATGTGTCAGCTCATTTATCTGGGTTAATGCTTAAATGCTACGATGGAAGGTACAGTAGAAATGCCCAAAATAGATCTGCAGATATAGTCCCAATTCCCAAAAGAGAACTTGAAACTATATCTGCAAATGCATGATTTCATGCAAGCAGATAATTGCACACATAGGTGCGACTTCTACTGGGGCCGGTGGGTGCTCGACCCCACTCTGCCCCTGGCCCCGCCCCAACTCCACCCCTGCCCCGCCCCCATTCCAACCGCTTCCCCAAAGTCCCCGGCCCAACTCCGCCCCCTCCCTGCCTCTATGCCAACTCCTTCCCCAAATCCCCGCCCCGGGCCCACCTCTTCCCCTGAGTGTGCCACTTTCCTGCTCCTCCCCCTTCCCTCTTGGAGCTTGCTATGCCGCCAAACAGCTGTTTGGTGGTGGCAAGCACTGGGACGGAGGGGGAGGAGCAGGGGCGGAGGTGGAGGAGGAGATGAGGCGAGGGGGCGGGGAGCTTGGCTGCCAGTGGGTGCAGAGCACACACTAATTTTTCCCCGTGGGTGCTCCAACCCCGGAGCACCCATGGAGTCGGCACCTATGATTGCACAGGGGAATGAACTCCCCGAGGAACTAAGGAGCAGCACAAACCTCACTACTTCGGCTCCAAGTGTAAGGCTCATTTCTATTACCTTACCTTCTCTAACCTAGTTACAGGGTAACATGTATATTTAAAAAAACCAACAACCTTCCCTCCCCATACCCTACCAAAAAAAGACATTCCTCTGCACAAATTTTTTACCCTGGGAAAGGAGGCCAAAACAAACCTTGACATGTGTAGTCACGCTGCTTACTGCACTGCTGGAAGGTGCTCCGATACGATGGTGATGAGTGTGGCATAAGAACCTATGTAGCATAGTGCCTGCAAATTTTGTGTGACCGCAAGGGTTGTATCTGAATGCAGTGGCACTTGTTAACAAGAATGGGCTAGGAGTGAGTGCAACTTTCTGCTCCTCATGCTGAAAATTAATAAACCGGGGGCTTAATCCTCCGTGTGCTCACCACACGGAAATTCCATTGAGTACTGCACACACAGAGGGTTTGCAGGTTTAAGCCCTTGCATCATGAAGGATTTTTGTTCTGTGTTCTAATTTACTTAGCCAAACATAAGTTACTGGTCTCAATACAGGGGTAACTGGGTGAATTTTAATGGCCTGTGAGATGCAGGAGGTGAGACTAGAAGATCTAATGGTCCCTTCCTGCCTCAGACTCTATGAATCTAATTAGTGACGGAGCCACATCACTAGTAAGAACATGATTTCTTGGAAGATGATTCTGTCATGGGGGCACCTGGACACACTGATCCTTTCAGAAAGATTAGAAAATAAATCCAGGATAGAATAAAATTTACCTTCATCCCAACTCGGTGTGGAACTCGCATCTTTTAATCCAGAGGAAGGATCTATATGGGGGCAGAGTTAGGGTAACTCCAGACTATACCAGATACAAGTGTTGCAGGGTTTCATTGATCAAGCTGGTTGCCACAGCAGAGCAGTAACAAGCACTTTCAAACTTCTGCTTCACTAACAGGTACATGTACATTTACTGAAAAGTGTGTTGTGGGGCTTCACCTAAAATGTCTGCCTAGAACAGCCATTGGGTTTCTTGTGAGTTTTCTGGCTACTCAGCATTCTATTTGGAGTAGATACACGGGAAGAATTTGGCTCTTTATAGAGATGAGTAGGAGTTAGAAAAATTGGACCTTGATCTGAACTTTCCTAAAGTTTGGTGATGTTCGAATCCAACATTCAGGACTAATGCACTATAGAGATAGTAACCAGGGTGCATGTTTGGTATGAATTTCCCTGAATAATTACAGGTATTAACTGTAGCACTTACAGGTCCCACAGATCAGAGCTCTACATAGTAAGGGACAATCTCTGCCCCAAAGATCTCACAACCATTAGAGACAGGGCAGATGAAAAGGAGCACTCCATTTTACAGATGGAGAACTGAGGCATAAAGGGATTAAATGACTATCCCTGAGTTATATGCAGAAGAGCTAGGAACTGAATCCAGGTCTCCACATTCCTGATCAACCACCTTAACCATGAGACTGTCCTTATTCCAAACTTTGAGGGTTTTGGTTCAGGCCTGTCTCTGATCCAGTGTATTTAAGTGGGCTGTGCACTCAGCAACCTGTCTGACAAAAGAGGCTGTACTCTTTAAATTTTGCAAAGCTCTCTTTTTTAAAAACATTCTTGTCTGACAGCAGCGAAGAAAGTAATGGGCATTTGCCTAAGTTAATGTAAGCAGTGAACAATTGGACAGCTGCCAACTTAAATTTTTAAATAAATGTCAACGTTAATTTTTAAAGTTTAAATACATATTTTGCATTTTTACTGTCATTCCCACTTAGCATGACAAAGAGCTGGAACTTATTTTATCATCATGAAAGTTGCAGGGCCAGGCAGGAGGCTTCTTAACCGAAATGGCATGGAGTGGGTGCTGAAAGGACTACAATTAACTTAGCATTTGCTACGTAGGTGTAATTCCTTTCTCGGAGAGAAGCCCCTACCTGCAACTTAATTCACTTCAGAAAAATGGAAATGACTTTTCCCTTTTCAATAACACTGCTTGTTTCCTTCAAGCAATGCCAAATTGAACCCAAGAGGAGCATATGCATTATATATTGTCAACATAATGGTGATTTGTATTAATAAGATCACTGTTGCTGGGTCAGAGCTTTGTGTGGAAAAGAGATTTAATTTCATCAAGGTATTCCTTACTCTCTATGGCCATCTGGTTAAAACTAGCTCTTCGGGCTTTCTTTCAAATCATTTAGGTCCAGGGCTCTGGTCACTTAAAGGACCTTGCTGGGCTAGTGAAATCCAAACCAATAATAAGGATAAACCTTTTAAGGATGTGATGCTCTTTTGTAGGGTCAGAGAGTTAGTAAAAAGTGAGTTTCCTGGTTCATTGGAGAGGGCACAGAGGAATTTGGCAAGAAGGAAGACTATAGATGGTAACATGAAAGAAAGGTGTAAACAAGTTGTTACTGGCACTGAATAGAGGGCAATGATGTGGCCCCAAATGATGTGGCTACTCCAACAGAGTGGACACCGTGGTCTTAAATGTACTTTTCATGAGGTTTTTTTTCCCCATTAAACAATGCTGTAGCGTCTCCTGATAATGCTCCACTGGGCATGTGAGTTCCCCCAGTGCGAAATCCAAACACTACAAGCTGCCTTCCAAAGTCCACACTTTTATCAGGCTCTCTTACGTAACACAGTGTCAGTCCTCTCCAGGCCCCAGGCCTATCAAGTCCCTCAATCTTGACTTTCACCCTAAGGGTGGTAAGACCAAAACACTTCCAGCCAATCCTTTGGTTGAAATTAAACCAAGAACAAAAAGCAAACCTTCATGCAGACACTTTCCCATATCTCTCACTTTCAGTTTGGTTCCTTTCAACATAACAGCAGAATTTAAAGGCATATCCTGCAAGGAAATACACCTTAGCGAAAGAGCACCTTTAATTTATAACTGCAATATTCACAGTCAGTAATAGTCTTTATGAAATCATATCACTCCTGTTCAACAACCTCTGGTCCATGAATAGACAAACAAAACTAAAAAGAAAGCCAACTGCGATATGAGACAAAAGTTCTCTCCAGTCTGGGGTCCTCTGAATGTTTCATTGTGAATGTCCCCTTTCATATTCAGAATCACTGTAAAGCCATCTGAGGGGGGAAGGGGCAAAAACATGTGATATTGCTTCAGCATCCAATCAGTTCTTGCTGCTAGTAGATCAGCAGTGAATTGGCACCTAGTTGCTACCAGTGATTGTAAACACCATAGACTCACAGTCTGCAGCTTCACTGCAATCCATTTACATTCGCTGAGGATCATCTCAGATCAAATTTTGTCCATTATCAGTTTAACAGTCATAAAAACAGCTCTGTCTGAGGTAATGGATAGGGCTGGCCGGAAGATGATAATTCCACTTTGTGCCAACTTCCGAGGTTTCACAATTGGAAATGTTTTGCTTTAGTTCCAAAGTTTTTGGACAACGGGATTTTGTGTGGAAATGGCTGTTTTCAGATAAAAAACCTGAACTTTTTGATTTGGGTCTCCTCTCTGGTCAAAACTGTTCCCAGTGAAAACATCACCAAAACCAGTAGGCCTCTGTAGTGGGGCAGCTGCCCCACTCCCTGAGAGTATGGGCTGTGGCAGGCCAGTGGGCCTGCGCAGACGCACAGCCAATCAGAGAAGGGCTTATTGGGAGCCAATCAGGGCCCAGATTGGAGGGAGCCAATCAGGGCCCAGATTGGAGGCAGCCAATCAGGGCCAGGCTCAGCCCTATAAGAAGGCTGCCCAGGAATGCCGCGGTGGAGAGTCACAACCCTGTCACACGTGGTGGAGAATGTGGGCATAGCGGTCTGCCCCTGACACAAGGGGCAGAGCAAAGGACTAGGCAGTTTGTGCCACATTGCGAGACTGAGAGACGGAGATGGTGGAGAACAAAGACTTTTACTGGAGGGCCTGGGTGGCTCAGCTTGCCGAGCAGCAGAGAGAAGTGCGCTGGCTGCTGCGGGGGTGGACACCCAGACCGTATAGGAGACCAGGCGCCAAGGGCGAGAGGCCAGGGCCTGGGCTCAGGAACTGTTACGCCTGTGGGCGAAAGGGTCACTTCAGGCGGGAGTGTCCCTACTGGGAAGGGGCAGAGAGGCCCCACCCAGACAAGGCGCCCCCTGTGAGGGTAACGGGGGCCCCCAGCTTGTTGGGTCTGTGGGGAGCAGGGACACCTAAAGAGGGAGTGCCCCTACAGGGCTCCCAAGGCCCGGGCCAGCCCAGAAGGAATGGCTAGGGCCCAAACAAGTAGGGATAGGGCCGTGGCAGGGGGAAGGCGCCGAGGGTGCTTCCACTGCCACACCAAGGGCCACATAAAAAGGCATTGTCCCCTGAGGCAGAAAGGGGGAGTGCCTGAGAAAGAGGCTCGGTCTGGGGCTAGCCAACAAGGGGTGGTAGTCCAGGCCGAGGCCCCCAAAGAGAAGGGGGCTGGGGCAGAGAAGTCCCACCTTAACCGGGGAACCCACATAGGGGCTGGGAAGGTCCATGTGGAAACCCAAATGGAAGTGGGAACCCACGTAGGACCAGGGAGGTCTATGGTGGGGACCCAGACAATAGAAGAGGGAAGCAGGTGGCTCCAGTTAGTGGAGGGCCTGCGCTACGAGCGAGATTCCCTGAGGGCCCAGCTGCGAGGAGCACAGGGGCGATAGGGAATTCCCCCTGAGAGGGTTCTTAAGGGGGGGAGGGTGTGTAGTGGGGCGGCTGCCCCACGCCCTGAGAGTATGGGCTGTGGCAGGCCAGTGGGCCTGCGCAGACGCACAGCCAATCAGAGAAGGGCTTATTGGGAGCCAATCAGGGCCAGGCTCAGCCCTATAAGAAGGCTGCCCAGGAACACCGTGGTGGTGAGTCCCAACCCTGTCACAGCCTCCACAAAAAGTTTTGGCTCTGATGTAACTGTTCTGACCAGCTGTAGTCAGGGATTGTAATCCAGATAGAACAAAATTCTTAAATCCTGACTTGCTGTTGCACATGTTAGTGTCAAATTCCAAGTGAGGGCTGTTTCCTGATTGTTTCCCAGGGATATGATACCTCATATCATCTTTCAGAGGGAGGTTGAAATTCTCTATCCACCAGGACTCTTACAGTTTACTGAAAGAAAAATAGAATGTACTGCTGTCTCCATAACTTTGGAAACCATGACCAATATTGCGTTTCTTAATCAGAGTTTGAAATCAATTGCTCATTGCTTTACAAGTTTTCCTATCCTTAGCTTAAGAGATCTGTTTGTCTTCAATTTTCTTTCAGTCTTTTGAAATTTTGTCAGAGGGAATGGCTGGTGGAGTTCAGCTTAGTTTTGGTTTGAAACAGGCGTCCACGGGGCGTGAGTTCGAGTTTTGTCTCTTTTGTTTAGCAGGGATCACACCAAGTCTGGAACTCTGTAAAGCATACAAAGTTGAATAATATACTGCAAGTCAACATATCAGTACAATCGAGGAAACGTCTCAAATTCTCTTTCCTGAGGGCGAGGCCTAAAGGAAGGGGAAGCGGAAGTTGTGAAAATCAATCCAATCCACTGAATAAAAGGTCTACATGAAACTTCTGATTTTAGACTTTCTATAAGGGCTGATCCAGAAATCAGTCCTACCTGGCATCTGACAATCTAATGTGATTATTGTATTATTGCTTAGGTACTGTAAGTGCTGGAAGCTAGAGAAAGGAACTTAACTGTGGTGTTGAGTATATGTTCATGTGTATGTCACCTGTTAAGTGTCCCATTTTCCCTGGGAGACTCCCAGTTTTGGATACCTTCTGTGGAGGTAGTGTGTGCCTGAATTTCTTAGGGAAGGTGGGAATGTATATGCCTTGTCAAAGCAACCTCAGAGTGATTGGCACACTTCAGAGTCTGGATAATCATCTGAACGTTCAGATGTTTACATAAACTGGGGTGGACATATAGCACAGTGTCTAGTGCCTTTTCCTCCCTGTTGCCTTTTCCTGCTGTCTCACCACTGCCAGAGCCTTTCACTGCAGCATGTAGCTACACACCGCAGTGACAAGCTTGGACACAGTCTGCCTTTCACTGTAGTACATAGCCACACATGTAGTGCCTGCTCTCTATACGCTGCTGTAAGTGCAGACATAGCCTACGAAGCATATTTTTTTCATGCCCCAGGCATAAAATGGGTAGACCTTAATGTCTTAAACCTTCACTTTTCATTGGGAGCGTGATAAACATACCGGGGGGGGACTACAGCGTATTAAAATATTTTAATATCCTTATTGTTTTTTCTGGTTTCAGGCATTGGGTTTCCAATCCTGCCCTGGTTGGCATCCCACATTAGTACTGAATCCCAGTTATTATTAACAGGCAGTTCACCAACAGGGTCTCATCACAGAGTGTGTTTTGTAAGGGTCCTGCCCAAAAGTGCTCTAATTCCGCTCCTTGAGATGGTCCCAAAGTAATCTCTTTTTTGCAATGTTGGTCTCTCATGTCATTTAGACTGGCAGTCAGTTTCTCCAAAACGAGTTTCCTTGAATTGTATCATCCATTGCACAAGCAGCAGTCTGGGCTTGTTTTTTTTTTTTTTTAAATACAGCACAACAAAGTAACAAGCTGCGTGAAGCAGCCCTCTGTTTAACATAGGCCTCCAACCCAACAGGAAAATCCTATGATCCAGCAATATTCATTCACCGGATCAATACTTCATATATGGTCTTAATAATTAGGTTCCCAGAGCTCTCAAATTGCATTCTCACTTGTCCAGCAATCAGAGGAATGACCTGGGTTTGATTTCATGCAGCACACTGGAACCAGAATATGTGGTGCAAGAGCTTAATTATCAATCTTTTCTTTTTACAACATATTGAACTTTTCTAGGCATCAAGCCATAATCTTTCATAGTCCTTCTCTCTCTCTCTCTCTCTCTCTCTCCTTTTTTTTTTTTTTTGTAGAGTCTAATTTTTTATTAAGGGGTAACTGTATTATTGACAGAATACAAGACACTTTCTTACAACGCAGTAAGCAGTAAAAAGGAGAGAGTCAGATATACACGAGAAGAGCAGAACTGAGGTGGCATATATGTTATACATTATAGTAACTATACAAACTGCCGTAATAAAAGTTATAACAGTAATTTGCCTTTAGTCAGTTCACCTCAGTGTCCATTGTTCCTCAAAGACTTTCAGTTGTTTGCCCAATATAGATAGTAAATCTTTCTATTTCTCTGGGTGGGAACCACTTTTCTGTTGCAGGTATCTGTTTTTGCAACCACAACCAATTAATGTATAGATTTAAGGACAGAAGAGACCATTATGATCATCCGGGGGGAGGGGGGAATTTTCAAAGGCACAAATGGCATCCAACTCTCACTGATGCCTATGAAAATATTCCTCCTAGCCTCTCGTCCAGAATACCTGCATTTCCCCCTATTTTGTTGCTTAAACTACGCACAAGGATTTGGGACCAGGTCAGTCTCACTCCACATTCTTGTAAAATTTATTTTGGTCTTTTGAAAGTTTTGTCAGCCACAGTCTGGACCAGGGGTCTACAGAACCAGCCCCAGTTAACAGCCATTAGAGCTGGTCAAATGATGAACAAAACAATTATATGTGAATAATTGAATGGCCAATTAATGCATTAGTTTTTCCCATCACTTATTTGACAAACATTATTCAACTTTTTCTAGAGGTGATTGAACGGTAAGGAATAAATTTGTGATTAATGTATTATTTATCAGTTTTCTATCAACACTATTCATGAATCTATCCAAACAATTGTGACAGTTGGATCAAAGTGGGGTGGAAAACTGTGTTCCTTCCACTGCCCCCAGCCTTGGGGAGAATGTGGATTTTGGGGACCATGTCTCCTTTGAACCCTGTAGCTCTTGAGAATCTGTTGGGAAAGAATCCCTCTTCTGCATGGAGGCAATTGCCTTCTCTACCTGGTGAAATAAAGAGAAACAAAATTTGCCAATCAGCTTAAAAATCTCATAGGTTTTTGAAACAAACTGATTTAGAAAATGTTTCTGATTTTTTTTTTTAACCAAATATTTTTGGGTTTTAATTTTTCCTGATTTTCCCACCATCTCCACTTCCTTCTTCTATTTCCCCACTGAAAGAGGAGAAGTAATGAAAAAACTGAACTTTTTTTTTCAGTTTTCAATTGGGGAAAAAGAACCAGAACATTTTGAAAAATGAAATGTTATGAAATTTTTGTTTTTGTAAAAAAAAAAAAAGCCATTTTTGAATGGAAAAAACAGGTTAAAACTTTTGAAACTGGCTCCTGTTCCCTCCTTCAGGGATGGTGCCTGCTCCATTCACACACCAGGAAGAGTTGTGACATCATTAGCAAGGAATCACACCTTTTGCTTCCCCTATTACTCTTCACTTACTTGCAAACATTGGGGCTACTTTTGTTTTGAATAGAAGAAGGATGGGGAGTGGGGGTGGGGGTCTGGGTAAAAAAGAAGACACATAGTCTAATATGAAGAG
This sequence comes from Emys orbicularis, assembly GCF_028017835.1. Classification (NCBI taxonomy): domain Eukaryota; kingdom Metazoa; phylum Chordata; order Testudines; family Emydidae; genus Emys; species Emys orbicularis. Next base: position 95,483,344 of record NC_088691.1, on the reverse strand, counting down.
ATAGATATGGGCAGGCCTGGCTCTCTGTCCTAAACCTAAGTGGCCTTTTCCTTTTGTCTCAGCTATCTACCCCAGCTGGGATTCATCTGTCCTGATCCTTGTAAAGCCTGAGACGCATAAGATTTAGTTCAAGCTGACATCCCATCCCCTGGGAATGCACTGGCTCTGTGGGAATGAATTGATGTGCCATTTGGATCTTTGCAAACCCAGAGACTTGTTCCATTTGGCTTAAACTGTCTAGCCAGAAAATTCTTATTGGGCTCAAAGATCAAACAGGAAAAATATTTGATTTAATAAAGAAGAGGAAACTGTCATGCTACCTTTATTTTAGACTGAAAGGTGAATGCTGAGGGCTTGATTCTGATCTCGTATATAGCAACAACAATTAAGAGTTATCCTGTTGGAGTCACCAGAGTTAAACTGGTGTCAAATCGGTGTTAGTGAAAACAGAATCAGGACCTACATTTCCTGACCATGCTGCCACTGAATTCAATAGCAATATTCCTATTGCATTCTATACAGCAGGAGCAGGTTACAGCTCCTTGCAGTAAAGTCAAAGCTAACTCCAGCAGAGATGGCTTTGCTCACTAGGCAAGTGGAGAATATAGAATTAGAAATGGTATTCCTTTTACATGGGAAAAAGATGGTATTAATTAAGAGACTGACACTTTTTCCAAATAGATTATTCTTAGAAACATTATTGGCATTATTTACATGAGACTCTAAAAAACTGCAGTGTCACAGAACTGAGATCCATCACCAAGGTAAAATATTTCATGATGCTTTATAATCTCCCAAATCAATTCCCCAAGCAGCATCTGAACTAAAGGATTTCATCCAGTCTCTTTGAGAACCCTCTTTAAAATGTACACAGCTTATAACAAATGACCAGAAATATTGCAAGCTGCCATTAATTTATTCCTAACCAATTAATGTCTATGTTAACACATCCACTAATATGCATGCACTTGTACCTGATTTTCATTTTGCAGTTAACCCTGGGCAAAATGGGATCTCCTAGATCAGGGGTCGGCAACATTCGGCACGCGGCTCGCCAGGGTAAGTACCCTGGCGGGCCGGGCCAGTTTTATTTACCTGCTGACGCGGCAGGTTCGGCCGATCGCGGCCCCCACTGGCCGCGGTTCGCCATCCCGGGCCAATGGGGGCGGCGAGAAGCCGCGGCCAGCACATCCCTCGCCGAACGTTGCCGACCCCTGTCCTAGATCTAAAAATAATTCTAGCACATTTCCATGCTTTCCTTTTTTAGATGCAAGGGAAGTGTGTCTCAGCTTTTCTCATTCAAAAGGGTAATCTTTTTAAAAGTCTTTCCATTTTCTTTGCTATGAGTTGACTACACTCGGGGCCTTATTTTTGCATTCACAACAGTTTCCCATTGGTGACCCCATTGCATTCAGTGGTTTTAGTCCCAATTTACACTAGTGTAAGCGAGAAGAGAATTAACCAATTGTAGTTTAAAGCAGACCAGAAGCATGCAGACTTTGAGATCAAAGGAAAGCCTATGAAGAAAAGATAAATAGATTTGCAAATTGGAGAATATTCATTATCACACACAATGTCCTCTGTTAGCTTTTAAGTTCAATAGTTCATGCAATTTTAATAGTGAAGTCTAGAAGAAAGGTATGTAACAATAGGACAATCAGCTCTTGCCAGGAGAGTGAATCCTAATAGCTTACTGAGATCTAAGCTTGTTAGAGTTGAGAATGGCCTTCAGAAATGCTAGTGCTCAGGACTTCTCCTGTGAGGGACCTGAGTTTTGAGTGTCCTTTATTTGTGTAGTGTATTGAAAATTGTGTTAAAATGATAAGATATCACTTTAAATTCTCAGAGGTTTTCCTGGTCCTGCTTGAAGGTTAGCAGGCTGTGTAGGGAAGCATGTGATCTGGGTCTTTCAGCAGTCTGCAAAGAGCCAATCCAGAGCAAGATGAGTTGAGTCATGCCTCTCTGCCTTTCGGAGCAGCCTGCTTTGTCTCTCTCGGGTTTTGGTTCATTTGTGTTAGGGTTCTGGAATTTAAGAAATAAGATACTTCCAAAACAAGTAGCCTAGATTTTTATCTAACTTCTTGGTTTGAGTGCCATAAACATAACAATTTGCTCCCTGTGTTAGCAAGGACAGGGATTGCTGTGAATGAGGTACACTCAACTCTGAGGTGGAGTTGGCCCCTCCCTTCATTGAGTAGTGACCCCTCTTTCCCAGATTAATAAAATGTGCGTAAAGTGCTTTTCGGGGCTCAAAGGGAGTTTCTTTTTTCTTGACTGGAAGGGTGGCAAGGGGTGGGATGAAGGGCCTTATGGCCAAGAGGATTCAAATGAGGTGAGATCCTCATTGCTTCATACCTATATGGCGTACCAATCCCCAGTGGAAAGGTCTCTCTGGTAACTGCTGAAAACATTTCCTTTCCTTTTTCTTCCCCCTGTTAGCTCACCCTATACAATGGATGGTGTCTGAGAAGCCACAGCGTAGCCTGGGTGCTAATTTCTGGAAGGGAGATATAATGATACTTAACAATCCCTCATAAAAGTATATGCGAGTCAGGAGCTAAGTGAGTCAATAGGTGAGTGCATTAAACTTTTATCTGCAGAGACTAGAGACAGCCCTAGGGTTGGTATGGCAGTGTGTGTACAAAGGGAGAAGTGCAGAGGTTCAGAGAGACTTATTGTTTGCATATCTGGGGTGGGTGGGTTTGACAGCTGGGTGTGTGAGGAGATAAATACAGAGACTTGCCTTAAGCAGCAGCTAGAGAACTCACTGATCAGGAAGTTCATTTTGTATTAAGCTCCCCTGACAACACATCCTGATCCTCTCTGGTAACTGTGGAGGAACAGGAGCTCTATAGCCATTCCACAGCTGTCTGTCACTACAGGGAAGGAGAATGGTTTTAGATGGGGGAGAGGGGAAGGTAGGTGTGTGGGGGAGGGTAGAGGAGGGGGCGTGGATTTTATTGGCTAAAAGTACTGGGGGAAGGGAGAATGATTTCAGCACCTGGGACGATGGCTCACAGTGGTAGTGCAGGCCCCTAAGTAGAGTCAATGTTAGGAAGGTATAACTGCATTGCTCAGGGGTTTTCCACACTCCTGAGTGACATAGCTATATCACCATAAATTGGTATTGTAGACCAAGCCTCATATGGGTGATGGCAAAGCAGGACTCTCGACGGTGCAGCTGCCCCCAGGTGTTTGCCTAAGGGAGGGAGACTTGGAATTGGAATAACCTGAGAACTGCAGGACAGGACCCAGGTGTTGTGGCACTGGCCAAGAACAGCCTGCAACCCCACTGAATCAGTGCAGTTCACACCAAAATACTATATGCTAAACAGAAGTGTTTGAGAGCTGGTGTGATGATATGGGACCCCAAATAAAAACCATTAGGAAAATCATTCTGAAAAGCTGTGGTCACTCCCCACTGATATCCCACTAATGTGATGCAGCTGAGTTCCACCAGGCAAGAAAGTTCATTGACAACTAATATTTGTGCAAATTAAAACAAACAAGCAAACAAACAAAAAAGAGGATTTGAGCAATTCTGCTCTGCAACTTTAAAAACCAAGTTTCAGCATAGCCTGAAATATGATCAGAGTAAAAAGGCTTGAATTGAGATTTCGAATGGAAATGCTGACACACTTCAACCTGCAGATGACAGCACACAGGCACACAGTTACAGTACATAACACACATTTCTTAGGAAATTAACCGAGATTATTTTTTACTTTGATCACAGCAAAGCTTACTGCCTTGTGTGTATTAGTGTAACACTTGCAGTAGGAAAAAATGATCAGCTCCAATTTAACATCATTTTGAATGGTTGTTCTAACTCTTCTAATGGATCCAAACAAAAGACTTTGGTTTAATGTGTGTGTATTTTGAGCTGTGCCCCCTCCCGACCCTCCAGTTTAATTTCCGTCCTTCACAGGAGATGAATGGAGCGTGAAGCGGGTCATATCTCAAGCACTGACACATGGGTTACAGATAGAACTCACAGGCAAGAGAGGCAGCCAGTCTGTAGATTAAATCAAAGCAGTTCTGAATAGATGGGAGGTCAGCAAGGGCCAGCTTTGACATTTGATAGGACTTATGATCAATCAGCTCTTTCTTGGGTTTTTCCAGGTTTCCTGATGACAATGATTCAAAAAAAAAAAAAAAAACCCAGATGGGGCTTGTTGAAAAGCACCAGAGCAGCACTAGATTGTGTAAGAAGATAGGTATTAAATATTACCAAAAGTGCCAGCGCTGTTTCAGGCACAAATGAGAACTCTTGCCAGGAAAGTGTGCATCCGAAGGGGGTTGTTTTTGCCAAGTGAAGTGACCTCTGTTCTTGGTAAAGGTATGAGAGAGTTGGTGTTGTTTTTCTTTTCAGGGGAAAACAAACGAACAGATTCCCCTGTTTCTCATTTTCCTCTGTGCAAGCGGGGGCATCCTGGCACATGGGGGTTTTCACAGGTTAAGGGGATTGGAACAGGGAGGGCAGGAGGGCTGGGGCTAGCAAATCCCGATTACAGAATGAGCCACACCTGGGAGAGATCAGTGATTTCCACACGGGAGCCTCCTGCTTCCTGGGCTCCTCAGTATAACAACTCCTTAATCTCACGGTCTCCCCAGCAGGAGCCCTTCACAACCTCTGTACTCTTTCCTGAGTTTCCCCCCAGCTTCATTGGAAGCCTTTTACTGCTCTCTTTAGGGCAACCTGGATGGAGGCGGGGCCTAGAAGCTTGGGGGCCTAGAAGCTAGTGCCAGAATGTTAAGCTCTAGCTGGGAAGAGCTGGGAAGACAGGCTGTGAGAACAGAGTGGGACAGAAAAGCTAAAATACCAGAGCTAAGCATGGACTGTTGTGTAGTGATGCACTTTACCTTGGGACCCTGGGGATTGGTAAGAATTGTTTCTGTGATTAAGCCAGCCCCAGGCACGGGGTGGTATTATGCATGGGAAAGCCTGTGTATTGTTCTTAAGGGGCCCAAAAGAGGGGGCTAAAGGGGGCAGTGCCTACAAAGCAACCCCAGGCCATGAGGGGGTATGTAGTAAATGGCTACCGTTCTACAGGGACACTTTTTTTGTTGGAGACCCTGATGCAAATATTGGCAGGGGTCACTGGTTTATGGGAAGCTGCATCAGAGTGCTTCTTTTCAGAGCTTGAAAGAAAGAAAAATAGATGCTAAGAAACATATCGATAATAGGAGCTGGGGACGTGAAGTGGCTAAGCACTCAATATAGGGATAGGAAGGATGGTAGAGTGGGTAGCGCACTGAACTAGGACTCAGTTAAATTCCTGGCCACAGACTCTCCTTTGTGGTTGTGTGCAAGTCACTTATCGCCCTTGTGCCTCCTCGAATGGGGATAGGAGTTTCCTACCTCAGAGGGGTGTTTGAGGATAAAAATCCACTACTGTGAGACAATTGGATAGTACAATGACAAGGGGCCATATAAGCCCCTAGATAGAACAATGCCATCCATTGAGGCACCTGTTCATCAGAGCACTCAAACACATGCATAAGCCTAATCACATATTTAAGTGCTAGGCTTATTCAGCAAATGTTAGGAAATCCCAGCCACGTGGTTAATAAATAAATGGCAAAACTGAGTGAAGTTGTGATCGCGCACTTTAGCGAGCAGGGATGGGGCGCCTCTAGGGTTAAGAATTGAGGTCTGGAATCTCAATGGAATTTAGGCACCTAACTCCCATTGATGTCAATGGGAGTTAGGTGCCTAAAAACCTGTGAGGATCTGGGCCTGAATGACTGTACACTGTTAGCCATCGCTGCTATTTGCTGTTCAGGGGTGTTTTAGGAAAGCTCTTTACAGTGCAGACGTTGCGCATGATACTTTGTGGCATGAGCCAGCAGTGCGATCTTTTGCATGTACAGCCTCACAGAGAGCAGCAGCGTGAGCCTCCGTGACAAATGGTAGCAACCAGAGATATTAATTTTCACAAACAATGTTGATAATGAGGGGATAGAAGGGAGCTTGGGTTCCTGGTTTCTTTTCCCAGCTGTGGTAATCGGTCACTGTTTGACCTTGGACAAGTCACTTAGGCCTAAATTTCCCAGAGGGTCCAGTCATTTTGAGTGCCTCAGATTTTGGGTGCACAACATGAGACCCTTGCAGTGTGATTCCCCCCCCCCCCCCCCCCCCCAGCAGTACTAAGCATCCACAACTCCAGCTGAAGTCACTGGGAAGTGCCAGTGCTCAGCATCCGTGTCTTAGCCACCCACAAACAGAGGCACTAACATCCAGAGGAGTCTTTTAAAAATGAAGGCCTTTGTTCCTATGTACCCATCTGTAATATGGGGGTAGTAACAATGACTTACCTCAAAAGGCCGTTGTGATGTTACTCATTTCAGATCTGTAAAGACTGGAATTTTCAAGGTAGCATAGGAGATTTAGGAGCTCAACTCCTAGTGAATGTCCATGGGAATTGAGTGTCTAATTTCCTTAAGTTGATTTGAAAATCCCAGCCAAAGTGCACAGAGATTGTTTGCTCTTATTTACTGCCTTTCATCCAACAGTCAGTTTGATATTACTCTAAAGTGCTACTAGGTGCTATACACATCCAGGGCCTGTATTTTGTGAACTGCTGTCGATGAACCAGGTTACTCAACTGCTTGCAAACCTCTGAATCCCCTCTTGACTCTGCATGTTCCTTTCATTTTAGCCCCTTGACCTACTCTCCATTATGTCACTTGTCTCTTCCACTGTGTTTCCCCCACATCCCTAAGATGTTTCTCCTCCATGATAGAACTTCCCCTTTCTCTCCCCGTCAGTCTCTTCTGTGTGCTGTTACACTGATTTTTGCTTTGTTGAGTTTGGCTTTCTTCATGATCTTTAACTAGAATCTTTCGCTTTGCCAGTCTGTCTTCTCAACTGCTGCATATGTGTTTTACCTCTGACTACTTTCAGTCCACAGTCCTGACATCTGAGGCCCTACGTGTGTGTTTAGCACATTGACTACCAAAAGCATTCAGTTTCCTGACTGTCTTCGCTCTTCAAGGAGACCAGTTCTCTGATGTTTATAGCAACATCAGCAGTTTTCAGTTCTCCTGGAATGCCCTCTTGTTCCATAAGACCTCAGTCCACCTTCAAAGATACTGCTAAGGCTTTTTCTATTTTTAGAGATCTGTGGATGGTAAATTATTCGAACAACATTTCCCATTCTGTTCCTAGTCCAAGGGTTGGCTCTGCTAACAAAAGGACAACAACAAGGAAGTAGGTTGAATTGCTTCCTGTGGGACTGTCTGTCTGTGTGCGCTGCTGAGCTGTTTTTTAAGAAACTTTATGGAAGTGTTTAAAAATAAAATCCAGCCATTAAAAATGCTGTAGCACTGACAAATGCAGCAAGACATGAGGCAGGAGAAAAAGGAGTCGTTTGGTGGAGTTGATTTTTATTGCTACAATTTAACAAAATATGTCTGAGGGAAGCAAGAATGGCCCTTTTGAATTATATCTTGCATTTATTATACAGCCTGTGGGACAGAGGAATGCTTTAAGCAAGCTAGCTGCAGAATTTTATACAATAGTCACTGCTCTGTTTGCTGGAGTGCTGAAGAGCCCTTTCTCTAGGAGAGTCCAATGTGATTAGAGCCATTTCTTTCCTCTGAGATTTGTCCTTCTTAAAGCACCTTTTGACCTGAACACCTGGTCTGAGGTAAACCAGTTTGTCACTGCTATGTCCCATCACCCACTACATGACATAAGGAAAAACAGAGAAATATGGTGAACTTCATACAGTAGTGTAGGTATGTGCTAATGCATGATATAACTTTTGAAATACTGGCATTTTGTAGAATGTGCTTAAAGTATTGCGATGAGCCAGATTTTCAAAAGAGCCCACCCGGCATATAGAATTTCTCATTGTTCTCCATCGGAGCTGGTAGGTCCTGGGAACTCTTGAAAATCTGGGGATTTTATTTAGGTCCTTAAATGGGAACTGAGTTGCTTTGAAAATTTGGACAAATAGGTTTGTTTCTCAGTTACTCCATGGTTTGTTGTTTTGATTTAACAAAGAAATATAGTAGAAACTTGCTAATACAGTAAGCCGTCCATATGTCCCCACTTCTTCACAACATTTAAACAGCAGAGGCTGTAGTGTGTTGCCATGTTAATAACACTTCTTTATTTTTTAATATACTACAGAACACTTACTATCATTTTATGAAGTCTTGTCATTGAACTGAATTATAATTGTCTATATATATGTAACCCACATATGTCCTGGGTGTGGTGTTCTGTCCCCTCTAGTGGCACTGAGACCACTTAGAGATTAATGAGTCTGCTACAGCCTTAGCTAACAACCATGTGGCTTTTAGCTCATGCAGTAGAGGCTTATGCATTTAGCTCCAGAGGTCCCAGATTTGATCCCGCCCGCTGACGATCAGGGTCTGTCAGTGTTTTATATATATCACACACACACACACACACACACACACACACACACACACACACACACACACACACACACAACAATTTGGACATTATATAAAATTTGATTCAAAATGGAAAATGGAAAAATTACGTGTGGGGGGAATTAATCTAAAAACAATGGAAAGAAGCAGTAATGCTGCAAGAGAACTAGAGGTGACTGTGGACAGCAAGCTAGACGTGAATTTGCAATATGATATGTTTGTAAAAAGGCCATTGCGATTTTGGGTTGTGTATGCAAAGGCATCACCTCGTAGAAGGAGGAGATAATAATCCCTTCTCTCTATGGCTCTCATGACCACACTTAGAACACGGTCTTCAGACCTAGACACTGTGTTACCAGAAAGGTATTGATGCTGAAGGGAACTCAAAGAGGAGAACAAAATTATCAAGGAGCTGGAGGGATTGGTTTATGAAGAATCATTTAAAAGAGCAAGGAGGGAGGTATGATTAGATGTAACAAGATGACACTAAGAAAGGGAAATTTAAAGTTATGTCGGGAAAGCATTCCCAATATCTGAAACAGTCTCCCAAAGGAAAATGTGGGAGCCTCATTGCTTGGTACTTTTAAAACTGGACTGGAGAAGGTCTTAGAAAATGTACTATCAGAAACAAATTATATGGCAAATAGTGAGAGATTTTCCATCTCTAACTTCTATGATCCAGCCGCTAGTGTTTAACATACATGGCTTGGCAGTAAGTGCCATGTGTTCCTGTTAATGCTGAGAACATCTTCATTTTGTGTGTTGATGATAATGTGATCCATATCATATTGCATCAAAAGAAACAAAGGAAGCCAACCTGGGAGAAGTGAATATTTATTTCACACTTGCCCTTGGGTAGAAACTGATGGCAAATGTTCTAGAAGCAGCACACTAGATACCATCTTGTCTTTTATATAAGTGTACTGGTTTATCTCCTAAGGGAGGTGGTGGAAGCCCCATCATCACTGGAGTCATTTAAAACTAGACTGAACAAAGCACTCATGAATATACTCTCGGGCACAATAATGCATTGCGAGGGGATGGACGAGATTAAACAACAGGTCTTATCCAGCTCTAATTCTGTGTATCTACAGTTTTAATCACAGTGGTTAGATCAGGGAAATTGGAGTCAGGAGACTTTGTCTTTCTCCTATTGGCTCCCTGTGCAATCTTCGTCAAGTGGCTTAAACTATAACGATCAACAATGAATGCCTGAAGTTCAGCAGCTCTGAAAATCAGGCCACTAATTTAAGAGCAGCACCCAACTCTAGGCACCTACATTAGAATATGTTAACCTTACTCTCTGTGGGTCTGTTTCCCCCTCTCTTCCCAAACAGAGACAGGAACAATCGGTCTGCAATGTTTAAAATATAAGTCTTTTAAATACATATATTTGAAATACTTAACTATATATAGTTTTATAGTATTATTGTATTACTCAGTAAAATCCCTGGACCAAATTCTGAGTTTTTTTCCATTTTTTCCTCCGTCTTTACTTAAACAAAATTCAAATCAATGGGAGTATTGCCCGTGTAAGAATTGTGCAAAAATTGTATAAGATTGTAGCATTTTCTTAGTGCAAAATATTTTTGCAATAGTAAAGTATGTAGTTAACTGTCAAGATGGCAAGATAATCACTTAGTTGGTAAACCGGCATAACTGAAGCAGATTTGGCCTGAAATTGTATTTTATCAGTTGGTGTACGTTGCAATTTAAATCTTTTCCACAACAAGGAAACAAATCTTTTTAAAATACATATTAAAATCACTATTTATTATTCTAAGCATAAGTACTGCATTCTGAGCTGTAAATCTTTTTTTAAGATCCCAAGATAAAATATTACAGCAAAACTACTGTGTTAAAAATCACTATAGTTTAATCATGGTAAATTATAGAATTTTTGTATGTGGCATTTATAGGGCACTATTTCTTTTTGACTGAAATAGCACACAGCTGATTTAGATGTGGCTACTTTTGTAGAGATGGGGTTAATGTAATGTTGTGGAAATATATCTTGTTAAATAATTAGTTCTTATGTGTTTATATGGATGTATTGTTTAGATGGTTGTAAATAAAACTCAGATGGTACTTGCAGGTACCAGTAAATTACCTATTGAATAAACAAATAATTCAGTCCACCCTAGTGTTAGTTTTACCCTAAAACACTGAGCTACATAAAAGCCATTTGTGTATTTAAAAAAAAAAATTCTACAGGACGTAATCTCTTTAATTAGAAACTAAGGCTGTCAATTAATCGCAGTTAACTCACACAATTAACTCAAAAAAATTAATCACGATTAAAAAAAATAGTGATTAATCACAATTTGAATCGCACTGTTAAGCAATAGAATACTAATTGAAATTTATTAAATATTTTGGATGTTTTTCTACATTTTCATATATATTGTATTTTGTGTTGTAATAGAAATCGGTGTGTGTTATTTTTGATTACAAATATTTGCACTGTAAAAATGATAAAAGAAATTGTATATTTCAATTCACCTCATACAAGAACTGTAGTGCAATCTCTTTGTCGTGAAAGTGCAATTTACAAATGTAGATTATTTTTGTTACGTAACTGCACTCAAAAACAGAACAATGGAAAACTTTAAAGCTTACATGTCCACTCAGTCCTACTTCTCATTCAGCCAATCGCTCAGACAAACAAGTTTGTTTACATTTACAGGAGATAATGCTGCCCAGTTCTTATTTACAATGTCACTAGGAAGTGAGAACAGGCGTTTGCATGGGACTGCAAGGTATTTATGTGCCAGATATGCTAAACATTCGTATGCCTCTTCATGCTTTGGCGACCATTCCAGAGGACATGCTTCCATGCTGATGATGCTTGTAAATATCTTGCGATGCCGGCTACAACAGTGCTATGTGAACGCCTGTTCTCACTTTCAGGTGACATTGTAAACAAGAAGCAGGCAGCATTATCTCCTGCAAATGTAAACAAACTTGTTTGTCTGAGCAATTGGCTGAACAAGAAGTAGGACTAAGTGGACCTCCAGGCTCTAAAATTTTACATTATTTTATTTTTGAATGCAGTTATTTTTGTACATAATTCTACATTTGTAAGTTCAACTTTCATGATAAAAAAATTTCACAGTAGTACTTGTATTAGGTCAATTGAAATATACTAGTAATCAAAAATAAATATAAAGTAAGCACTGTACACTTCGTATTCTGTGTTGTAATTGAAATCAATATATTTGAAAATGTAGAAAACATCCAAAATATATTTAAATAAATGGTATTTTATTATTGTTGAACAGTGTGATTAATCACAATCAATTGTTTTAATTGCTTTACAGCTCTATTAAACATGGTTTTTTACTCACTTTTAAGTGATCACTACAAAACCAATGGGGCCAGACCCTCATCTGAAATAAATCAATGTGTGATTGAAATCAATGGAGTAATGCCAGTTTACACCAGCTGAGGAGGTGACCCAGTGGCTCACCGTGGGTGAGCTTGTTTCCTGTGTTATGTAGGAAGACAGACTAGATAATCACAATAGTCCTTTCTGGAGTTAGATCTATGAATGTATGAAATTCTACCCTGAACTAGGAGAGTGCAGCTTCGAGCAAACAAAATGAAAGCTTACACCTTTGAGGCAGAGACCATCTTTTTGTTGTGTGTTTATACAGCACCTGACACAATGAGGTCCTCCTCCATGACTGAGTGCCTAGGCACTACCTCAGTAGACATGAGAATGAGAATCTATCTGTGCACCTGAGGGCGGAATTGGGCCCATTGTGTGAACAAATCACCGAGTTCTAACATGTTTTGTGAAACATTTGTTTGGAACTGAAAGTATTTCTCAGGTTGCCCTCTACCCCTACGTAGTCTGACTCCTAGAAGGTCAATGTGCTTATTCAGGTAAGGCAGCCTTGATACCTGTGATGTGACATTTCATCTTCTGTTCCCTGAGTAAATGTTTTGTGTTACCAAGTCATACAGCACGAATTGTAAATTTTAAATATTTCAATTACATATGAAATTTAAAAAATTGCATTCGGTGAATATTAAAGTGTACATTACCTTATTCCTGGGCCTTCACATCAATGGAGCTTGTGCCTTCAAATGTGCAGGGGAAGTGAATGTGAAATGGTCACCAACCCAGGCGAATTGAAAACCACTTCTGAGTTTAAACGAATATTCATAGAAATTTTCCCTACTATGCATTTTGCTCCAGTAACAACTTTTAGACACTGCCATCCCAAACTGGATTTAGACTGGCAACTAACAAGTTATACGCTTTATAGCCCATTATCAGTCGCTTTGATCCATTTATTCCCCAGCCCAGTTCTGTATGTGAAAATTGTTATCCATTGTTTGCGTAAGAGCTGAATGTGATCTGTGTCTGGGCTTGGCTACAAAACAGCTAGAGAGGAGTCTAAAGGACAACTCCAGATTTGAATGCACCTCGATCAGGACTTGGTGGAAGTTTGGAGCTGGATCTGAAATTTGCAGCTCAGGCTCTTTGCTGTTAAAAAATAAATCTTTGGGCCACATCTTGTTCTTTCCACTGCTGTGAGGAGGAGAATGACCAATGGCAGATGTAGCCTTTGCTCTAGGAGTCCTGCCAGCTAGGGTAGGGGAGAAGGAGAGGGATTACTCACTTTATCTTAGCCCCTAGATATAGAGATCTAAGCCAGTTTACTCCACCCACTGCGTGGCACAGTGCCAAAGAAGTAGCGAATATGAACATACACACACACACAAAGGAAATGGTTTCCCTGGCAATAAGAACTACATAAACTCTAAGAGAACAATTCCACACCCAACTCAAGTTTCCTTTCATGTTGGTGGTTGTATATACACATCACAGTCATGTACAGATAATGAAATACCTAGCTGCTAGTGAGGACAAACTGTACCGCAGGGAAATCACAACAGTCCATAAACCAGCTCCTGAAGAAAAAGCACAGAGCCGGATTTTGTCTTCAGATCTCAGTGGGGTTGCACTGAGGTAAGGAAGGGCCAAATCTGCCCCAGAGGGCACTCCCTGACTCCAGAACTGTGACACATTTCATAGTTGTTTCCCTCACTAATGGTTACATTTGTCTGCAAAGCTGACATACGCTGCAAAAAATCATAATCCAAATTATTTGTCACTCTGAGCTAGAGTCTGGGCTGCATCTCCAGAGAAGTGCAGCACAGAAAATGCAACCCCAGAGAAGAGCAGCAATGGTGACTTTGACAACTTTGCACTCTCTGGATTCCGAAGTGTTGTGAAGGCCACAATGGTTAAGTTACAGCAGCCCTGTGGCCTGCGCTAACTTATGGAAGCCTCTGATGGGCAGCATCTGGGCTGCAAGTATTACAAACAAGCCTTCTCCCACTCCCAATCCATCCCTTCATGCCCCATCTGCAGTTTGGGGCTTGCAAAGGGCAGCATAGGGCCTCCTACATTCGCTTTACACTGATCCTGCAGCAAGGAAATTCTTTCCTGGCCCTGTAGCATATAGGGGTCAGAATTGGCTGCATTGTCAGTCTGTGGAAGGAAACCTTTATCATAAATACAGTACAGCACAAAAGATCGGGTTTCTGCTCAGATGAAAAACTGCTTCACCTTCCTGACAGTCTACAATTTCTCCTGATGGTGATGATGCCTTGCACAATGACAACCTTCATTCATCTTTTCAGCGAGCAAAGTTAAGAGTTCATTTTTTAATCCCCTTGGCCGTATTGAAGGCACATTAAAGCCCCTCTATGCTGTTTAAACACAGTCCTCCATTAGGAGCTATTTAAACAGTGTTTGCTTTCCCTGCTCCAAACCTTCCTTGTGCGGAATCTTTCCAACACCTTGTGTGACATGAGCCGGCTCCTAGTCTTAGACATACTGCACTGTCCATATCGACAAACAGAAAGCTAATTAACTAAGCCATCAGTCGGGCTGCTTCCAAGATGGTATTGATGATTTCAAAGTTTAAATGTCATCGTTTTGCCTTTCCAGGTCACTAAAGCTTTGTGTCATTGTCATGTACAAAAAAAAAAAAAAAAAAATCTGTCCGGAGAGCACTTTGGAATACTCCAATTTTTCTTTACATTCTTCATTTACTAGGCTATTTGTATCAGCCAGCTTGTCTTCATTTGCAAGCAGGCCCTAACGCTTTCTGTGGTGTCTAGGGTTTGTGCTGGCAAAATCCAGTTTGGTCTCAGATTTGTTTTGCAGGTTTTGCTCAATATTTTTGCTATATTCAAAAAAAAAATCAAAAGCTTGTTGTTACTGCAGGTGCAAAACCCACATTTTTGCTTTACAAAGCTCTTTTGATTGTGACAAAAGTGAAAGGATACTACTTTTCAGCTGGGACAAATATAGGAAGAAGGATGATCCATATGGTTAATGTGCAGCATTGTGATATAGACAACGTGTTTTCCATTCCTGGCTCTGCCACTGCCTTATTGTGTAACCCTGGCTAAGTCACTTAACATGCCGGTAGCCTCATTTCCCTCCTCTGTTTAATGGCGATATTCAGACCCCACAGAGGTATTGCGGGACCGATACTTTTGTCAATACTTTTGAAAGTAAGTAGTCATTTTTGTATGTAAAACTTGAGACAAACAAATGGTGCTTGATCTTCACAGGGCAGACACTTGGCACTTTTTGAAAACCAGGCCCCTTTCAGGTGTCTGAAGCTGGGCATCCAAAAATTCAGGCAACCAAAATCTGTAGTCAGTTTGGAAAACCTTGGCCTAAATCCACTATGCTTGCCAAATGCTCGACACCCTCTGTTAGAAGGTGTTTGAGATGACTGCATTATTTTAAATGTTTTGAAGTTAGTCCCAGGGTTTGAAACTTTTCGATTGGTCTGTCTGTCTGTCACACGCACACAAAGTTGGTCCTTTGGGTAAAAGACAGCATGTCCCTGTTGAGCTAATCAGCACATTATCCCAAACTTGGGGGGAAAGGATATTTTTCTCGTGTAAAAAATGCACTGATGGTTTGCTATAGCGCTGGCTAGTGCTTTATCTCAAGTCTAACAAATCTTTTGAGCAAGAAAATTCTCCCTCAAGCCTAGCAGATATCTGCTGAATCAGTGCATTTAACTATGTCTCTGCAGCCTCTGCAGTCAGCACCTTTGGCAGCAAACACACACAGTCTTGCAGACATCAGATCAGAAGGCTAGATCCTCAGCAGGTGTAAATTTGCATCTCTCCAATGGGAGAGAAGTGGGTGGGTGAGGTTATGTGGCCTGCAATGTGCAGGAGGCTAGACTAGATCAGTGTTTTCCAAACTTGGGACGCCGCTTGTGTAGGGAAAGCCCAACGAATATTCAGTTTGGCCAACGAACTGACAAATCAGTTCTTTCCACAGCTGTAGTGACACATGGCCAATAGGTCAGTGACTAGATAAATCCTCACTTTGGGGCTGAACCAGGCAATGTGCTCTGTAGTGGCAGACATGGGACTTCTATGTGGGTGCTCTGACATTTAAAATAGATTAAAATCTTATTTACCTCATTGGGTCAGACCTGAAGCTAGGAGTGTTGGCCCCAGGGTAAAAAACACATACATAGCTGGCCCAATGGGAGTCAGTGCATCCAACCAGTTCCAGCAGATGCTTGAGATTTACATCAGTAGAAGTGAGACCTATTCAGCTCTCCAGGTGGGTAGCTGGCTACTTGCAGGGAGGTTTAAACTCTTCCAGGAGACCTTTGGATAAGGGTTCAAAAAGTGACTCTCAAGCAAATCTTGGTCCTGACCAAAAATAACTCAGATGTTTGCGAGGGAGGGAAAATGCTTTGGAGGTGGGATCTTTTCTGAGAAATTCATCCTTGAAAGATGATATGAGTCTCCTGAAAAGGTTATTATCTTTAGCAGACAAATCCTTCAGCAGCATTTTTTATACTTCAGACAAAGAACAGCACAATCAAAGGATTTTAAGATCTTTTTTGCTGCTTCTGTGCTGTTCCTTTTCATTTTTGCCATCCACAGAAACTGCCACAGCTCCCCTGTATCTGCTGTGGGAGATACATCAAACAGAAGGCAAAGGATCGGCAATCTTCACATGAGGAGTGAGGCAGAGAGAGGGCTCTGCTTGCGTGCTACATTTCTGCATTAATATTCTTGTTCATGCAAAAGTTTCAATAATAAATGTAGGTGACCCAGAGAAGACCTGAAAATGCTAGTGTCGTATAGAATGTGAGAGGGCTTGAGAGGTATATAATGACATGAACTTTGGTCTACCACAGTGGTTTTCAACCTGTGGTCCACAAATGAAAAAAGGTTGTAAACCACCAGTCTACCCTATCACTCAGTCAAACATCTATCTTGAGTAAGGTTCTGTCATGCATAGTACAGGTGCACTAGTGCAGAAGGGTTGTGTTGCCCTCAGGGTCCCAAGAAATATTCTGGCAAACTAGAGTCAGACAGAATTCCTTCAGGGCTGCTCAAGTGCTCATTCCCAGAGTGGTAGCTATGCCATATTTAGAGAAGGTGCAGTTGGGCTCCTTCCTACATGTCCAAGGAGCTTCCCTTACCCGCTTGTCCTCAGTGCAGGGATACAAGATGCTGAGTCAGGAGGCCTCTCCTCCTTGCAAGCACCCATCAGAATCTGATTCCTTTCTGCTAGAAAGCTGTGCCCAGAAAGTACGGAATGTGAGGGCTACCTAGTGCTTAGGAAATGGAGGGTCTTGGTTGTAACTGAGGCATTAACTAACTCTGGGACATTGGGCATGTTCATGTTGTGTCTCTGTCAACCCTGCTGGAAAACTGGGGACAAAAGTGGTTCTCTGGAAATCACATGTGGCATCTCTTCAGAGCTGTCTAGGGTACACATATTCTAATTTCTAACTCCCCCACCACGTCAGCCCCCCGACATACACACTCCGAAAATGGCCCTGAGGATTTTTCTGCCTCTGCCTATTTTCTTTTGGTATAACTTGTAACGTGAAATATGTTTATTCAAATAAACACAACTTCCTCTCCCTCTCTCTTTCCTATGTGTACTAGATACAATAATGTCAATGAGCATTACCTTGGTCTACCAAGAAGAATCAGTATCAACCTGGTATTCAGTTCAATTTATTCAGCATGAATTAATACTGGAAATGTTATTTCAGACTCTGATACTGTTTTTAAAATGTGCATTTGCTTTGTGATGCCTTTACATGAAGGGGCTATTTCTAGAATCCAGAGATTGGTTTTCTTTCTGCTGGCAAACAGAATTCACGCACTACCTAGTAGTAGATGGCATATTTTTGTAAAGAGAAGTCAGCTACACAGACAAGTACAGTGGCTGTCAAATGAAAAATGACAGAATAATATCTGTTGTGTTCACTGGGCAGGCTAAGACAACACAACTGATGGCTTTGTGATGTTTTGGAATATCATGACAACACAGTGGAGTGGTTTATGAAAGTCAGCAGCAGAGCAAAGCTTTTTGTACATTAGCTGTTTTCACTGTTAAAGAGGCTTGTTTGTGCACATTTTATAACCAAGCCTTTATGCCACTGGTGGGCCAAATTCTGCTCTGTGTTGTTTCAGATGTTTGAAGGTATAATTGAGAGCACATTTTGGCTCAGTGGTGTGCCAGGTGACTTTCCTCTTGTGTTTTTAAATTAATCTTTCGATACTTCACCTGGAATAGTTGGTCTGATTGGCAGTTTGAAGCCTTTTGGCTTTAGGGGTACCAAATGATTTTGGGGTCCTGTCGGGTTTTTATTTCTGTGCAGCTCAGTCCTTGGGGGTGACAGCATGGAATCTACTTGGGGAAACTCACTTGATTTCAGGTTTTTTATGAACTCAGATCAGGCTCACAAATTCCCATCAAGCTTGGGCTCATTTATCGTTTAACATCAAAACCAGGTGAAACTTCACAGGGTTCACCAAGCTTTGCTTTGAGTTTTTGGGTTCGTTAAAGGCCGAGACACCAAGGAAAATTGGGGTGCATGAGACGTGAACCCCTGTTCAACAAGTACAAATCAAATCTTTGGCTGATCTCATTCTCAAGTGACATGGCTACGTGTCGCCCAGCTCAGCTGTAGCTGTGGAAGTCTGCAAGTGGAATTTATTTTGCTTTTCTTGGGTTCAGGTTGCTCTCCAGCTTAACATAACGAGCTTGATCTTGCTTACTCTCATTCTGATTAATGGTTGCAAATTGATACAAACGTTTGTCAGAATGTAGTGTCCTATAAACCATTACCCTGTAATTCATGATGAGTTGACAAATCCATTATACTTCATAGCGCTGACTGAGATAGGAACATGCCGCTAAGTCTCTGGGTTGAAACGCATAATGGTTCAATGTTGTAGCAGCACAAACCATGCACAAATTTTTTTGCCTGCAACTTACAAATCATAAATGGTGTGGCTTTATCATAAGCCTCTCTACTACAAAGGTAAGCAGATGGCTTAAAAGATGATAATGGTACAGTTAGAAATTTAGAAATGCTTATGTTTCATGATGGCATGAGAGGGGGCATCTGCAGATACAGATATGATACTCTCTTTGAAACCCCCAGAAACAACTTGATTCATATCAAATGATAAGAGACACTGTATATGAAAGAGTAGCTCTCTCTCTTTTTTGTGTGTGTGCAGAAGATCATGTCTACATATAGCATCTTTCACTGAAAATAATCTATTGATCTCAGATACCAAAGGTTTACAGATGTCAAGGTATTGTACTGTAACACTGGAATGCAGTAGACATTTTTCCATGTATCACTGATAGTCTCCTTTGTCTTGATGTCTGTTTTATTTTTAAACACAGGACAGGTCTTACATATGCCCATAGGCATTGTCATTTCATTCTGTTAACTTATTTCTTACTTGAAAAATGTATCCAAATACACCCAGCAGTACTGAACTTCCTGTGAGGTAAAGACATCTTGCACCATATTGAACATATCTGTGCATTGTCCACTGGGATTTCTAGTGTGAGAAACTCTCTCTCTCTCTTTCGCTCTGAGGAATGCCCATCACCTAGGTATAGTAGTACCATCAGGAAAGTTGCCAATATTGGATAGCTCTGCAGCCATTAGTTTTTGTTCTCTTGGCCAAGAAAAACCATGTACTGATCGCCCATCTGAAAATGTCAATAACTCTTATGTAACTGATTAAAAGATGTTGGGAAATGCTGTTCAGAGGGAGAATATTTTTAAATTAAGGAGATACCGTTCAGCCTCAGTTTTGTGCCTCCATTATCTAAAATTCCCTCCAGTATCTCATTATCTGTTTCTCTCTATGCCACACCCAGGAGCAACAATTTTGCTTTCACATCTGAGTCACTGGGTTCACACCAACGTATGTCCCTCCTGAAGAATGAGTCTCACCCTCTAGCTGCACTTCCACACTACAAACAGGATGGCATGCCAGGAACATAGAGCTGCTTGTGAAAGGAAGAGATGAGGGAAACATCAAGGCTAGCAGGAGGCAAGTGAGACAATAGATTAGATGAAGGCAGGGATGATGCTATGACAGGCTAAATTTTGTTAGTAATAAGTAATGCAACAGGCAGGCACAGATATAGGAAAGATCTTTATTGAGCATGAATAGAGGCCAGTTTTGCATGTTGAAAGGCCTGAATTTATCTAGTCATACCCTAGCCACAAGCTTGCACTCCTAAACTCAACATGTGAACAAATTAGGTCCTTCCTGAAACCTGATCCTCTTTCTCGAGTCTCTCCTATCATACTTTAGGCTTTGGAAATGTGGAAACTTTCTCACGCTTACCTGAACTGATTCTGCCCAGGGAAAATTTGACCCTCCCTATCTGTTTGAAGATCCAAAATAACAGTTACTGTATGTGACCCTACTGTGTAGCTATCCTGGAGTTAATAATTGTGCATATCAGACTGATCACGTAGCTTGTTCTCATTCCCCCCCCCCTCCTCGTTGCTCTGAATATCTTGGAAATAGATAACTGAGTAGGAGAATAATATTGTGCATTTAAATGAAAATTACTGGGAAATTGACAGTTGCTTTGTTTGAACTGTAATGATTCAGAATAATATGTATTTTTTTCGTAAAGGGTATCTTACCTAGTGTTTACACCGTATTCTTGCCAAACCTTAATCTTCAGGTGTTCTTAAACTTTGAATTGTAAATCTTTGAATTGTTACATTTCCATTAGGAAACCAATTTCTTTGACCTCTCCAGGAAATGTGGACTGACTTTTTTTTTTCCCCCTCTGACTTCATTTTTGTAAGATTACCAGTTATAACTGGGGAAAGGAAAATCTCCTTACGTCCAATAAGGTTTTTTTCCCCTCTCATTATATAATGAATGTGCAATGGTAGTTATTCTGCTTTGTGCCTTTTTCCCCTCTCTGTCCACAAATCAATTCATCCACTCAGCAGCCAGTGGAAGGTTCTGCAGCTTAAAAAGGCAGCTAAGTAAAGCAGAGGTTAGTAACCAGCACTGGTAACAATAACAGCCCTCATGGAAAATTAACTGTGTGTTCCTCAAAAGTAGCACATGTTGAGCTGTCAGGCTCACCCTCCAGTGTAACCCCCAGGCAGGAGGGACCCTGACTTTATCTTGGTGTTGATGATTGAGCAGTTTACATGTATAGAATCTAATTTGCTTTCTTGTTCAATGCTCCTGAAAGTGAGACCGTGTGGCCAATTGCTTCCAGATGGAAGGGAGTAACCTGTGTATGCGAAGGATCCCATTTGCCAGAAAGGGCCCAGTTTTCTCAGGCACTTGGATGTTTTTTGCAAGGTGCTGAGGGTCTTCAGCTCAAATCCATGGAAGAGGAGGGTACATGTCACCTCAGGAAGGCTGCTCAGCTCCCTGCAGAGTCAGACTCAAAAGGCATATATGGAGTTAGTGAAGTGCGGTTAGTATCAGGGAAGCCAGGGGTTAATCACCTTTGTCTCACCATCAAGCGTAACAGTCTGGTCGGAAATGGTTTTATTTCAGCTACATTTTGCAGGGCAGAAATTAGTAAATAACATTATTCTAAGAGTTTTTCTGAGGTGCAGCCAATTTTTAGGAATGCTGCGGCTCGGTCCAAGCAAAACCTGCATGTTTCTCATCGGCCCAGCCTTGTCTTCTGAGACAGCCTCAGTGATTGATACAAGAGATAAACAGAAATTGAAATAACACATGCCTGGAAATGTAAATAAAACACTGTCATTAGAGAGAAGCAGTTGCAAAATCAGCAGCCTGTGGGTCTCAAATGCAGCCATCCAATCTCGGAAGCCAACCATTAAAATATATATATTGTGACAGATCCAGACCAGTGGGGTACAGGAGTCTGGTAGAGGGCAAATATACTGGTCACTGGATGAGTAGTTTTCTGTTCCCTGAGTGACCAGAGCAGGGGCTGCACTAGAGTAATCAGGAACCTGCTAGAATCAATTAAGGCAGGCTAATCAGGGCACCTGGGCTTTAAAAGGAGCTCACTTCAGTTTGTGGTGTGAGTGAGAGGGTGTGCTGCTGGAGGACTGAGGAGCACAAGCGTTATCAGACACCAGGAGGAAGGTCCAGTGGTGAGAATAAGGAAGGTGTTTGGAGGAGGCCCTGGGGAAGTAGCCCAGGGAGTTGTAGCTGTCATGCAGCTGTTACAGGAGGCACTATAGACAGCTGCAGTCCACAGGGCCCTGGGCTGGAACCTGGAGTAGAGGGCAGGCCCGGGTTCCGCCCCAAACCTCCCAATTGACCTGGACTGTGGGTTCTTCCAGAGGGGAAGGTCTCTGGGCTGTTCCCCAACCCACATGGTGAATCTCTGAGGCAAGAAAATCCGCCAATAAGCGCAGGATCCACCAAGATAGAGGAGGAACTTTGTCACAGTATATAAGCCAATTTAGATAAGCTTGTGACCTTAACTGTACAATTATATATGTGGAAGCCAGGTCCAAGTTCTGTTATCACATCCACCAGTATAAATCCAGTGGAGTATCGCCAGACTTTGCCTCATCCCTGTACCGTTTAAATGCATGGAGAAGTCATTATTTCTTTTCAAAGGAAACCAGCAGCTTCACCCAACCCGCAGGAATTCTATCCTCATCTCCCGAGTTCTTACTCGACTTCCAGCACAGCCGTCTGGAGCAGGAGTTGTTCCACTTGCCTCGTGACCTGAATAGAGCAGTAGGTGATGCTCACACAGATCAGCATTGTCTCACTAGCGCATAGAGCATTCCTTGATGGGAATGACTCTAGGGGAGTTTCAGATAGTCTGGGGATAGTTTGCTTAGTCACAAGAGCATCATTGTAATGGGTTTGGTGCAGTTGTTGTATAACTAATCACATCATAAAAATAATCCTTGGGGATACTTAGCATTTATATCCCACTCGTCATCATTGGATCCAAAAGCATCTTACAAAATAAGATAAATAGAGAGGAAGGACAATTCTGTGGTTGTGGCATTGAGCTGTGATTCTGGAGAGCTGAGTTCAATTCCTAGCTTTGCTACAGACTGCCTACGTCACCTTGGGTGAGTCCCTAATTTCTTTACTGCCATTCCCCACCTGTAAACTGGGCATAGGATATCCTTTCTCTCACCCTTTGCCTGCCTTGCCTATTTTAGAATGTAAACTCTGAAGGAGCAAAGTCTGTCTCTCATTATGTGTATGGACAGTGCCTAGAACAATGAGGCCCTGATCTCAGTTGGGGACAATATGGGCTCCTGTAATACACAGAATAACTAGTATCATTATCCTTGTTTTCCAGATGGGGAATGTGAGGGGAGAAGAGGCGCATTGGCTGAATAGGGCTCTATGTGGAACAACTTTTAGGATTGGGGCTTAAATTTCCTTATGCTGGAGCTCTGGGCCACGATGATCGTTACCTGCTGGGCAGAGATTTCAGGATTTTGCCACATAACAGCAAGGGATACTTCCCGCAAGAGCCCGATGCAAAATATCCTCAGGATGCATTGTTATTTAGTTTCAAAATCCCAGATCTCTTTTTTTTTTTTTTCTTCTTTTTTCTTTTTTTTTTTTTCTGCAGACAGTTATCCCACAAATCACTGGTCTAAGAAAAAAAAAATCACATTTAATTACTCCTGATAGAGGAACTTAAAAATGCAGAACACTTATTAGTGCAATATTTTTTTTTGTAGCTTTGAACTGATCTCTAATAGCTTTCAGTAAAGTCCTGGAGTAACCTTGGAATGTGTTTCATTATCACTCAGATGGAAACTGCTATCTTATGAATGCAGTTTTAAATTACAGTACATTTTTGTAATTTATAAGTAAGCAACCAGCTGGACACAACACACGAAATTCTATTAAGTGCCTGAGCCAAATTCTGCCCTTAGTTGTGCACATGAAACGCCCTGGATACTAATGAGGTTCCATGAGTATAATGGAGGGCTGGATTTCAACCCCTAACTCACTATGATCCTGCATTCTTTGCCCACCTAAAAATAACCCTTAGCACTTTTATGTCCAAAGCACTTTACAAACATTGGGCCAGATTCAGCTCCCCTGTGCTGGCACAAAGCCGCCAGAAAAGCAGTTTAAGGGTCTGTCTACACTACAATTAAACACCCCCAGCTGGCCCACGTCATCTGACTTGGGTTCGTGGGGCTTGGGCTGTGGGGCTGTAAAATCGCAGTGTAGCCGTTTGGGTTCAGGCTGGAGCCCGAGCTCTGAGACCCTCCCGCTTTGTGGGTGCCCAAAGCTCTAGCCCCAGCCCAAGCTTGAACATCTACACTGCAATTTTACAGCGCTGCAGCCCCAAGAGCATTGAGTCAGCTGACACGAGCCAGCCGTGAATGTTTAATGACAGTGTAGTCGTATCCTAAGTGGCTACCTGGGGATTGCCCTTGTGTAAGGGGAACCTACGGGCAACATGGAGCTGACACAATCGCTCCATACCATACCCCTCCTGGCCGGAGACTGGGGGGGGGGCAGTGGGAAATTGACTCAGAATGTGCCACAGTACCTGAAATGGGGAGGAAATGTGGGGATGAGATTTTTATAGTTGGTCTTATCTCATGTTCTCTGTACTGTGCATGGAAGACAAGGGGTTGTCATTCTGTAGCCACTAATGTTACATTAATATGACAAAGTATAGGTGAAATAAATTTTACCATTCAAGGCCCACTCCTGCATTTCTTGAAATCCAGTCTCCCAGAGCAATGGATTAGCAGCATAGAGCAGATATTTCAAAAAGCCCAACACGCTTTTCAGCTCATGAGCCAAAGTCTCTTAGAGCAAGATCTCTCTTGTTTTTTAAAGCCAGGTATGTGAGTGTAGGCCAAAGATACTCTCACTGCCTTAAGGCAGACAGTGAGTCATTCTATAGCTTGGTTCCATCTGTGTGGGGTCCAAAGGTTTCCACCTAGTTCAGTCATAGAATATCAGGGTTGGAAGGGCCCTCAGGAGGTCATCTAGTCCAACCCTCTGCTTGAAGCAGGACCAATCCCCAGACAGATTTTTACGCCAGTTCCCTTAATGGCCCCCTCAAGGATTGAACTCATAATGCTGCGTTTAGCAGGCCAATGCTGAAACCATTGAGCTATCCCTCCTCCCCAATAATAATAATAATAATTAATTAATTAATAATACAGTCCTATGTATCTTTGCCTTCAGTGAGTGGTTCTTTATTTGAAGAAAACAATATATGAGTTAGTCCACAGAACCGCAGTGCAACTGAAAGCTTTAACTACTACTACGCATTATTATGATTAAACCTACAGTGCTAAAGTCTTAAACATTTGGGTTTACTTTACATCAGGGATCGGCAACCTTTGGCATGTGGCCCATCAGGGAAATCTGCTGAAGGGCCGGGCCGGTTTGCTTACCTGCAGCGTCTGCAGGTTCGTCCGATCGCAGCTCCCACATAATGCTGGTTCTGTGCCAGCTGACCACTCCCAGCATGCTAGGGGAATTCTCACTTAGC
The DNA here is from genome assembly GCF_028017835.1 of Emys orbicularis. Lineage (NCBI taxonomy): Eukaryota > Metazoa > Chordata > Testudines > Emydidae > Emys > Emys orbicularis. The sequence goes on along the minus strand of NC_088691.1, from coordinate 95,458,122 downwards.
CATATCTGGCTGTTTTCCAGCACCGTGGCAGTGCCAGAATTACCCAAAGAGGCTGGAACATACCAAGAGATTTCTCTAATGATTTTATTTCTGAATCTGTTAGGAATCTCAATGACTACAGTCATTAAGTTTTGAATAAATAACCATTAGAACTGGAGTTGTTTGTATTTCCTGCTAGTGCAAAAATAAGTGTACAAATGGGTATTGTGAGGCACTCTGATACTACAATCATGAGCACCGTAGAAATACAGCAGGTTTATGTGTGTCACTGGTCCTTAGCCTTCCTTCTATTTTGGATACTTATATGTCCCATATTATCTGAGTACTTGACAATCTTTAATGTATTGTTCCTCATAGCACTCCCATTGAGGTAGAGTACTATTATCCACAGTTTGTGGACGGGCAACTGAGGCACAGAAAATTGAAGGGCCCAATTTTTAAAGCCATTTGATAATCCCTCTATGTGCCCATCTGCATCTTTAGCTACCTAAATATTTTTAAATCTGGCCCTATACAACCTGCCCAAGGTCAACAGGCAGTCTGTGGCAGAGGAGGAACTTGAACCTGTAGTTCTTAGACTAGCACCTTAACCATTAGACCATACTTCCAGTCTGACTTTCCACCTGGTAGCATAGTGTCTTTTCTGCACCAGCCAAACACCCACAAATCCAGGAGTGACAGAGCTTCTACATGAGTTCATCCACTTCATTAGAACAAAATCAATGCACATCACCTACCAAAGAGGATTCCTTGGATCACTTGTACTAATTTAACGAAGAAATGCCCATTAGCCATTTTCATTATTTACCACAGAAGCTTTTGAAAACGCCATTTTCATTGTTAAGCATAATACATCAAAAGCAAGAAGGGGTCACTATTGGCACTTCTATTAGAAGAAACCAAATTGGGGGTGGAAATGTTAATGGTCAGGGAGAGCTTTCCAAATCAGCTGGGTCTCTTTAGTATTATTTATTTAATCTAGGGAAAATTTCCATGAGTCAAGGTTAGCACTGCAGGTGGATCGGATACCAGTTCCCAAAAGAGAGAGGCTTTGTGGAAGAGAAAATAGCTTCGTTTTTTAGTTTGTCCTCAAAAGTTTTCCCTTGGCAGTGTCTCAAATATGTGCTTACAAAAGAGAGATTGTTCTTGCTCATGTCTTTGGTGTCCAGGTGTCTTTGAAGGCTGTCAGCTTTGCAATGTTTCCCTGCTAGAATCCTTGTGTTTTTCTCTCCAGCTCTTACTTGTGCTTCCACAAACATGATCTTCCAGAAATCCATTTAGATGTATCCTTTTTTTTTTCTTTGATTTATTTTTAATGACTTTTTTTCATCATAAATTTAGTGCTGGTGAAAGGTGCCAGGATGGCAATTTCTCATTGAGCTTGTAAAATAATGGGAGTGTTATAGGCTGGTAGGGTTTGCCTGAAACATCCCATTCCTGTTACTAATGTTAAATGGGTTCTTCTGACTCATTAAGACAGGTGGCTTATATGAGGGAGATAAAGTGGATCTCTTGGTAGAGAAGGTCTATTGTGTGGGCTGAGAAATCCCATGAGAGGAAATCTAGGTGCAGCTAAGCCAGGAAAAAAAGTTTGAGCTGGTCCTTGTTACCTTATTAGGTTTTTAATAATTCCAAATACCAGGGACTGGGTGATTTTGGATAAAGTGAGTAGACTGCAGTTTGAGTAGGTTGGGAACAGCACCTGCTAACAATGAGACAATGTGTTTTAATGCTGACCTGAAGAAGTCACATGTAGGGATGAGAGAATAATTCATCTATTTTTGCCCCTCTGTTGAGAAAAGTTTGTTAAATGTCTTGATGGCAACCCAGCCAATAGAACCAGACAGACATCCCCAATTCATTTCACAGAGGCCACTGAATAACCATCAAGTTGATGGTTGATGATTGATAGCAATCCTTAGTCACAACTGACCTGGTCTGTCTTCAAACCAGCTATGTAGAGCTGAAGGCTCCATGTCCATTATCCTCCCCATGGGATCAAAAGGGCTTTATTGTCGATTAGAGTTGAGGAAATGGCCGGGGGGGGGAGGGGGAGAGGGAAAGAGCAGTGGGAGGAGAGTTTCTGCAAATATTTGGATGCAACCATATGTACAATCCTTTGTTCACGTTCTGCAAGCTTTGGAGCACGGAAACTTTACTAGCATCATTATTATTTGTATTATAGTAATGCCTAAAAGACCCAACTGAGATAGGTGCCCCACTCACTAGGCACTGTATAAAGTATAATGAGAGGCAGACATTCCCTGCCCTGAAAAGCTTATAACAGTGAATTGTGGTGCAAATTCTTAAATATTTGTCAAAATCACATTTCAGATTATATATCTGATTATAAAATTCACAAATCCCACTGGAACCTTAAACCACTAGGCCACATTTCCTCTCCAATTTAAATCTACAGCAAGGGTGATTTAGGTTAGACAATAGGAAAAACTTTCTAACTATAAGGATAGTTAAGTACTGGCATAGGTTACCAAGGGAGGTTTGGAATCCCCATCACTGGAGGCTTTTAAGCACAGGTTGGAAAAACACCTGTCAGGAATGGTCAGGGTCAGGGGCAGGCAAACTTTTTGGCCTGAGGGCCGCATTGGGTTTTGGAAATTGTATGGAGGGCTGGTTAGGGGAGGCTGTGCCTCCCCAAACAGCCAGGCATGGCCCAGCCCCCGCCTCCCCTGCTTCTCGCCCCCTGATGCGCCCCCCCCCCCCACAGGACTTCTGCCCCATCCAATCCCTCCTCTCATTCCTGACTTCCACTCCCTGAGACCCCTGCCCCATCCAACCACCCTTTCTCCCTGATTGCCCCCGGAACCCCTGCCCCTGACTCTCCCCCCCCCCCCCCCCGCTGCCCCATCCAACCCCCCTCTCCTTCCTGACTGCCCCCCTGGACCCCTGCCACATTCAACCCCCCCGTTCCCTGCCTTCTGACCACCCCGACCCCTATCCACACCCCCGCCCCCAACCACCACCCCGCACTCCCCTGCCCTTTATCCAACCCTCCCTGCCCCCTTACCGTGCTGCGTGGAGCACTGGTGGCTGGTGTCACTACAGCCACGCTGGCCGGCTGGAGCCAGGCACGCCACCGCGCAGCACAGAGCACTGGGTCAGGCCCCAGCTCTGCAGCTGCGCTGCCCGGCCACCCAGTGCATTGCGCTGGCTGCGGGGCGAGCTGAGGCAGCAGGGGAGGGGCCAAGGGCTAGCCTCCCTGGCCAGGAGCTCAGGGGCCAGGCAGGAGGGTCCCGCGAGCCGGATGTGGCCCGCAGTTTGCCCACCTCTGGTCTAGGTTTACTTGGTCCTGCATCCGCAAGGGGGCTGGGCTAACTGACCTCCAGCCCTACATTTCTATAATTTCATGATTCTATGTATAATTTTGAAGAAAGCTACACCATAAGTTAGATCTGCCTCATGGTGAGATGTACTGAGAACTAATATCTCGGAGTTTTTCCAATTTCTCTTGTAGCTTGAAAAGATTGAAAAATTGTTGATTGGTGATAGTGGGTAAAGTGAGACTTTGGGATGGACATTGCTAATCCTCTGTACCTTCTTCTGGCAAACTAGTACTCCCAATTGCAAAAACTAAAGATTCCAAATAAATAGGCTGCAATAAAACTCATTCTGCAAAATCTGGTCATATCAATCCATGTAGTATTTTTGTATTTCTGCTCTCAGGTTATTCTGCTAACATTTTCCTTCATCTTAGGTGTGAACAGAAAACAAATTGGTTCTGATGGTACATGCAGTACTACCTATATTTATTGTGCATTCAAGCTTCGTCCTTCCCTATGTACATAATGAACAGAGTGTGAGGTCTGGAAATTATTTATATTAAATTTATTTAATAACGTTGGAAGTCTTGTTATGAGAATATACATCTCAGTTTTACTAGCTTTTCATGTAGATTTTTGGAACTTCTTTAAAGACACCTGAAATGTCCTGATTTTTCATTTCATCTGTCAAAATGTTTAGGGGTTGTTTTTTTAAATAACTACTAAATGCTTGGTGAAAATGCACTATCTCTCAGGCTTCCAGCTTCCCTGGCCATCGCCTCTCTTGGATGGAGACCCGTGTCTCTCTCTCTCCTGACTGGGGTATTTCCAGGCTGAACAGTCCCCTGCCTTCACTATTTTATTCCCATCAAAAGACAGTCTGCCTAAATAGAGCTGTTTGCTTTCTCTTCAGAGACTAACAACAGTGTAATTGCCCACAGCTATAAATGAAACTAAGGACTAGGAGAAAGCTGACAAATGCAGAGGAGCACACGGTTCAGACAGAGATATCCTTTAGGGATGAACTCTATATCCAAGAATAGAGGGTAGGAAAGAAGAAGTCCCATTTAAACATACATAACACATAAAGGCAAGCAACTAAATATTGACAAAATATATACATGCTTATATACAAATGCTAGAAATCTAAATTCTAAGATAGGTGAACTAGAGTGCCTGGCATTAAATGAGGATGTTGATATAATAGGCATTGCGGAAATTTGGTGGAAGGAGGGAAATCAATGGGACATGATATGACGGGGGCTCCGTGTGTCGAGCTGGGCTACCCCCGTTGACTGCTTCTTGGAGCAGCTAGTCCTGGAACCCACAAGGGGAGTGGCAATTCTTGATTTAGTCCTAAGTGGAACACAGGATTTGGTTCAAGTGGAAACTATAGCTGAATCACTCAGTAATGGTAACTATAATGTACTTAAATTTAATATGCTTCTTGGGGGGATAATATCAAGGAAACACACCACAGAAACATTTAAAATTTCAATGAGAGAACTACACAAGAATAAGGAAGCTAGTTAGATAGAAATTAAAAAGAGCAGTCACAAGGGTAAAATGCCTGCAAGCAGCATGAAAACTACTTAAAAACACCATAATAGAAGCCCAGACATAATGTATACCCCAATCAAAAAAGGCTGCCACGGTTGAACAGCAGAGAAATGGAGGCCTTAAAGGCAAAATGGCATCCTTTAAAATTTGGAAGTCAAATCCCAATGAAGAAAATAGGAAGGGGAACAAACTCTGGCAAGTAAATTGTAAAAGTATAACAGGACAGACCAAGAAGGAATTTCAGAAGCAACTGCTGGCTAAAGACAAAAACAAACAGTATTTTTTTTCAAGTACATCAGGAAGCCTGCTAAACAGACAGGGGGGTACAAGATGACAAAGGTGTAAACAAAACACTCAAGGAAGACAAGGCCATTGCAGAGAAGTTAAATGAATTCTTTGCATTGGTCTTCATTGCAGAGAATGTGGGGGAGATATCCATGACAGATCTATTCTTTTTAAGTGAAAAGTCTAAAGTACTGTCTCACATGAGGTCAATAGAAGCAGATTTAGAACTAATTGATGAATTAAACAATAATAAGTCACCAGGAACAGGTGGTTTTCTCTCAAGAGATCTGAAAGAACTCAAGTATGAAATTGCAGAACTATTAACTGTAGTATGTAACGTATCACTGAAATCAGCCTCTGTGCCAGATGATTGGAAGGTAACTAATGTAATGCCTATTTTAAAAAGGGGCTCCAGAGGAGATGCTGGCAATTATAGGATGTTGAATCTAACTTCAGTACTGGAAAATTGGTATAAACTATAGTAAAGAACAGGGGGTAGCCTTGTTAGTCTGTATCCACAAAAACAACAAGGAGTCCGGTGGCACCTTAAAGACTAACGGATTTATTTGGGCATAAGCTTTTGTGGGTAAAAAAAAACCTCACTTCTTCAGATGCCTGGAGTGAAAATTACAGTAAAGAACGGAATTAACAGACATATAGATAAACATGACTTGTTGAGGAAGATTCAACATCCTGTCTCACCAGTCTGTTAGAATTAGAATATAACACAGAAAATATCATAAAGCCACTATATAAATATATGGTGTGCCCATGCCTTGAATACTGTGTCCAGTTCTAGTCATCCCATCTCAGAAAGGATATAGTGGAACTGGAAAAGTTTCACAGAAGGAAAATAAAGATGATCAAGGATAGGGAACGGCTTCCATGTGAGAAGAGTCTAAAAAGATTAGGGCTGTTCATCTTAGAAAAGAGATGATTCAGGGGAGATATGACAGAGGTCTATAAAAGATGAACGGTGTGAAGTGAATAGAGAAGTATTATTTACTCTCACACAATACAAAAAAGCAGGAGTCACCCAATGAAATTAATAGGCAGCAGGTTTAATACAAACAAGAGGAAGTACTCTTTTACACTATGCATACCTAACCTGTGGAACTCATTGCCATGGGATGCTGTGATGGCCAAAAGCATGACTAGGTCCAGAAAAGAACTGGATAAGTTCAAAGAGGGTAGGTCCATCAATGGCTATTAGCCAAGATGCCCAGGATCACCCTAAACTTCTGACTGCACGAAGCAGGAATGGAAGACAAGGATGGATCATTCATACTTGTCTTGTTCTGTATACTCCCCTAGAAGCTCTGGTATGGGCCACTGTCAGAGACAGGACACTGGGCAGGGTGGACTAGGACACATTTGCATGCATGGGAGCTCTTAAGTTCTCATGTTACCACACAATTCTTTATAAGCAAACCTATTTCATTCTTACGGTAAAAGCACTACAGAGAAAACATATTAAAAACAATAAAAGCACCTCCAAGCATGCTAATAAGCTTACCAGAGACCAACCCCATCCCATCTCCCAAGGACTTTGATCAGTGTCAGTCCTTCTAACCCTTCCTTGAGGATTGGGGTCTTCCATGGCCCGGAGGCCTGTTCATTTGCTGGATCAGAACAAAAGCACAGAGTCGGGTTATTTACCCCAAACCCTCCCTTTGTCTGTTGGTCTCTCGAGAATCCAGTCTGAACCTTTGAAGAAACTGGGAATAGGTAAGCAGCCAGACAAGGGGCCCCCCTCTCCCTGGGGAGCTCCAAATGGTGGATTACAGAAGGAATTACATTAGCATACCTCATACAGAAGTGCCATACAATCTCACAATAGCACTTCAACAATTGCATTTTGAATACAAGAGAGTTCAAAGATATTAAATTTCATTCAATACGTCTGTCCAGGACATTGCCATCTGTCACACCAGAAAGAAACAGTCCAGTAGAAGGAGTGTTCATCGTGAGAAAGAGTGAAGAGAAAAACTGAATTAGGGTAGCCCTGTCAAAGCTGTTCCTTTATTCACAATGAGTGTTAATGACACTTGTTAGTGTTTGGGGATAAACACATTCAGACACTGTGTTACTGGCGAACATCCTCTACTCTGAGAAATATGCCCATGTGCTGCTGAGTCAGAAGTTGACCACAGTGGCAACAGCACATCTTTCATAAAAAAGGGTATTTGTCTTTTGAATGGGTTTCTTTCTGGTTGGTTGGTTGTTTTCTTTATATTCTTTTTATATTTTGGGGTGATCCTAAAAATGTAGCTGCAAAAATGGGAGAGGGAGGTGATTTTGAAAACCTGATTTGCCTTATTCAGTAGACTCTGCTTAACAGCAACCCAGATAGTGACAACTTCCTATTAATAGCCACATTTGGCTGGGAATTAATCCTGTCCCATTGACTTTAATGTTAATGGGATTTAGATATTGGCAACAGCATACTGGTTTTTAACATGTTTTGGAAGCAAGGCCCCAGCTGCAGGCAGGTTTGCAAGGCTGACCCCTGGAAGGAAGCACTGAGACATGCCTTCCCTGGCTGCAGTCCCACAAACCTGCCTGAGGCCAGTGCTCTGCCCATCCCAATGCTTCCTAGTGGGGCTGCAACCCTGCCTGCAGAAGGGAACTACTCAGGAAGTGAGGGACTGGGAGGGGAGGCTATGGACAGGGCAGTAGTGGGGAGGGAGGCTGCAACCCAGATGGTGGTACCTCTCCCTGTGCTCTCCAGACTGTGCCCTGCGGGGGACTGTACACAGGAAAGGAAACGCTGGGACGTGCTGAGTCCCAACCCCTGGATAGTGTAGGGAGGGGTACAGTGCAACCCCATGGGGCCCCAGTACCCCCACTCCCATGGAAATCCCCTGGTTGCATCGCTGCAAACCTGACTTCCACCTACTGGCAACTGCCAAATAATGGCAACTTTTTGCTGGCAACTGAGATGGTTGTTAATAAGCAGAATCTACTGTATATGCACCTGGGAAGTTATATTAGGGTGTGTCTGCACAAAGGGTTTAATCTTCCGAAGCATTACGATGCACATCAGATAACTTGCAGTACGCAAGCCACACCAATAGTTTGCATGCCGAACGCCTGTGCCATTTTCAGTTCACATCATATGAACACACAATACCCTGGCTGCAGCAGATCTGATGTGATGGATAAACAGGGGAATCTCAAGCAGAAGTGGAGGTTATTTTACCTTTGTATTTGGCACTGGTGTGACCTTTGCCGGAATACTGTGTCTAATTCTGGTGTCCGTAATTCAAAAGGGGTGTTGATAAATTGGGGAAGGTTCAGAGAAGAGCCACAAGAATGTTTAAAGGATTAGAAAACACGCCTTAAAGTGATGGACTCAAGGAGCTCAATCTATTTTAACAAAGAGAAGGTTAAGGGGTCATTGATTGCAGATTGCAGTCTGAGTACCTGCATGGGGAACAAATATTTAATAATGTGCTCTTCCATCTAGCAGAGAAAGGTATCACATGATCCAATGGCTGGAAGTTGAAGCTAGACAAATTCAGACTGGAAATAAGGCATACATTTTTAACAGTGAGGGTAATTAACCATTGGAACAATTTACCAACAGTCGTGGTGCATTCTCCGTCACTGACAATTTTTAAAACAAGATTGGATGTTTCCGTAAAAGATCTGCTCGAGGAATTATTTTGTGGAACTTCTATGGCCTGTGTTATACAGGAAGTCAGACCCAGATGATCACAATAGTCCCTTCTGGCCTTGGAATCAATGAACCTGTGACCTTTTCAGCTCTTCTGAATGGCTTAGCAATGATAATAACATTAACTCTGGCATTTTCACATGCACATATTTGATTTTTTTCCCCATGGCTCTGCCTTGCATACAGTGACCATTCCTGGAGGACACAATTAGCTTTGTTTCTACCATATATTATCAGGCTAATGCTACACATTAAGTGAGCGCACAATTTATGAGCTCAGTTTATGATTCCCTCTTTCACTATACAGAAAATGCTCAGATAGCTCTATTATAATGTGCCCATATCTAATATCTTTACTTGGATGTCTCCAGCAAAGCTGGAGCCTGAATGAACACAGATAAAGACTAGCTTGTGCTTGGTACAATAAACTGAAATTTCCTTGAATATCTTGAATCTATTACAAATCAAGCTTTTTAAATAATCTTTCTATCCAGTCTATAAATAGTGCAAAATATGACAAAAGACAGGTGCTAGTTTCAAGCTCAAAGCTTGCATGTCAATGGATGGCATGAAACATGTAATTCCTGCTGTAACTATAGATGAAAACCTCCTGAAGGAAATGTCTCCAGAAAGGATAAATACATTGTGAATCAACTGCTGAGAAGGATGCCTCGGGATACAGAGCATACGTTTTAAGGAAAAGCTGAAAACATGATCTGTCTTTCTCAATTTGACCTCAGCCTCTAATACTGTTTGGCAAGTTGGCTCGGCAGATAAATTGTTTCAGATTGGAAAATGGGACTGATTTATTATGAAATTGATCTCTGTCCAATCCTGCCCTTGTGTGCATTTGCGATAATGACATCAGTTGCCCCAGAACTTAAAAAATGGACTTCCCCAAAGCTCTCTTCTGGTGCCAGGCTTTTCCAGTGCTGATATGGAAGACTTGCCAACAAAGGCATCAAAGTTACATACTTCTGCTGATTGCTCATGACAGATGCTTCGCCTTAAGAGAAAAATCCTTCACGTTTAGGTGTGCTTTCGGAAATGGAGGTTGCACTTCCTGATGGATTGGAGGCTGGGGAGCGTGCCACCATTTGCTTTTTCAACAATATCCTGCCTCAAGCAAAGCGAATGATGGATTTTTCTGTTTGCTGAAAATTCAAAAAAATTTGAAAAAACAATTGTTTCAGTCCGAACCGAAAACTAAATGTTTTGAAATTTTGGGGGAATCCAACAGTTGAAAAAAATTCATTTGAGCCCAAACCGAACATTTCATTTCAACAAAATCACAATGCTTAGTTTTGATTGTGACTATTTAAAACCAGTTAAATTGTTTTAATTGAAATTAAAGAAAATTTTAAAATTGATTTAATCTGAAAAATCCCACATTTCATTTTGAGTGTCAAAATATTGATGTTTTCAGAATTTATTTTTTGCTTTGTTTTGTTTTTTAACTGAAACAATTCAGCAAATTTGACACAAAGTGGTCAAACATTTCAGTGTTGCTGAATCTGTATTTATGTGCTGAAAAAAGGTCAGTTGAAAAATTTCACCAGTTTTAATTCTGATGTGTGGAGACTCTGAAATCAGACAGGATTTGTACAGATTCCCCTACCCAAGTTATTCAAAATGTTCTTTGCAAAAGTTGTTAGGCCTAGTAGAACTGTGTAGAAAAATGCCTGCAACAACTAATGTAACATATCAAACTTCGTTTCTTTTATTTTCAAGCACAAATCATGATGAAAGGGATTTTGCTAAACAGAAAATTTATTTAAACACAAAAGCCTCTTTGCTTTGATTGCTAATGGAGAAGTGTATTTTAGCCATGAAAAACCATGTCACTTTGAAAATGGTGAATTTTTGCCCAGTTTGTCTGAAGTGCACAGAGTTTCAGCATTTTTCCTGTGGAAAGCAGTATTTGCTGATGATGGAAAGGATGAAATACAGAAGTCCTGCCTCCCGGTCCTCTAACCATAATGAAGTGGTAGCCTTTCCAGCTGGTGCATAAGCAATTATTATGTTTATTATTTTTTAAAAAGCCAGTAGCTGGGCTGTTGATAAAGTGAATCATTTTGGTGTGAGTTTCATTTGATAAACACTGGCTATTCTGCCATTTAGGAGATGTTCACAGTTATAATAGGTATAGAAGAGTTGGGCTATGTCTGGTTTGGAAAAAATTGTCTTTTGTGTATTCATGTCTCTCTTTGGACCCTATGCAAGGGAAAATAAAATAATTAATGGAGATATCCCATCTCCTAGAACTGGAAGGGACCTTGAAAGGTCATCAAGTCCAGCCCACTGCCTTCACTAGCAGGACCAAGTACTGATTTTGCCCCAGATCCCCAAGTGGTCCCCTCAAGGATTAAACTCACAACCCTGGGTTTAGCAGGCCAATGCTCAAACCACTGAGCTATCCCTCCCCCCCAAGCTTCCAAGCTGTCCTGAATCACAGCCCACCGCTCCAGTTATTTCCACATTGGTTATTTTATCCAGTTAACCATTTCTCAGAAGTAGAGAAGAATTGCTATACCCTCCTGCACCCGTGTTGTAAAACTATGCTCATGACAATGACATGATTGTCTATCTGTGTTTCCTCTACAGACTCTAGCTTTTAATAGCTTATATACAGCATGGAAGATTGATAATACAGTAGAAACATCTTTATAATAAGAGATTTCAACCTTCACAACACGCACTTTCCCCAGAAGAGGAATTTCACTACAGGAAAGGGCCTAACAACATCTCTTTAGCCCAACAATGTTGATAAGGTCTTTCTTCTTCTGTAATTGCCATAGCTGGCAGGCTATATCTGTACTGCTCACAGGGTACAGCTGCAGCAAAACTAGGTACCAGGAATTCCTCCTGATCCCTCCATCCATGGTGTAGTGGTAACAGTAATCTGTATACTCCCCCTGCCTTGGGGTGAATTATTGGATCGATGTAATCTCAGATCCATTGGCCCCAGCCCACCATGCCCTGAACACTGTTGTGTGCTGTGAAGCTGTGAGCCCCTGTCGAGTCACTGTCTAGCAAGTGTTACAGAACCCATGCTCCCCAAATCATGGCCCTCTTCCATCCCTGTGTATTTGAACTGTCTCAGTCCCACTGCATCCAGAGCCTTCCACATCCAGAGCAGGGCAGAGGGCAGGATCTGCTTCCTATGAGTAAATGTAGTTTCCTCACTTCACCACCTGGGGTGACCAGACAGCAAGTGTGAAAAATCGGGACATGGGGTGGGGGGTGTAATAGGAGCCTATATAAGAAAAACCCCAAAATCGGGACTGTCCCTATAAAATTGGGTCGCCCTATCACCACCTCCAGCACAGAGTGCTTGGCAATATCCCAGTATGAGCTGGGCTAGTGGGGGCTCCATACATCCTGTGGATTCCTTTGTAGTGGGTAGCACAGTGAGAAGAGTTTCTGAATATTGTGAATAATAGTCTAACGTGTCCCTTTTGAGACTAGCTCTTTATCATTAACACCCCCTATTAGCAGAAGCCCAGAGCCTGAGATGTTCCTTTGATTTAAAAGGTTATAAATTTTGGATGCAATGTCAGAGAGTGAATTTTACAACAGAGCCTCCAATTTAGCTAAGGACTAATTAAAAGACTTCCCCAGTTCTGCTCTCGCCTGACTTGTCTGAGATTTGTGACAGGTGTCAAGAAATCTCATGAATTATGCCACAACCACCCTATTGATCTCTCTGTGTATGCTGATGCTCTGTGCATGTCCATGTGTAAGGGGTGGTTTCTTTGACAGTGTTTAATGTATATACTATAGATTTTATTGCACTGCAGGTACCTGTAGTCATTTTGCTTCCATGTTGCCATGGAGTTATCACTGTCTTTTTTTTATTTTAAACCCTCCTGAAGCCTGAATTGAGGCTTATGCTTCCAGGGAGAGAGAGTTCACCCATATTTCTCATACCGCACAGCTACAAGCCCCACTTAGGGCCTGCAGACTGGAACTAATGTGAGCCTTTTCGTCTACTTCAGTGGAGGGTGGACTGAATCAGGGCCTTATCTCAGTGGTGGCAGATGACAGAACAAGGAGCAATGGTCTCAAGTTGCAGTGGGGGAGGTCTAGGTTGGATATTAGGAAACACTATTGCACTAGGAGGGTGGTGAAGCACTGGAATGCGTTACCTAGGGAGGTGGTGGAATCTCCTTCCTTGGAGGTTTTTAAGGCCCGGCTTGACAAAGCCCTGGCTGGGATGATTTAGTTGGGAATTGGTCCTGCTTTGAGCAGGGGGTTGGACTAGATGACCTCCTGAGGTCCCTTCCAACCCTGATATTCTATGATTCTATGATTCTAAATGCATAACTTACAATGCCGAGATACTGAATTTGGCCCAGTGAGCCTAACTGAGTTGTGAAATGGTGAAACTTGCAGCCTGGGAGAGTACCAGAAAAAGCAACTAACAGAAAAGTGTAAGTAGTTTTAAGCTGAAACAGGCTATTGAGCCGTTGGACCTTTAACAGAATACAGCAGTCTTTAGTTTTTAATAAGGGCAATTTTGCAGACCCGGGGGTAGCTGATAGTTCAAATCAGCTTCAGGAAAGCACAAACACTTTGGAATTCCATCTGTCTGTCAGTAGGAGCGGTGTGTGCCCGTTTGATGGTGTAATTTAGCCCTACAATAGTTGAGATGATCGACTTGGGCCCATTCACTTTGCTAGCACAGTACGTTAGTATTTCAGCTGTCTGAAATCTTCAGGCACTTATCTCAATGTGCAGCTATGCCAGTCCTTGGCGCTGCTGAAGCCAGGAAATATTTTTAAAGAACCAATTTCGTACTTGAAAATTAGCTCACAATAGCCATCCAAAAAAACTCCAGCCCCACAATACTAATGTGTAAAAGGTTCATGGGTCCCTATGGGATCCCATTTAATTTAATGTGAAAACTGAAAGACCATTTGCCTTTCACTTGATGCAGTGTGTGGCACTGCTCTGCGGATAGTACCGTACACTTTCATCTTGGGAATAGTCATTTTGTCATTAGAGTGTGTTGACTCCTCTTCAGTGCTCCGTCCAGCATAATAATTCAATGCACCAAGAGGCTGACACAAGTTTCCCAGCAAAGTGTAAAATGGCGCTAGACATCCGGTAACTGCTCCTAATGAAATGTTTGCAGTGGGCAATCTTCTTTCAACTGTTAGCAGTCCAAACACACGAAAAGCAAAAGGTCAGCTTGTGTTTGGGAAACAAATAGGAAATGGGATTAACAAGCACAGTTTGAAAGCCCTGAGGTTTTCACCGGATAATATTCTACCTTTTCAGTTATTTAGAACAGTGAATTACGTTGCACTGTGTTTGTAGCACAGTTTCAGGATCCACAAGCCTCACATTCAGGGTTTATCGGCATGTTAAAAGGTTCCTTGTCTTGTCTGTTTGAAATCATGCTGGTCTGAAATTCGAGTAGCATATTTTAAACCAAGATACAACTTTTTAGGATCTTGATTTTTTGCATCAATCACAAACTGGGCCCAGGCCATGCAGTCTTGAAAACAAATGCACATGGGTGTGCACACACGCGCGCACACGCACGCACACGCATGGAAATTGTAGAATTTTCACCAAAATAGGCCACTCTGGCCAAAGGAAGGTGAATAGCGCCCAAGCTGAACCAGCCTCCCTCCCTCCATCTTTGCGAAAGCCTCTTCCTTGAGAGAAGAGTTGCGGGGGAAGGTGGAGCCACCGGTTGGTTGCTGTCCACATCATCAACCCCCTAGAAATCTGCAAGAGCTTCTCTATTATGAAATCTAGTCTGGGTTCCCCCTTCGCCTTGTGAGCTCCAGCTGAACAAACCATGCTCAGCTGGGTTCCAAATGACCAAAGTGAGGGCTGGTCTACGCTACCGCATAAGTCGATGTAACTTATGTCATTCAGGATTGTGAAAAAGACCTAAGCGCTGTTCACACCGGTGCTATGTTGGTGGGAGACACTCTCCTGCCGACATAGTTTCCGCCTCTCGCGGAGGTGGGGTAATTATACTGACGGGAGAGCGCTCTCCCGTTGGCATACTGTGTCTTCACCAGATGTGCTACAGTACTGCAGCTGCATCGGGGTAGCTTCACCGCTGTGTGTAGGCCAGTGGTTTTCAAACTTTTGTTCTGGCATCCCAGTTGAAGAAAATTGTTGATGCCCATGACCCAACGGAGCTGGGGGTGAGGGGTTTGGGGTGTGGGAGGGGCTCAGGGCTGGGGCAAAGGGTTGGGGTGCGGGAGGGGGTCAGAGCTCTGGGGTGGGGGTGCAGGCTCTGGGGTGGGGCTGGAGATGAGGGGTTTGGGGTGCAGGAAGGGGCTCTGGGTTTGCAGGGGGCTCAGAGCTGGCACAGAGGATTGGGGCATGGGGTTGGGGTGCGGGCTTACCTCGGGCAGCTCCCAGGCAGCAGTGCAGTGGGGGTGCTAAGGCAGGCTTCCTGCCAGTCCTGGCACCACAGATCGTGCTGAACCCCAGAAGCAGCCAGCAGCAGGTCCAGCTCCTAGGCGGTAGCGCGCAAGCAGCTCCGTGCATCTCTTGCCTGCAGGCACGCGCCCCCCCTCCCCCAGTTCCCATTGGCCAGGAACCAGTGCTCGGGGCGGGGGCAGCGCCCGGAGCCCTGTGGCACCCCTGCCTAGGAGCCGGACCTGCTGCTGGCTGCTTCCAGGGCACGGCGCAGTGTCAGAACAGGTAGGGACTAGCCTGCCTTAGCTGGGTAGCACCGCTGATGGGGCTTTTAACGGCCTGGTCAGCAGCGCTGACCAGAGCCGCCGCGACCCAGTGCTTTCCATTCCACGACACAGTACTGGGTCACGACCCGCAGTTTGAAAACTACTGGTGTAGACTTGTCCTGCGACTATCCTCTAGAATAGTAATAATGAATATTGTCAATAATGAGCTAGTCATGATTATTCCCAATTTACAGAAAACAGGCACAGAGAAGTTAAGTGAATTGCATAGGCCACACAGCAGGTCTGTGGCAGGGCTTGGAGTAGAACCTAGAAGACCTGACTCCTGGTCCACCACTCTTAACACGAAACAATTCTTAGTCTCTTGAGGCCTGTTCCAAAGCCCACTGATGTCAGTGGAAGTCTTTCCATTGACTTCAGTGGATGCTGGATTAAGCCCTTGGGGCGGTGGGGCGGTTTATCTAGAGAATAAGCAATTCCTACCAGGATACTTGAGCTAGATTTAGATGAAAGGGAATTTCAGCTTGGGAGAGGCTGTGTCAATGAGATTTTACTGTATTGGGTTCTTGTGGGCTGTCAGTTAATTCTCCTTTATGTGTGTAAACCAGGTCAGAAACAGGTAAGTAGCCTTCTGTTTTGATGAGAAACGGGAAACTTACACTTAGCTTTCCTATTAGTTGTAATTATCCAGCTGTATTGATCATGTTGTTAAGGTTATCTGATGCATAGGGCATGAATAAGGCTCAGGTTTCATCCATGAGTGAAAGCTACAGAGTGTCAGCTTTAATTTACACACATCCAATTGGAAAATTGTCTTCATGCAGCTGTAGAGCTCCCTGAAATTGACACAGACAGGCAGCATATGGAGTCCGCATACGCTTAATGGAGAGGCACGTGTCACATGGCGTTTCTGGTATGTATTATATAAATATCTGGGTTGTGGAAGATATAAACCAGGGCAGAATGAAGTCAGGGGTCTGGTTTCTTTTCCATCAGAATGCATAACCCCTGCTGGCATTAATGAAGATCTCACTCACACATGCTGAATGGAGAGTAGACTCCTTAATTTTGGTTTTAGTTTCGTAAGTGTTTGGCACCAGGAAGGAGAGAGATGTTGATTATTGTTAGTGAATATGGATTTATACTGCATGGACATATATGCAGCGTGGTACAATAGGATATGCTCTGTCATGTGCTCAGATAACACAGTTAAGGGCATAGTATAAGAACATATAAAGGCTGATACATTAAAAAGGACTCTGTTAATCGCACCATATAAGAGACTTATTATATGAAGGGGGGAGCGTTCCACACTGCCACTGCACTCCATGGGAGGGAAAGATGCTCAGCACCTCACAGGACTGGTCCTTAAGGGCACGGGGGGACTATAATGCAACAATGCAATAAGGAAAGAACACAGAGGACCTTCTTCAGTCAAAACTCCCACTGATGTGCATTGGTGGTGGGGTGAGGTCCTTATGGCTGGGGATGCAGAGCAGAAAAAGGAGTTTTCGGTAGTCTTTTGAATGAGGAGAGGGGAGACATGGGTGTACAATGGAATAAGCCTCCCAATTCAAAGTGTAAGTTGCATTGTTTGGGGCAGATTCTCAAAAGAGTTCAGCTCCCATGAAGGGGACTGAATGAAGTGGGTAGATTGACAGAAGAGCTCAGTTTGCAGCCGTTCCCATTGAGAACAATGAGATATGCTACTTGCTGAGCACTTGGGACAATCTGGTCACTTCACTTAGCTGGGAGCCGAGTTCGTGTAGGAAATCTGACCCCGGGTCTGGGTACTGAGCAGTTTTGAAAATCTGGCCCAGTATGGTCCCTCTGGTGCTTTGCAAAGTAGTATCAGCATATGTATCATGAGAGAGGAGTCTGAGGAAAGCACCAGCTTCCAACTCAGCTATTCACATTTCACCAACATACCTTTCCTCTGACTTTTTGGATGTACATGATCATTTCTCTTTACTTCCCCTCCTACTTTTGTGCCGGGTTGCTATGTCCTGAACTGTAACACATCCAGGAGATGGCTGTATATTGGAAGAGAAGGCCGGAGAACCAACTTGTTATATATATCCGTCATATCGCACAAGGGGGGTTTAGAGTTGGATTAATTAATGTTTGTAACCCACTATGAGGTGCTCAGAAAAAGTGTGCAGGCAGCCATTGACTTCACTGGTAGCAAAGATAAACCTTTGCTGAGTGCTTTTGAGAATCCCAGCCAAACATATTTGTATTTGAATTTAGTAATAATTGGTATTCTATATGCATCAGAAAATCACTTATTGTGGGCTTGAGTGCAATTTGATATTTTAGAATATCAATCTTCTAAAATACAAATGCCGGTCATTATGACCACAGCGATCTAGGATAGCTTTTTGATGGGGGGGGGGGGGGGGCAAGGAATGTTCAACCATAAAGTTAAGCAGCTACCTAATATCTGTCTCTGTGACGATAAAGTAGGGATTTCTTCCCTCCTCCAATCCCTTCCAAAAACCAATCTTTCCAAAGGTGAATTCTGCTTAGTTGGACCTTGAACTTCAACCCCTTCATTTTTTATTTGAAAAGATCTCAATAAAAATTTAGGAATGTATATTTCAATTGATAGCCAAAAATGAGTTATATGACACTTGTTCAGAAAGCTGCCATGCTAGTTAATTCCTCAAAGGAATAAGTCTCTATTGCTTTTTTGTGAATATTCAGTACATTATAAAAATCTCACTTACAAAGGCTATAAAAATATTTGTATGATTTCCAACATACTTCTGCTGCGAATCCGTTAGTGTTTAAGGTCTGGGGATCAAATCCTGCCTTTAGTCACACTAGTGTAATTGCATTGACTCACCACCGTAAATTGAGAGCAGAATTTGGCCCTACTCCTTGGCTTGATGCCATTATATCACTTAATAGATCTTTTCCAGGTGTTTTCTATTGTCATGGCAACACTAATCAAGTATCTTTCCATGAATAGCCTTGTCAGTTGCAATACAGGTTCCTGAGTGAATACAGCCTACAGCTGTTCTCCTGCATGGATTTCATGAGTTTTTCTTACCTGACCTTTTGCTTTCCTATGCCCCTCCAGGTCCCTTAGTTCTAAAGCTGGGAAATCAGTTTTGTTTTGTGAGAAAGCTTTATAAATCTATATTGATGGTAACTAAGGGCCAGATCTTGCAATTGACTCCAGTGAAGGTGTTTTAGAAGGGATTAAGGGTCACAATAAACTTCTCTCCTGCACAAAAGTGCATCAAGTGTAATAAATTCATGCAAGCACCAGCTACCATGGAATCTGAGCGTTCTGTCTTCCTCTAGCAACCAACTGGTCCACAGGACCAAGAGGGGCTTAAAGTGGGGATGGACCCCAAAAGAAAACAAGGGGTCAGGATTAGGGTTGCCAAATTTCTAATCACACAAAATCGAACACTCTAGCTCTGCCCCTTCCCCAAGGCCCCGCCCCCCACTCACTAAATTCCCCCCTCCCTTTCTCCCCCACCCTCTTCTCTTTCACTGGTCTGAGGCAGGGGGTTGGGGTGCGGGAGTGGGTGAGGGCTCTAACTGGGGGTGCAGGCTCTGGGGTGGAGCCAGAAATGAGGGGTTCAGGGTGCGGGAGGGGGCTCCGGGCTGGGGCAGGGGATTGGAGGGGGTGAGGGCTCCGGCTGGGGTTGTGGGCTGGGGATGAGGGGTTTGGGGTGTAGGAGGGGGCTCCAGGATGGGGCCAGGGGGTTTGGAGTCTGAGAGCAGGTTCAGGGCTGGGGCAGGGGGTTGGGGTGTGGGAGGGGGTGCAGGCTCTGGCTGGGGGTGTGGGCTCTGTGGTGGGGCCAGGGATGAGGGGCTTGGGGTGAAGGAGGGGGCCTCAGGGCTGGGGCAGGGAGTTGGGGCCCAGGGTTGGGGCATGGCCAATGGGAGCTGGGGGTGGTGCCTGTAGGTGAGAGCAGCGCACAGAGCCTCCTGGCCCCCCTGCCTAGGAGCCGGACCTGCTGGCCGGAGCTAGGACAGGTAGGGACCAGCCTGCCTTAGCCCCACAGCACCACCAACCGGACTTTTAATGACCCAGTCGGCGGTGCTGACCAGAGCTGCCAGGGTCCCTTTTCGACCGGGCGAAAGGATTGTCATAGGTCATAGGTCCTGCTTGACTGTGAACAGGGAGCGCTCCCTCCCTGTTCCCCTGTCATCCCAATGCCATTAATCTTGGCTGCTATGACTCAGCAGAAGAGAATTGCAGCAGATGTAACCAAAGTTTATTCACTTTTGTTCAGACTTTTCCTGGAGGTCAGCTGTAATCCGGGCATTGGGAACATGCTGCTCAGTGGAATTTCTTCCTCCCATTCCCCATTTTTAACTCAGGGATCCAGGGCTGCACAGGTGTTTTGCAAAAAGGTGTAAGGTGGTGGAGAGCATCCCATGCAGCCGCTTCCCATACCACGGCAGCTTTTTCTGAGGATTTGCTTACCATACCCTAAGGAGGCAGGGTGGAGTCTATATGTTAGTCAGGGCTGCAGGAGTTGGCCTGTTGTATTTGCATGTTCTAAGATCCTTGAACAGATAGAGTCAAAGAATATCAGGGTTGGAAGGGACCTCAGGAGGTCATCTAGTCCAACCCCCTGCTCAAAGCAGGACCAATCCCCAGACAGATTTTTGTTCCAGGTCCCTAAATGGTCCCCTCAAGGATTAAACTCACAACCCTGGGTTTAGCAGGCCAATGCTCAAACCACTGAGCTGGGTGGAAACTTAGCACCATTGAAATGAATGGGAGTTTTGCCACCTAGGTCAATGGAAGCAGGATTTCACCCTCAAGCTTTAACACCTCACGCCCACCAGTGGTAATTGTAAAATAATTCGGACTAAATATACAGTGCTTTTCACCAGTGATCGCAAAGCACTTTACAAAGGAGATCAGTGTCATTTACCCCCATCGTACAAATGGGAGGAAGCGAGGCACAGAGAGGGAAAGTGATTTGCCCAGGGTCCCTCATCGGCTCAGTGGCTGAACTGGGAATAGAACCCAGGTGTCTTGCGACCCAATCCTCTGTCCTAGCTACTCGGTCACGCTGTAATAAATAGTCATTATAAACAATCATATACTGAGCCCAGGGAGGAAGCTGGAACATGATTCACTTGGGGAAAACATTTCTTTCTCCATATATTTATGTCTTCTTCCAGCTCTATAAGCCCTCTTTAAATAAAAATAAATATAAAAAGATCTCCGAAAGGTAGGTTTTTAATCACAGGAGATCATTATTCAGCTTCAGAAAGAACATCTTGCCAAGTGTTGCTGTTCAGAAATAAGGAAAACAGCTCTGCCAAAACGCAGCAAATGAGATTACACAAAGCTGAGAAGACCATAATTAGATCATTACCATGGAAACAACCTAATTACATGTGTAAAGCAGGAAGGTCTGAGTTGCGTAGCTGAATGTGTTTATGCTGTTGTCTAATAGGGCCATAGTATTGTCTCGGTGCCTTTTTCCGTGAATTACTGAGCCACCTTGATCATTTTATAGCAGATAATCTTGAATTATTTCTTCCCTTTATTGTTTAAATAATGAAATAGAGCACGTAGTGACTTAGGGCCAGGCATGTCTAGGGGATGATGCTCCCCTTTACACAGGCAAAAGGCAACAGATGTGCCTGGGATGGGGGGGAGGGAGTATGCATGCTTCCCCCTGCCCTCAGGTGATGCCCTCTGACACTGGAGGCTTCCAGAGATTCCCCAGATAACATGGAGAATGGCAGGCTGCAGACAGGGCATCCAGGGAGCAGCCACTTGGGCCTAGATCCTCAGAGGCATTTAGGTGCTTAACTCCCATTGATTTCAATAGCTGTTATATCCTCAGAAGGCACCTAAGTCTTGGTCTCACATGCGACCCTGGGAAAGGAAGCTGAGCTCCTCAGCAAATTGCCAAAGATGTTCGTGGTGGTCTGACTAGTGTTCACACCCCCATCACGGCTTTAATTCACCCTGGAAGGTATGTTAATAGGCCGCTGTGTTGGATGAGCCCATAAACTGGTCACACCGCCAGTATGCAAGGGGCCCTGTAGGAATACCTGAGGTCTGGTTGGGATTGGCTCTGATTTGCTCACAGATCCTGCCTTCTACACCTTGTATTGCTCTGTAAGCTACTGTCCTGCTACCACAGGTTTTATCCTAGGATGGGGAGGGTTAGTAGAGAAAAACTAAGCCAGGGAGTAAGTTCCAGATTTCCAGAGCTGTACATATCTAGTTGCATGCCTACTTTGCATGAGCAAATTACCATGACTCTATATGCAAATTGGGTAGCTCTGGATTCAAATGACCAGCTACTTATATAACATGGCCACTTGCATGTAAAACTACATGATCTGCATATACCGCCATGGCTATTGCACATATAAATTAGGCCTACATTTGCCTGCACATTTTTTGCATCTGTAATTGTGTGTTCAGTCTAAATGTCTAGGTCAAGTTTAATTAAATAGACTTTAAAAAGTCCTAAAGATAAACGAGTTGAAATATACATTTTCTTAGCTATGAAAGGAAAATATAATCTTGAAAAAATATACATGAGAGAAAGCACCTGTATAAACTTAAATCTGAATCCTTGTACAAAATAATTTTCATCTATGCCATCACGGAAAGACTATCTAGGATAGCATGAAAGATAGGTAACACCCAATTTTGGATGCTAGTAAAAAAGGCACATGGAAAAGCTTTCCACTTGGGTACGATTTATAAACTCCATCTCCAAAACAAATAATCAGTATGAGCAGCACCTGGCTTTAAAATTGAGCTTAGGGTTCTGCTAACCCAGGTTTAACATGCTTTCCCTGATCAATATGAACCAGGCCAAAAGCACGTTAGACCTGCGTTAGAAAACGCGATGGCAGACTATTTTCCATGCTAGGTACAAAAAGGGAGTACTTGGTACAGTAGATATTCTTAACAGTTTTTTGTCATGGGATTAATGTGCTTTTGCCTGCTCCTTGTTAACAAGGACAAATCATGTTTATCTCATGCTAGTATAAACCGTTTTTTAAACAGGTATTTAAACAGGTGTCCTAACTTAGATAAAATTGAGGTGTCTTTCGATTGTGAGCTCTTTGGGACAGAGATCATCCTTTTGTTCTCTGTACTGCACCTACCACAGTGGGTTCCTGGTCTGTGCCTGTGTCTCCTAAGCACTGCCACAGTACAAGTAATTAATAACAGCACGGCTACCTCATAGCTATTGTCAGCAGAGCTGACTATTTGTTCTCTTTTAAATGATAGCCACATTCCTTTGGCATTTTCTGCTACAAAGTCATAGTTAGTGCCGACCGTGCCATGTATGTAAGATGTCACATAACGCAAAGCAGTACAATGCAACACTTGCAACATCTAGGGTAACTAAGCTCAGAGAGATTGCACCACAGGCCACAGTTTGGTCTGCAGTAATTTCTGCTTGTTCAGATAATTCACAGTAGGGGCCTCACTTGAAATCTAGCTATATTTTTAGTAGAGCTATGCGGGGATAAAAGTAGGGCAGGCTGCATCAAGGACTAGAACCATGCAGACAGGTTTAGCATACAGAGCAAAACTGGAGAATTTGGTCTTTCTGCTGACGCTGTGCAAAGGTTTGAAATCAGGTTTTGCCCTGTGAATTTATGTGAATTTATGTGATCATTGTGAAGCAATTCTCATCAGTGGGAAATGGCTCATCTGCAGCCACAGGGGGAGCTGATATCAATTCCTGTTTGGCAGGATGTGTGACATCCATGGGCAGTGGGGTAAGTCTGAAGAGGGAGAGAGCAAGGAGTCTGGATAAGCTGAGAACTAAGAGGGGTCACTTAGGAGAATCTGTTTGATCAGTGTGCATTTTATAATCAAGCAGTGAAATCAACATGGCTTGGGGGGTTTCTCTTCTTCCTTACTTCATGGGTAAGAAAGAAATTGAAATGGAAAATGGGTCATACTTGTGTAGGGTCAGTCAGAGAAGGGTGATAGGACCAAACAGAGGAAAACAGGATGGAATAGAATTGGGGGTAGATAGACTTTTCAGCAACACCAACGAACTCCACCCACTCCCATACCACAAAACAGCATCCTATTGTCACTGGAGGAAGCAGAGGAGGTAACATGAGCAGCAGGGGATGTTGTTTCTGCAGCCGTGGTAGGAGCAACAGAAGTGGTGTTACTGCAGGGGCAACAATTATATCGTTTGCAACAACAGCCTTCTCCTCCCGTTAACTAGAGCTAACAGCAGGGCCACCAGATTGTCCTCCTGGATTCTGAACAAAAAGAGTTCCCTTTCCTGCCCTAGTTTTTGGTGTTTATGAGGCCACGTTGCAGAAAGTACACACACCACCAACTAAGGCCAGGGATACTGATAGCATTTCCTTTATTGGGGTTACATCAGGATCATCATATTTGATGGCTTGGAGACCGATTTAGGTACCCACCTTTGGACATATTCACCCTATGAGTCTGTGACATAGCCTAAGAACCAAATGCAAAGAGGAGTTATGTCTACACTACCACTTTTGTCAGTATAACACACCCCCGAGTAACATAAGGTTCACCGACAAACGCGCCGGTGTGGACAGCGCTATGTCGGCAGAAGAATATCTCCTGCCGACATGGCTACCGCTGCTCGTTGGGGGTGGTTTAATTATGCTGACTGGAGAGCTCTCCTGTCGGCATAGAGCGGCTACACGGGAGACCTAACAGCGGCACAGCTTCAGTGGTACACCTGTGCCGCTGTAAGGTCTGCAGTGTAGACATAACCTTAGTTTGGATGTAATTAAAGCAAGTCATTCAGATCTGCATGCATCAGTTGCCCTCTCACATTTGAGTGAAACGCAAACATTTCATTCATCTCTGTTAGGTGTACACTGGCATGAGTTTACGAAATCTTAGAGTGAAGCGATATCTGCGATGGAAAGATACAAAAGCAGGAAAAAGTTAACTCTCGCTTTTTGATGTCTTATGGCCACAGTGAGATGGCTAAACCCTCAAAGTTCACATTCAGCTTTTTATGTTAGATTCTTTGCCGTGGAAAGGAAAGGATTTCTGATTTTTACACTATACACTGTGTCTCCCGGCTTCCTTCAGTAAGTTCTACTCCTTGAGCTCACCTAACATCTTCCATGCTGATGTTTGAGAATGGGGCACAGGCTCTGAAGGAATGATCTATGGAATGTTATCATTCACTTAGTACCTTATCGTAGAAGCAGCTATGATGCAAGTTCCTGGCAGGCTAAGTGACAGATATAGCACTGGTAAGCATCATAAAGATGTATGCATTTCATTAAGACTTTTAGAAAAACGATAATATTTTTATTAAATATTAATTGCTTTTTAAAAGAGCACTTGTGAACAGCATTGAGAATACAGTTGATATATTCTATTGCCGTTTAATTAATTGAAAATTACATAAGCATGTGTAATAAGTCTCACTGAGATATTACTACCATGGGCAGTTCATTAGTATTTAAATATATCGAGCCAAACTCTGTTTTCTCTTATGCTGGTGTAATCCTAATGGCATGTTGGAGTGGCATTTGAGTAAATGAGAGCTGAATTTGGCCCCATTGACCAAATCTTGCCCTGGTGTAACTCCAGTGATGTCAGTTGAGTTAAACTAGGGATAAATTTAGTCCATTATAGTTAAAAATGCACTAGGAGCTAGGACACATTTGAATTTACTGGACTTTGAACTAAAATGGGACCTATATTATTATTATTATTATTTTAAATTGGCCCATCTCTGCAAAGGGAGACAGGGCAAAAGAGGGAAGATCATTTGTAAATCCATTGATGACAAACATTATTTTATCCATCACAAATGTCGGTGGCTGACATCCTAATTAATGTTGTCAGGTGTCTGATGTGCTGTGTTGTCACTTCTTGTCTGTCCTGTTGATTCATTCAAAATGAATTTTATTTGGGATAAAAGGACATTTGTAATATTCAAAATGATATACATAGAAGTGGTGCCTAGTATGACAAAATACAGAGGGCCTCACTTTCATTTACGCTAAGGGCCATTTCCACCACTCTGGCAGCATAAGAGGGGCCTTCCTGTAAATGTAACTCGGTTCTGTTGGATTATTTTAATTAAAACATTCAGTACGGACCTCATTCCATTGACAGGTCACGGTGTGGCCAAAACTCAGGCCTGAATGCTTAGCTGCACTCAGGGAGTGTTTAAAGTTCTGTACTGGCCGAAGCGTGTGAAGGATCAGGGCCTAAATCCAGAAACAAATGTGGGGTCTATTCATTGCTAAAGCTTCCACTGGTTTCAATAGCAGCTGAATTAAGCCCATGGGGACAGAAAGGCTTGTGTGAGATGCAAGAAGTAGAGGTGCAGGAGATCGATTGTATAAAGGGCAGGTCACATCTCATTTATAGCACCAACCTCCTGTTCAGTTCCTAGGTTTGCATTGTAAATAGCTCAAAAATTACCTATTACAGCCCTACAAAACATATCACAATAACAACGAACATGCAGGGCCGGCTCCAGGCACCAGCCCACCAAGCATGTGCTTGGGGCGGCGCCTGGAGGGGGGTGGCACGGCGGGGCGCTCCGGCCCGAGAGCGGGGCCGCGACAGGGCTCGCCGCCCTCCCCCCGGCGCTCTGGCCGGTCGGGGAGAGCGGAGCCGCGGCCAGGCTCGGCGCCCTCCCCTGCCGCGCTGGGGAGGGGGGGGCGGCGGGTGGCTTTTTTGCCTAGGGCGGCAAAAAAGCCAGAGCCGGCCCTGCGAACATGTATGGAAATGAGAACAAAAAGGGGCGAAGAAAGGAAACTGAATAGATTTTCTTTTCTTACAACAAAAGGTATATCAGCATGTTGTCCTTTCCTTTAAGAATTACCTCAGTTGTTTCCATTTCCAGCATGACTTCCCAGCAATTATGCATTACTCTTATACTTCTAATATGTTTCACATTGATTTTTTCCCCCTACTCTCTGCTGACAGTACAGTCTGAAAAAGCATTGACCTTAAAGTCAAGGTCAAGTTTGCATTCCCTTTGTAAACAAGCCAGGGGGAAGGAGAGAGAGGAAGCACTTACATCAAGAGAAATAACTGAGAAACTATAAAATAAATATATTTCTTCTAAAAACACACAATGAAGGAAAGAAGACTAAAGATGAATCCACTCAGATTCCAAATTCTGAGTTAAATAAGATCCTAGCTACCAAGAATAAATGTTAGAGAGGCCATGCTACATGTGACCAGAATTAAATTAGTCTTTAGTGTATTATTTGTGTAAGAACTAATTATGCCTAAAAAAGTCCCATTCCTATGGCTAGCCCAAGTCAATGGATCTGCTGTTTGGTATGTACTCATGTAGCGAATATTTTCACTTATCCTTACATCTAAGCATTGATACAATTGGGCAATGCTACTATATAGTTTGGCCCCTTCAACATTTTAGACCAATTAATAGCCCCACAAACTATATTCTAATATATTCATTCTCATTTTCACTAAGGGCCATTTCCACCACTCTGGAAGTGTAATAGGGGCCTTACTTTAAATGTAACTCGGTTCTGTTGGATTATTTTAATTAAAACATTCAGTACAGACGTCATTTCACTGACAGGTGGAGAAACACTGATGATGAGCAAAAGTTCAGATGTGTATCCAAACTTAGTGTAATCTCTTGAGTCTGAGAAAGTTGGCTGGAAGTCTAATGAAAAATGGCTTTTGCCAAAAACTTCTGATTCCTATACCTTCTGGTTGGGCCAGAAATATATGGTGAAGATAAGTAGTTTAGGACTTCTGCTCTGAATGGGGAAATGCAAAATTGTATGAAAATGAAAAATAATTATATAGTAAGGAAGGCACCTAGGAATTGCCATATTGGGTCAAAATTTAGGTCCAATTAGTCCAGTATCATAGATTCCAAGGACAGACTGTGATCATCTAGTCTGACCTCATGTATAACACAGGGCATAGAACTTCCCCAAAATAGTTCCTAGAACATATCTTTCAGGAAAACTTCCAATCTTGATTTAAAAATTGCCAGTGATGGAGAATCCACCATGGCCCTTGGTAAATTATTCCAATGGTTAATTACTCTCACTGTTAAAAATTTACACCTAATTTCTAGTCTGAATTTGTCTAGCACCATCTCTGGCAGTGGACACTACTGGTGCTTCACAGGATAGTGTCAGAAAAGTCGGCAGATATGGCATAACTGTCCCCCTCCACATACACCACCTATTTTAGGTCACATCCTGATCTCTGATAGTCAGAGATCGTCTTAAACCCTGAAGCATGAGGCTTAGTAGCCTTTCTGATATGTTTATCGTCGTTAATAATTATAACTGGATATTCTAGTGATCCATCTAAAGATTTGTCTGATCTCCTCTTGGATATTTTTGAATCATAAAGTTTAAGTTTATGGCAAAACTTTGGGCCAGTTCTTACTTTATCCAAATTGGTTCACCTATTGTCAGTTTTTATTTAACTCATTCATTAAGTGCAAGGGGAATGGGTCAATGAATGCTATTTTCTTAGTGGAGTTTGTTCACAAAAATGGGAAGGTTGGAAAAATGCTGCAGATACAAAACTCATGTTCCCTTCTCTTATCTTGAATTATAAGGTCCCATTTCTGATCATGTAAAATTGAAGTCAACAGTTACTCTGGATTTACACCAATATAACTGAGAGCAGACTTTGGACATTACATATGTTTTCAAAATAATCTTACCCCCTTGTAAAATGCATCTCTAAATGCAGAGGATAAAAATAGGCTGTACATTTCCTCCACCACACTCCTGTATCTGTAACATTAGCTGCAAGAAACAGTGTGTGCATAGCGTCACCAACAAATTGTGACCCTTCAGTCTCTTCATTGGAGTGATTCACAGAAAAAGGGGCTTGGTTCTTGTCTCATTCCATTTTTAAACTGGCGGAACTCCACTGATTTCAGTGGAACTGCTCTGGATTAACCCTAGCGTAAGTAAGATCAGAATCAGCCTACAGTCTGTCAGAGGGGAAAGCTGGCAGAGTACGAACATGAGAGGCAGGAGGAAGCAAAATTAAAATTTGCAGATTAAAGGCCTAATCTAAAATCCATTGAAATTAATGGAACAATTCCCATTTACTTCAATGGGTTTTGAATCAGCCCCTTACATTTGGGAAAACAGTGAAAGCCTCGGTTCCAGAGATTAGTTCTGAATGTACGATAGGAACTGAGGAGGGAGCCAGAGGCGAATGCACTGAACAGAATATTAATTCTCCTTGCTCAAAAACCTGAGATATAAAGGGCCAGATCCCCAGCTGGTGTTGATTGGCATAATACCATTGAAGTCAGTTTACACCAGCAGAGGATCTGCTGCAGACTGCATCTAAAGGCACAGTCACCGTGGACTCTTAATATTCACCTGCTGAAAGTGTTGCATGCACTTAATATTCATTCCAAAATTTCTTTGCGAGATGTATTTCATACAATGGAGAATTCATGTAAGACTTTTGGAAAAGCATAGTTTCAATAACACTGCAGCAATTTCAAACTAAGCTCATCCCTAATGTCCCAAGAATGTTCAACATTTTTGTTTTGTCTTTTCTATTTTTAATTGGGCAGGTTTACAAGTCTATACTTTTCATTCATCAAATTGCAGACCAAGTCTATTTGGAGAAAAAGCATGTTGATGCCATGCTAAAAAAATACCCCAATCTTTCTAAATAAGCACTGCCAATGTTTATTTCTAAACATCAGAGAACCAGGGAAATATAGCAGCACTTTGAATGTTTCAATTTGGAACCATTTCTGCAGATTCAACATTTGTCTGCAGCACCCTTCTGGGACTGAACCGAGTATGTGCAGTCACTGCCAAAAGTGCAGACAGAGAATTTAGAGGAAAAATTCCTAGCGTCAATGTGTTTGTGAAGTAATTCCTTTTAAAAGAAATCTGAAAAAAAAGAGCTTTGAATCCAGAAACCCCAGCACAGTGTTTGTCATGCTTTTAATGCCTGAAAAAAGGGTGCATATTACTGTCTATTTCTTAACATTCAATAAAAACTGCATACGTACAATTTTTCGATGACAAACATTTAAATTCAATTATGTATTAGTTATTACCTCTTAGATGCCACTGTATACCCTGCAAGATGATTTTTTTGATGTTATTATTTAAGAGACAAGGTAGATGAGGTAATATCCTTTATTAGACCGACTTTTGTTGGTGAAAGAGACAAGCTTCAAACTTACACAGAGCTCTTCTTCAAGCCTTTCTTTGTCATTTACATGTAGGACAATTTCAGTGTTAGATACCCTGGCAATTTTATTACAATATTAAGCAGGAAGGATTAATAAAAGTCCAATAGGAAGCCCAATCCTGCATCACTTATATTAAGTAGATAATTGAATTTATCCAGATTATTAAAAAAAGTCTAACATTGCTATAGATAACAAGAATATCATGTATTTTTATTTGTTTATTGCAGTCGTACCGAGCAGACCCAGTCATGGAGTAGGGCCCCATTGTGTTAGGCGCTGTACAAACACAGAACAAAAGAACAGTCTGTAATCTTGTGGGCCTGTCCACTAGCTTGGGGACAAAACAGTCAGACATGCCCAACTGTTTTAGTTGTTCAGGCTCTTTCATTCTTCTGCCACACAGTCACACAAAATACAGAAAATTAGCCCTGACCTGGATTGATACTGCAGGGGCCTTTAAACCCACGAGTAACTCTAGGGTTATGGCCTTCCCTGAGCCTTTGGGGGATCATAGGGCCTACTTATCCCATGTGAGCTTTCTGCTGCTCAGAGAAGTGTTTGTCACACCTACCCACCCCTTACAGAGCGGGGGCCTCCCTTATCCCTTCCAGCTGGGAATCAGCTCCATTAACACTGCTTAGCTGAATCAGGTGCCCACCACCTGCTTGCTTGGCTTCTCCTTAGGCCAGGGCTTTCTGCTCCCTGGCTCCTCAGGCGGCAGATCGCCCTACTATACGGTCCCTGTCCCAGAGAGCCTTCTACCTATGTAACATATCCATACAGGCAGGCCTCAACTTTACGACGTTCAGCTTACGACGTTTCTGAATTGACACCCTGATCTGACTTACAACTATTGGTTTTGACTTTACAATGCTCCGGCCCGCAACGGAGTATATTGCAGTTCCGAGTTACGATGTTTCGACTTCCGATGTAATTTTTAGGAACCAATTGTGTTGTAAGTCCGAGGACTGCCTGTATTTATAATGATTCGACCCATGTTGCATAACACATGCCCATTCTCCCTATTTTTTTTTATTCTTGTGAATAATGGAGGAGCTATGCATGGGGATTGAGCCTACTACTGTTCAGTGAGGAGAACTATGCTTAGTATTTGACCTTACTTATGCTTTCACATAGTTCCCACTCAGATGTGCACTGGAGCATCACAGCCAGGTATCTTTGCTGTGCACCACCCAAAGACTTGTGGGATGGAGGCCACCATTAAAGAGGATGTTATGACAATGGGGCGCAGCCCAATTTTGCTAACTCAAAAAGTTCGGTTTAGAGCTGGGAGAAGTATTGATAGCAAATGATTCATTTGATGAATGTTGCACCTTTTTTTTTTAGGTTTGTGAATTATAACAGATGGCTTTCAGTTTTTAAAAAAGAGATATTCCCATAAATTAATCAGAAGACTTTTATTTCCCACTAAGATTTCTGTGAACCCAATGGATGTTCATGGAAAACAAACAAGAAGGATTGAGAGAACCTTTGGAGAAACTTTATGAATGCTCACAGGTATACTTTTGCAGTATTCATACAAATCTAGATTGAATAGTTCTGGAAAACTTCAGCAGCTTATCCAAATCAAACCCAAACTCTGACTCCTTTGAGGTTCAGAGATCACTAGAAGGAACACTTCAGTATGTTCAGATCCTGTTTCCCTTTGCCTCTTTTGAACATGGATAGTACATATTTCCCACAGTTCTCATCAGAGTGGAAAAATGAAACTCAGTTTTTCCCTAAACATTATTCAATGGAATATTATTTCATACAAAAAGTATCACTGGTATGTTTTTATTTCACTTTAGAGCATGTATAAAAGCCTGAGATTTCATAGCACAGACAGAGGCTCATTACGGGAATGAAATCTCTGTCTATATTTGGGTACATACATTTCATAGTTTGTTAACTCAAAACTAGAAGGATAGTTCAGCATACTCAAAGGGAATGACATTCAAGTCGGCTGCACTTGAAACCAAAGTCTGATTGCCCTGGGCTGAGAATAATAATAGAACTGGAAATGATTTTGGGGATTGTGATGTCCTGGAGACAGAATTTGTTTTAGAAACTATGCACTACTGAGTCATGACAGCTGGCCACCAAGATCCATGCTGCAGAGAAGTCTGCAGCCTTATCACTGTTCCATCCCAACCACTAATGGGATGTCTACACTGCAATTAAAAACCCACAGATGGCCCATGCCACCGGACTCAGGATTGCAGGGCTCAGGCTAAGGGGCTGTTTAACTGCAGTGTAGATGTTCAGGCACAGGCTACAGCCCGTGCTCTGGGACCCTCCCACCTTGCAGGGCCCTTGAGCCTAGGCTCTAGGCCGAACTCAAATGTCTACACCTCAGTTAAACAGCTCCATAGCCCGATCCCCATGAGCCTGAGTCAGCTGGCACAGGCAAGCTGAGGATTTTTAACTGCAGAGGAGTCATACCCTTAAGTGTCAATGTGAGCCTGGGGTAGTACTAAGAAAAGAAAGAGCATGGAGGGAGCAGGGAATGAACTAAAAAATCAGAAAACGGCACTAACAATGAGCTCTGAACTTACCCAGGAGCAGTTACTAATGTTCAAGGCACTGAAATGCATTTCAACTTCCTGATCCTTTCTATAACTAAAGAATTTTTTCTCTGTAGTTCATGGGAATGGATGGCTGTTTATTTTTGTGTTACAAGACGTGACAACAACTGTCCTCTATAACTTACAGGACATTACTATTTATCAAAATTTGCAGATGATACAAAACTACTCAAGGCAGAGTGCAAAGAATTACAAAGGGATCTCACAAAACGGAGTGGCTGGGCAACAAAATGGCAGATGAAATTTAGTGTTGATAAATGCCAAGTAATGCACATTGGAAAACATAATCCCAACTATACGTATAAAATGGTGGGGTCTAAATTAGCTGTTACCACTCAAGAAAAAGATCTTGGAGTCATTGTGGCTAGTTCTCTGAAAACAATGTGCAGCGCAGACAAAAAAGCTAAGAAAATGTTGGGAATCACTAGAAAAGGGATAGATAATAAGACAAAAATATCATATTGCTTCTATATGAATCCATGGTATGCACACATCTTGAATACTGCACGTAGAGCTGGTCACCGCATCTCAAAAAAGACACATTGGAATTGGAGAGGTACAAAAAAGGGCAACAAAAATGAACAGCTTCCATATGAGGAGAGATTAATAATTCTGGGACTTTTCATCTTGGAAAGAGATGACTAAGGTGGATATGATAGAGGTCTATAAACTGGCGTGGAGAAAATAAATAAGGAAGTATTGTTTACTCTTTGTCATAACACAAAATCTAGGGGTCGCCAAATGAAATTAATAGGCAGCAGGTTTAAAACAAACAAAAGGAAGTATTTTTTCACACAACACACAGTCAATCTGTGGAACTCTTAGCCAGAGGATATTGCGAAGGCCAAGAATATAAGAGGGTTCAAAAAAGAACTAGATAAGTTCATGGAGGATAGGTCCATCAATGGCTATTAGCCAGGATGGGCAGGGATGCAAAACCATGCTCTGAAGTGTCCCTAGTCTCTGTTTGCCAGATGCTAGGAATGGGCAACAGAGGATGTATCACTTGATGATTACCTGTTCTGTTTGGGGCACCTGACACTGGCCACTGTCAGAAGACAGGCTACTGGGCTAGAGGGACCATTCGTCTGACGCAGTATGGCCGTTTCTATGTTACTTTCTTAAGAGTTTCTTGCAAGGAAATGACAATTCTTGTGGTGCAGTCCCCAGATGGGTGCCCAGATCCATTACAATAATAGTATTTTTTTTATTTGTAGAGCCTCATGCCTCAAGTGAGATTAGAATGACATTGTGCTAGGTATTGTACATACACATAATAATAACAAACTGTGCCTGGCCAGAAGAGTTTACAATCTAAATAGACAAGACAGAGAAAAGGTGGGAGGGGAAACAATAGTTGATAAGAGGGCTGAATAGGTCAACGTTTTGGGAATATTGCCATTGACTTCTATGGGACTAGGATATCACCCATGGAGTTCTCCTACTCCAGGCTGCTGGTTCCAAGCTGCCCCAGGATAGTTATGAATCATGGGTAAGAAACACTTCCACCTCATGGCTGTTGGATGATCTGGATGAAAAAAATCTATATTCTAGAGACGGACAGATTGTCCACATTGACAGTAGAAGGGATCTACTCAAGAATCCAATGACTGAATAAGCATGGAAGTTTTCTTGTGTGCATAGGTGGCCCTTCTGGTTGAAGGATGTTGCTAGGGAAGTGCTTCAGTTTGAAACACCAGATCTGCCAGTCTGACATTTCTCTAGTACACTAAATTCAGGAATAATAATTTACAGGGAGCTAAAGGTATGAAGAAAAGGCAAAAGGATCCTACACTAAAAATGGATTCCGATTTATGAGCAAATAACCTGGAAAATGTTGGGAGAAAGGTGTATAAGCCATAGTTCCCTGGAAAACAATATGGCAGATTGACAAAATGCGATGTTACAGTGAACCGGTATCCTGAAGAAGGATGGCCCAATAGTTAAGGCACTCAATTCCCTGCTTCTTGTGTGACCCTTGGCAAGTTATTTAGTCTCTCTGGATCTTAGTTTCCCGTCTGAAAAATCGGAATAGTAGCACTTCTCAACCTCACAGGGCTGTTTTGAGGACTAAATATATATTAGATTGTTAGATGCTTAGATACTATAGTAATAGGGTCATATATGCCTCTTAGAATATTACCCAGCTGTACATTATGTAAAGCTGAACTATCCTGGAAATATTTCACATTCCTTAAACTCCAACATTTGTCCGCCCCCTTGAGCAAACTTTTTTTGTGGCCAGTGTGAGAATAGTGCCAGTGGCTTTGTTTGCATTTGTGTTCCTTAGAGTATCCCAGGGGACTTTGGGTTGGATTGTGTTCCAACGCTGCAAGGTGTCTTCCTGGTTGTAATGGAATGATAAACTGTATTAAACTGCTCGGCCACTAGGTGGTGCTGTGTGTGTAACGTACCTTATTTAAACTAACCTCAGCCATGTGTGGCAGGACATTAAAAAGTCTTAAAATGAAGACATCTCTAGTGTACCTCTCTGGGAAGGAAGTTCTGTAGCCTGTCCACATCTGGTACAAGAGACTGACCTGCCAATAGCAGCCCTGCAACCTACCATGTACAAGGTGTACATGACTGTAGTTCCCTTATCTGCACAACCATGGGGAATCTATTCTTGTTGCTTGTGTAGCCATTTTCCTGAATGTAAAAAAGCATCTGATTGTTTCAAGCTATATGTATGTTATAGCCTGTGGACCTGACCTATTGTGTAGGAGATTCTGGGATGGGGTGGAAAGTGTCAGGAATCAGGGCCTGCAGCAGAGCCGGTCTGGAAACAGGGTCCATAGCAGAGCCAGTCTCTGGGCAACTTAATGAGTGCAGCTGGTCTGTAGTAGGCTGCATGATTGGCTACACTTCCTGATTGGTTGGAAGTTAGCAGGCTGGCTCTTAAGCCCACCAGCAGTTGCCATATGCTGATGGATCTAAAAATTAAAAATCAGGTAGAGTAGGAACAGCCTTTTGCATCTCTGTGATTGGGTTAAGGAATCTACTAATTTTGTTGCCATTATGATGGCTGAATTGGTAGGACTAATGTTAGCGCTAAAATGAATAAAGCATGTATGGCCTATGGCAGCTATTATCTTTTTTGATTCATTATAAGGATTATTGGCAATCAAAAGGGGTGACTTAGAAAGCAGAAGTGATCTAATAAATGAAATATTGTTTTTGACAACACAATATAGTATGGTTGGGCGTGAACATCATAGTAGCATGAATTCCAGCACATGCTGAGATGCCTGGCAATGAAATGACAGGTAAGGAAGTGAAAAATGCTTTAAAAATTAATAAAATGATATAAAAATTCCTCTGAGTAAACAGGAATTTAAACATTTAGTTTTAAAAGGATATAAAAAGAATGGCAAGAAATGTGGACCAAGGAGATTCTATGAAGAATGCCCCAAAATAGAGGATAATGTGATACTCCGTGGTTTAGATAGCAGCAGTGAAGTACTCATATTTAGACTGTTAACTGATTACTGTGGTTTGAATCATAATTTATATTTCTTGAATCAATACAAAGATGGGTTGTGTAACCCATGTAAGGTTAAAGAAACAGTTGATGATTTGTTAAGGGAATGCAGGGAGTGTTCCCAGAAAGAGAGGCTCATGATGAAGAACGTAGATGTTTTAATGTGACAGACTATATTGTGAAGGGTTTTGTGAGTGTATCGGGAAAAGGGAGGTACCATTAAAAAAGCTCTGCTATGTTTTCTTAAGAATATATAGCAGGGTAAGAGAGGGCAGTGGCATGAACATACAAGGAATATAGTAGGTGGTGGTTATTCTCAGTAGGTGAGTTTGCTCTGCCATAAACCGTAAGAAGTTCAGCAGCTGCTGAAAGCATTTGCTCACAACTGCGACAGATCCTGCTCCTGCCTTGGCCGCAGCTTTGCTCCACTCCAGGTTGCCCGGTCCTAGCCCTGGACTCTGATTCCTGACTACTGACTCCTGCTCCCATCACCCACTGACAGAAAGTGAACTTAAATACAAGTAAATCGGTTATCTGAGAGCTCTAAAGTTATATCAGAAATGCTTCTGATCTAGAAACAGAATTGGCTCCCTAACAACGGTTTGATTCAAGATGTTTTAAGAACTGAAACTCTCTTGTGGGGAGGGGAACTGAAAGCAGATAAAACAGCCCTTTGAAAGTCAAGGTGCCATATTTCTGCTAGCTCTGTCTGCCATTGTCAGGTGCTGAGTAATACAGGGTGTAACAAAACCTTCTTTGTTCATATGGTCTCTTAACTGAGCACGATGAGATAAGAGGTAAGTCAAGGTTCATTTCACTGGCAAAACACAAAGTTATTAATTAACCTGCTTTGCTAAATAAAGACTTGATAATAGCAGAGAGTCTGGCAGGAGTCAAGTCCAGGTGCAGCAAAGCCCTAAGCAAGGCAGTTGTTGTATGGCAGGACTGCAAATACAGTGAATTATGTCAAGGGCAATTTTGTTACTACTGGGGCCTGCGATTCCCCCATCTTCTCACTCACTCAGGCTCTGCAGCTGCCATTTGAGAAGGATGAAATTCAAGAGCGTCTCATTACGGTGTCCTGGAGCGGGTTAGCAACCCTCTTTTCCACCTGATTGTTAATGGATTTGTATTGTATGTTAGATTGCAAACTCTTTGAAGCAGGGAACATACATATCTCTCAAAAATAACTGAAGTTGATGGATTTCCACTCCATACGGCTAAATGCAGTGCCTTGCATAATGACAGGTTTCACGGCTGCTACTCTGAAACCATACATATCTCTGGTGCTGATCCTGCAAACGCTCAATCAGGAACTTATCTTCACTCAGTTAATGGGACAACTCACACACGTAAAGTAACATTTGCAGGACTGAGACTACGTTGGTACAGCATGTAGTACAACGGCTCCCCAAGTGGGGCCTCTGGGCGTGATCATAGCATGAATACTGAACAACACTGACAATATGTTAATCGGGATGGACCTTTTCCTCTCTATTTCAGTAGGCTTCAGATTTGACCTGTGACATTAATGTTTTGTTACATGGCATTCCTACTATACTCCATACTCAGACAGGTACCTCCACTAATCCACGTTACAGTATGCCTCAAGTAAGTATGATGAGTATAGCAAATTGGTTCGCCCCTAGGTTGGCCAGCTGGTATCCTTCCCTGGCCCTCAAAGGTTCTGGAAATCACAGTGCTTATTGAAAGAATTAGACTAGATGGAATGGTCCCTTCTGGCTTTGGAATCTATGAACCAGCTGGACGGCTCAGAGGGTAAATCCCAGGACAGACCAAAGCCGGAGGGAGAAAACTCTTAAGGGGCACCATGTCTCTCCTCCCAGATACTGAAGCAGATCCTAAGTTCCCTGGCAAAAGAAGCAGCTGTCCTATACAGCTCCTCTTCTTCTCAACACAAGTCCAGAGACTCTCACAATGGGGTGCCATCTGCCAAGCAGAGGGAATCGGATCCAGAGCGGGAGGACACAGAGGGAGAATATGCAGAGGCATAGATTGGGTGGTGGTGGTGGGAGCCCCAAGATCCCCCACACTGGCTACATTCAGGTGACAGATATTATTTTTCCCCCCTTTTTTGGACCCTTTTGCTTGCTTTGTAGGAGCTGACTCCTGACTCAGGCACCACTTCTTCTCCTGAGGAAGCAGAGCTGTCAGATTCAGATTCAGGCTCTGAGCAAGGCATGGGGGGAAATGCAGCAAACTTGCTTTTCCTCCCCTCCCCTGGATAAATTTGAAACCATATTCAGAAAGGTTGCATCTGCATCCAGCTCCAGCTGAGCAGGCATACAGGGACAAGCCTCAGGGCAAATACCTGCCTGAGATAGCAATCCCGCTGCACCCATCCTTTGATGTGCTCAGGGAAGAATGGCAGCTTTCTTCCCGCAGGAACTTCATTTTGTATTCCATGATGACAAGTTGGTGTTAAAAGATATGAGAATCCTTCTTGTCAAAGATTAACTCACATCTCCATGCCTCGCAGAAGGTCATCCTCCTTGGATACATAAACAGGGGAATCTCGAGCAGGAGTAGAGAGGTCCTTTTACCTCTGTTTTTGGTACTGGTGTGACCGCTGCTGGAATATTGTGTCCAGTTCTGGGTCCACAATTCAAGAAGGATGTTGACAAATTGGAAAGGGTTCAGAGAAGAGCAACAAGAATGATTAAAGAATTAGAAAATATGCCTTATAGTGATAAGCTAAATAGATTGAGCTCTTTGAGTCTAACAAAAAGAAGATTAAGGGGTGACTTGGTTCCCCATGTAGGTACTTATAAACTGTAATCAATATTTAATTATGGGCTCTTCAATTTAGCAGAGAAAGTTATAACATGATCCAGTGGGTGGAAGTTGAAGCTAGACAAATTCAGATTGGAAATAAGGTCCACATTTTTAATGGTGAGAATAATTAATCACTGGGAAAATTTACCAAGGATCTTGCTGGATTTGCCATCATTGGCAATTTTTAAATCAAGATTGGCTATTTTTCTAAAATAATATGCTCTAGGAATTATTTTGGGAGGTTCTCTGACCTGTGTTATATCGGAGTCCAGATTAGACTATCACAATGATCCCTTCTGGCCTTGGAATCTATAAATCTTCCCATCATTCTGTCCAGAGCCACAACTTCCTACAGGAAAGCTGAATAATACTGAAGTAAACATTCCTTCAGAAACCAACAGTGTTCCTGTTTGGGGCATCAGTTACCAAAAGATTATTGGACAGTTCTATGGACCACCACTAGATGGTCACAGAGTTTCCTCTCTACACTGGCAAGTCCTCTGGTCTAGAACCCTGACGTCCATACAGAAACATCCAAACAACAAAGTTTTCCAATTGTATATATTTTATTAGCTAAAATAAACAACTAAACAAAAACCTAAGGTACATACATAACATAGCCTAAACAAATCAAATTAGAATAAATTGGGTCAATATCAAATAATCAAATTAGTCTAATTATCATTTGATTAAACTGTATCAAACAAACCAATGATTCCTTATAAATCTCTATGTAATAATTTGGGAAAGCAACAATCTTGATTAGCTATCAGCCCCAAATGCAAACGAGCATTATCACTTTCAATGCCAAGTCATATATTTATATTCCAGCCAAACAGCTGATACATAGAGGGTCAAATCACTCCCAGGTTGAGACTACAGCTCTGATGCCAGTTAAGACAGTCTGCCCAAATTAGGGTGGTTCAGTAACAGCCAATCTCTTCTCTCTCCAACATAGGGTTACATGAAATATTCCAAAGCAATACAAGCTGATGCAGCTTGTTACATTTAAGTGAAAATAACATGGCTTTTCAGGATTAAACAAACCACTCCTAACTCATGAAATTTATGAGTGTGTGATCTTTTAGACAGCAGGCTTGTTTAACCTAGGGCTGATGTAGGTATTTGAGGAACTATTCTATAGGTGCCAATCTCAAATAGACGTTGTGGCTTCTAGCCACATACATTCCTGCACACACACATTTACTACCAGCCATCTGCTGGAGTTGAAAACAAATGCAAAAAATGCTGACGTAGAGGTGTCCTTCTACTAATGAAGACTGGAAAACCCAGCCCAGCCAAACCAAATAAGCTGATACTTATGCATGAGGTTGTCACAAATTTTGCAGTTTGATTCAGCTTCAGGAAGCTGGCATGTGTGGTTGCCTAGATTCCAAGGCCAGAAGGGACCGCTGTGATCATTTGCTCTGATCTCCTTTATAACACAGGCCATAGCCAGTGGTCTTATTGGCACAGAAGTTTAATGCTGATGGACTTGCTGGCTAGAGATGACTTGCTTGTAGATTTTATATGTTGCAGGTTGGTGGATTCCTACCCCTTGGTGACCAGCTGGGAGGGTGGAGGAAGCATAGGTCTTTGTCAGGCATGGTGGTCTCATATGGCCACAGGCCAGTCGCTAACAGATAAAAGCAGCAGCAATTGCAGGTAAGCAAGCCAAACAAGTAAAGACCAACAAGCAAAGGTTTCCTCCTTGTCTTCAGTTTTTGAAAATTCTGGCTTGGCTGGTTCCACCACCACTACTATCTCCCTGAATTCATGCTCAGGGGTCCCTTGGCCAATCAGAATGGGGCACTGTGACAGGACACTCACATCTCATGAGCACCTCCTGTCGGTTGGGTGCAAACCAAGGGTGCAGCTCCTTTTATCTGAGCCGGCTGTGCTCTCATTGGCTGCTTCCCTGAGGCCTTTCTAGGCAGGGCTGGAGCACCCACCTTCACTGCTCCTTTCTCTTTGAGGTAGTAAGAACCATTTGTCTCCAGCAGCCAGTCTATGCTAGTGCTACTAATGGTGGATGTGCAGCAGTGCTAATGCAATGGGGGAGATTTCAAGGAAGAGCCTGGCGTAGTATCAGCCCCATTTTACAAATGGAGAACTGAGGTAAATGGTAGATTAACTGACCTGTCTAACGCCACAGAGAAAGTCTATAGCTGAGTCAAGAACTGAACCCAGGTCTCTAGAGTCCTAGACAACCCCCTTGACCATAAATCTAACCTTCCTTTCCTAGCTGTCTAATAACATCCTTTTACACTACTAAGAGTAAGAACAGGACTTGCTAATATTCAAAAGGCTCCCAGTCCATCATCCCTACAATTCATATATCTCCTTCACTGCTCACTATGTTACATTACTGTATATATTTATATATGGTGCCTGTCATCCAAAGTGCTAGGGAAGGATAACAGAAGGGCATAGCAATAAAGCAAATAATAATCAGTGGTAATAAAAAACAAACAAGTCAACAAATGCTGACCCTGAGTGAGAACTAAATATTGAGCTCACAGGAAGAAGAGAAGCTGCTTCCAATCACCAGGAGAAGCAGCAGTGAGAAGAGGAAAAAGAGTGGGGCTGTGACTGAAGATTTAAAATGGTGCAGGGAGCCAGCCATATAAAGAGAGAGCAGCATGATCTAGTGGACAGAGAAATGCCCTGGGAGTCAGAAGATTTGGGTTCTACTATTAGCTCTACCAAGTGACCTCAAGGAAGTTACCTCACCTCTCTGAGCCTCTTTCCTCCCCCTCCCCGGTTCGGCTATTTAGACTGTAGGATCTTCAGGGCAAGGACCGCCCCTTGCTAGGTGTTCATACACTGTCTAGCACAATCATGCTTGGGTCTTCCAGGTGCTACTGTAATACAAACAAATATCTAGAACAGAAAAACCATGATAGTTGGAAATAGCATTAGAAGACATGAATCATGGGGAAAAGAGGGTCAAAGGAAGCAAACATTGGAAGCTGAGCCGTAATAAGAGAGTAAGAACAGATTGGACAATAACATTGAATGCAACAGGGAGAATTTTATGCCAACAGCATAGATGGATTGGAAGTCAGTATCACTGAGGAAAAAAGAGAGCTTGTATGGGATTCTAGGTTCCAGGGTTGTCCAACTTTCAGAAGCAGTTATTTTGACTCCCATAGCAACCTAAAATCCGGGTGACGCAAAAGTAGCTTAAAGCCACCTTTTCTCTCCTTCCCTCCCTCTGGGTTTCACCTTCTTTGCTGTGCCTCCCAGGCATAGACTCAGAGTCCCTGATTCTGCTTTCCCCGTAACAAAAACCAGAGTGGCGGGAAGGTTGATATAACAGAGAAACAAGAGTAGGAAATACTACACACATAGAATCATGACAGAAACTAGAGATGGAAAAGAGCCACCTACAGCATGAGGTTGTCTACCCCATACCCTCTTCACCCTGTGCTGTAATTAGGGAAAGTGGATTCTGAAAAAGAGTTAGGCCTGTATTATAGTAAAGATACAGGATTGTTCCCTGCAATATGTTGGCTTCTGATTTGTCCACTCTACTTTTGAATGTTCTAAGCACTTCCATCACTTCCTTCGGCTTTGTGCTTCTCCTCACCCGCCAAACAGATGGCATTCTCTGAACTTCCTTGTACACTTTGCATCTCCACTTTCCATCATAGATGACACTGTACATTCTTTATCACTGTTAGTATTTGTGTTACTGGGATGCAAAAGGAGACATATGTACAGCTTGTGTCACGTTACCACAACGGAACAACAAGAGAGTGCCACTCCCAAAGGCTGTAACATTCATCTGATGACATCTTTAGGTCATAGCAGTACACAGCTGCCTGCTCATGGTGGTTCCCTTGGAATACTCCTGGAACTCAGAGAATTTGTGTGAACAAATAAGGTCCTGTCCCATGGGATTTCTAGAGGATTAAGAAAGAAGTGGGGCCCTTTTAGAGATTAGTGGATGGTAAATTATTCCATTCATTTGTTATTCATGATGAATAATAAATTACTCTCATAACATTTACTATTCTGTTCATTTATTATACAGTAC
Organism: Emys orbicularis; assembly: GCF_028017835.1. Classification (NCBI taxonomy): domain Eukaryota; kingdom Metazoa; phylum Chordata; order Testudines; family Emydidae; genus Emys; species Emys orbicularis. The sequence goes on along the minus strand of NC_088691.1, from coordinate 95,415,553 downwards.
AGGGGAATGTTTGGAACTAATTACTGCTAAAAAGCCTCTCCAGTTGCAAAAAATTGGCTTCTATGGTTTTATTATATTGAATTTATTTGGCTCTAATTAAACAATGTCTCTGTAGGTTCACCTCTATCACATGTCTTCCCCCTGTGATGTCCCAGCTCTTGAACATAGATGTAGGAGTTCCCAGACAGTCATTGCATCCTGGCCTCCATCCAATGTCTGCTGAAACTTGGGGGGGGTGGGGGAGCTGAGAAGCCAGTAGGACTACTGCCTCAGGCACCACACATGGGAGCACTGATTGGAAGATTGCCTGGCTCCACCAGTTGGTCTACCCATGCTATTTAAGCCAGAAGGAAGCACAGGAAGATGTCTGAGCAATACAGTGATTTTCTATTGGGGCTGCCTTGGATCCTGCTTGTACCTGCTTCCTGCCCCCAACCCTATTCCTGGTCCCTGCTCGGCTCCTCCCTCACCCCTGCCTTCGCTCCTGTTCCCACCATGCTCCTGCTCCGTGTTTCATCCTTGCCTCTCCTCCGTTTCCTGCCCTTACGCCTTGCTTCCAGCTGTCAGTTACCAGTCATGGCCCTGACCCTGGCCTCCGATTTCTGACTCTGCCTTGGTCCTTGGCTCTGTCATTTGGTATCTGACCCTGGTTCCAACTCTCAGCTTGGATTTTTGGGTCTGAGTCTGGCTTGACCCCTGGCTCTGGTAGTTGGCCAGTTGACTTCAGTGCTGACCCGTGTCTTCGTTTCCCCAGGCTGGTTTGCTCCCTCTTTCCCCGAATACACCACCTAGCCCCATCAGCACTTGGGGAGTAAGATAACTGATAGGGGTGTGAGAAAGGAAAAGCAGAAAAGAGAACTGTTAGGGAAGGCACTCGTGAGGTAGTGGGAGGTAAGGGATAGGTGTTTGCAGAAGAAAAGGTGTGTGTATTTGTATGTGCTGAGAAGGGAGCAAATCAGTATATTTAGGGGCAGCTTGTGAAGTACATCAGGCATGTAGTGGTGTGTGTTGTTTGGGGAAGCAGCTGTCTTGTGATATGTGTAAGGAGCAGGTATGTGATGAAAAAGGTCCTGTGGGCAAGTGAACTGGAGAGACCCAATGGCAGGGCCCAGTGTGGAATCCAGATAGGAGAACCTGAGCTGTGTAAAACAAGACTTTTACTGTTATGTTCCCAACAGTACAGTCTGTGCTCTTCCTTACCTGACATAAAAGATTTTATGAAATATTATGCCCACACAAAATGCTGGCATGTTTCATTGGGGGGCAAAGAGGCAGTTTCATCCCTCATTTAATATAAGCTGGAGACCTCCAATAGCAGTTCAGCTGAGATCTCAGCAACTGAGAGAGAAACCCTTTTTGCCTTGCTTCTTAGCTCAGCCATGAGCCATGGGTTAAGAATGTCTGAGGCTTGTGAAACATCCTAATGCATCAATTTCAGGGGCACTCTTCACTTTGCTGAAGAGTCTAAAGAGAAGAGATAAACAGACCTCTTGGGCTTCCTACATGAAAGTATAGATACCCAAATGGATGGGGGATGAGGGGCTAAGCATCATTTTGAAGGTTTTGCCAAAACTATAGAAATCAGGCATTTGATCAAGTCTGGATAAACCTCTCAATTCTGTTATCCAGGTGAGTTTCATAACTGACATGTACCCCTGAAAACAATTAAAGTGTTTGCTTTTCTTTTAAAGCGTCTTCAGCACAGCATAAATTAGAAGTAGGAAATCTTATTCTTTTACCCAGATATCGAGGTGGCTGACCAGTTTGAAAAGCAGGTCCTGACTGCCTGGGAACAGTTAGCAAATGTCCAGATTGAGCACTCTGGCCCTGATTTAACAAAGTATTTAAGTACATGCTGAACTTTGCCTCTTGGCTGGGTATTAACAGATTCTGGGATATTAGCTACAAATATTAGGCCATCCCTCCTCACAGTACATCCTGTCTAACTAGTTTGGAAAAAATAGAAAACCAATGAATGATACTAATAGTATTCAATCAGCAACTGTTAATACTTGGTAACAACTATGTTGTTCCCTTGCCAGTTGCCTAACCTAGCACATAGCTGTCTACCTATAATTATTCTGTAACCCTTTTATTGAGAGTGGGATTTCCTAACTGTGTTTGTGTAACTGATTTGGACAGTCTCTTATCTTCACTGCTCTTTGTGCAGTAAGAAGCCCCAAACTGCACTGCTCACTATACTGACAGGGGTACTCTCTGTTCATGCTATAATAAAGCTTTATGGGATAGCTGCCCAGATTTTCCTCCAATGCACTGATACAAACACAGCAGTGCAGTAAGTGCAGATGTGTAAACATGGTGGACACATGGCCGTGGGGAAAAAACTCAATGTTGTTTGCTGCCAGTTCAGATTAGTGTCATGGCCTTGTTACTAAAACATAGTTGTACTTGCAGTGTGGCTAGGGCTCTAATTCTGGATTTCTCTTTCCCCAGGAATCCATCCTTTATAATCATAGAATATCAAGATTGGAAGGGACCTCAGGAGGTCATCTAGTCCAACCTCCTGCTCAAAGCAGGACCAATCCCCAGACAGATTTTTGCCCCAGATCCCTAAATGGCCCCTTCAAGGATTGAACTCACAACCCTGGATTTAGCAGGCCAATGCTCAAACCACTGAGCTATCCTCAATGAAGATTGTGGGTTAGATCCTCAGCTGGTATGAATTGGCATAGCTCCGTTGACCTTGATGGAGCAATGCAGGTTTACACTAGCTGAGTTGCTGGTCCTGTATTTTCTAATATTCTTTCTATTTTCTGCTACATACCTAGTATCAACCTTCTCTTGTGCCGTACAATGATATGATGTGCAGATTTATGGGCCCTAGCATAGGATAGCTCTCATGCTGAGCTGGTCCAATGGCTGCTTTAGAAGCTCACATGGAGTTTCATGTTTTTGAAGAATTGATCATCACACAATTCAGTCTGAAACTGATCATCAGAGATCCTCACAGGCCTCACAACTGGCCGTCAGCATTCCTTTGGTTTTATTCTGATTCCTCAGCAGAAACCTGTTTGCCATATGCCATCTCTGGAACCTGCTAAGAGCATTCTGAATCATCATGAGCTGCTCTTTTACTTTTTTCATTGTCCTCACAGTGGTAAATTATTGTCAGCATGTAGACAGTGCGGGTGACTAACCGCATCAAATGTAGTAAAATGATTAATAAAATCTTGAATAACAATAGCTCCATGGCTACATCTGTTGACAGCCTGTCAAAGGTAGGCACTCTGAGCAGACTGTGTGCTTTTAGAGGACACCAGCTGATTGCTCTGTGGAGGATACATTCTAGGTCTGAGCCAAGGGAGAAATACCTGACCCACCAAAGAACTGCTCTTGAATACTGCCAAGAAGCACAGTAGAGCTTGATTTTCAGCACTGATGAACACCCTTAGCCCCCCACTGACTTCAACTTGTTCTGTAGGTGCTCAGCGCTTCTAGAAATCAGGCCCACGCTGTCTTGAGAATCCCACCCAACCAGTAGTGGGGACAATGTGTTCTGGGTGTTTGGTACCCAAACCAAATTAGCCACCAAACAGTGTGTGTGTGTGTGTGTGTGTGTGTAGGCATGCACATGTGTATAGGTGTGGGAAATAGAGATGCTAACTACATTTTAACTATGATCCCCGTCCCTTAGGGTCACTGCTTCCAACAACGCTGAACACTAAAGAAGGAAAATTTCCTCTTTGGTAATATTCATGCGCCCGCTAATATAAGGCTGAATCACGATCCCATTTTAGTCAATGGCACAAATCTGACAGGATTTCAGTGGGATTAGGATTTGTCACATAGGAGCCAAGCCAACCTCCACCTCCTCCTCCCCCTCAGCCATTTTGGCAGTAGAACATTTACACCAGGGGACACTCTGGAAGAGTTTTAGCATGAAGGTGGATGTGACCCTTTAAAACTGCCCTTCTCTGTCTTACAGTCCCTGCTGCAAGCTATGACTAATAGTCTGGATCAATAGACATGCAGGATATTAAGTGTTTTTGTAAACAGCAGCATAGGAGAAGCCATCTACAGTGCACAATAAGCAGTTTTATTGGGCCTGTAAAACCCAAGAGCTAAGGCATGTATTCTTGAGCGCCATCTGCTGGAACCTTACCTATTAACTAACTTGCTATTTACATATTGACAGCGCACTCTTGTAACAAAGGAAATGAATTAAGGCAGCCATCTACCCCAAGAGGTAGAAGACATTATCCAAGACAGTAACCCAAGGAGACCAAGGCACATCATGTGTACACCCATGTCATTATAATTATTAAGATTCCAGTGGTGGCCAAGCACTTGTAGAACTATAACGAGAACATCCTCTTATGTGCTGTTTCCAGAATTTATGCACAGCAAGCAATACATAAATATCAATTAATGAAGCAACTATAGAAAAATTAATTAAACCATGAGAGGATAAAAGCCTCTATTCAGCCTTGTATAAATGGAAGACAAATTCATAAACCCCTCCCTGCTGTTCAAAAGAAAGCGCTCAATTCCAGAGGAAGGAAATCGTTATTTTTTTAATTGCATACTACTTTTAAATTAATTTCCACAAGCACCACAAGTAACAAAAGGGAGAAGGGGGAAAGCAAAGATTTTACAATTAAATTAGTACTTGGGGGCAGCCTAGCAATTATTGGTAATGATCCAAAGTCTGCATATCCTATAACTTCTCTGTAGGTGGCAGAGGGATGGAAGAGAAAGGAAAGGATCTTCAGAGACAGCAAATTAAAGTCTATCCATAGAGTTCCACAAAGTCCATAATTCAGAGATTCATTAATAGCACCTAACACTGTAAATCCACAGGCATAACCACTAACACATTAATTTGCCTGAATTATCCCTAAAGACAGTAAAAGTACAAAACCAAAGGAGAGATGAAGAAATGGATGGGAGGGCTTAGTTCTCATTTCAGACTATGTGCAAAGACCATTGAACAGCATTTGCCCTCAGAATATAGCATTCTGAGACCAAACCACCCCCCCCATAGTCAATGGGACTCTTTCCATTGACTTTATTGGGGGCTGGATCAGGTCCTCTGGAAAGAAATTAGAAAACAAAGCAAGAAAACTGATGAGGGAGAGCTTGGTGTTGTGGAGAGTTCAACTGACGGCATGGTAGCATATGTATGTGAATGCAGGACAGAAGGTTACTTAGTACTTTCTGTCCTTTTCCAACAATGATGGCTCCAGCATTATTTTCCTTTGCTTTGTGCCTCGTTAAGCATCTTTTTGTGTTCTCAATGACATAACACAGAAGGCATCTTTGTCCTCAAAGAACATTTGGTCTGATCCTGCACCACTAAAGTTAATGAGAATTTCACCCTTGATTTCAGTGGGAGCAGGATCTGGGCCAATATGAATTTTTTTCATGAGGTGGTGATGGAGTCTGATACTAGGAAGCAAAGAGAGAGAGCTGGACATGCTTTAGGGCACACTGAGTTTTTTCCTCTCTGCTGGTTTGTGGGACTGTTCCACACTTTTACTTTAGCAGAATCGCTTGAATGCTCTTTAAAAAACCAGCCATACTCATTGAAAACACACAAACTATATATCTTTTTTAATCCTAAGCACATTTTTCTTTGACCATAAATTGCTGGAATTTTTTGTGGTTAATGGCCAGGCAAGGGTATTCTCTCAGCTCCTTAACTGTTGTTTCTCCAGTCCCAATCACCATCACTGTTTGGCAGTGTCCTACTGCAAAAATGGTTGTGCATCTTACAACACTCCTGTGGAATGGTAGGTAGTAGTATTTGTATCATCACCCCCATTTTACACACAAGCCAGCCGAGACACAGAGAGTTCAAGTGAGTTGACTCAGCTCACACAACAAGGCAGTGCCTCTACTAGGCTAGAACCCAGATCTCCTGACTTCAAAGCCCAGTGTCTAACTACAAGACAGTGCTACCCTCCTTTCCCTCAGACTTCTTCAATCAAGCCAGGAGGATATCCACCCCATTTTCACAAGGGAAAATATGCCAGGATCTATCTCAGTGTCTTTTAAAGAAAACCAACAGGGAAATGTGACATTTTTCTTCCTGGTCTCCTTCCCAAAAGGTACCAGAAACAACCCACTTGTGTGGCTGTGCTGAGTACAATAGCACTAGAGATCCCACCAGCTAGAGTAGTACAATCAGCATGAATATGCCTCTGGGTGGTTACATATGTCTAAAAGAATAAAATAATGAACCTTAGGGGCTCAGAGTACTACAGACCACATCTATGTTGGGAAATCTTCCCAACAGCTCTTGTACCTCCCTCCCAGGGGTGATTGTTATAACAATGTTGTCACTATACAGTGATACCCTATAGAGAACCTGTTCCATGGACACAAAGTGCTTATGCTTATCCTTTACGCTATAAGCCTGTTAATGATAATGCTTTGTGCTGATATAGTGCCTTTAATTTGAGGCTCCCAAAGTGCTGTACACCCATTGATAACATTAATAACCATAATAAGACTGCCATTGCATAATGCCCAATCCTGAGGTTGCTAATCAGTTTTTATTCAATCCTTACTCAGACAATGCCCCATTGGCTTTGTGTTTGTCTGGAAGCTTGACTTGGGTTAGGCCTGAGTGCAAACTGAGCAATGACCTTAGGAGTTGGACAACAGTGCATTTCATCCAAGGATTTCAAGGCACTTGGCAAACAATTTAACTTTGTTTCACCTGTAAGGTACGTTGTCACAAACATAAAATGAGACAGAGAGGAAGTTGACAGACTTGCTAAAGTTCACAGAATGCATGAGTATTGGTGGCAGGAACAGAGTCCTAGATTCCTGACTTCCAGGCCCTTGTTCTAAGCAGGGCCGGCTCCAGCTTTTTTGCCACCCAAGCGGCGAAGTGTGTGTGTGGGGGAGATAAAGCCCCGATCGGCGGCACTTCGGCGGCAGCTCAGCCGCGCCGCTTCATTCTTCGGCGGCAATTCGGTGGCAGGTCCTTCACTCTGAGAGGGAATGAGGGACCCGCCGCCGAATTGCTGCCGAAGACCCGGACGTGCCGCCCCTTTCCATGGGCCGCCCCAAGCACCTGCTTCCTTCACTGGTGCCTGGAGCCGGCCCTGGTTCTAAGTACTAGACAACAGTCCATCCCACATTCTCGGGAAGCAGTATTGTCCTTTCTAAAGAAAAATATGACAACCAAGTTAAAATCTCCCTGGCCCTCTATCTTGTAACCTATGAGCTCCTCTCAGAAATTATTTTGACTGGCTAACACTCTTTATTTAGCTTATTTATTTATTCATCAGCAATTCTCAACCAGTAACCTGGCAGGCTGAAAAATAACAATCTTTTGCACGTGTGGCACTTTCTATCAAGCACTTGACAAATGTTAACAAATCATTCCTCACAACAGGCCAGGGGAGTCAATGACTATTATTTATATCCAGTTGACTAATTAATAAGCCAGTACCAAAGGTTGTCCATTAACTTTAATTATCCACTGACTTTAATGGAGTCACTCCTAATTTACACTAATACAACAGAGAAGAGAATCAGGGCCTGAGAAGTTAAGTGGTAGAACCAGGCCTAGAATTCATGTTTCCTGAATCCTAGTCCCAGGCTTTAACTTGGATCCAGTCTTTCTTCCTACACAGGAGAAAGAATAGAGCCTCAACTGGTGTGAACTGGCATAGCTCCACTGAAGTCAGTGGATCCACTTTGATTTATACCAGCTGAGTCTCTGGCCTTAAATATTTAAATTACTCCACATACACTTTACAATGCGATCCTAATCTACACAAAAGGAATGCATGGCACCCAAAAACTGGATGTGTCCTCATCATCATTCTGCAGATGATTTCCTATATTAATGTAATTACATAACTCCCATCCAGCAGAGAATTTCTGGGAAGGAAGTCAAGGGAATTTCTCAGAAGGCAGACAAGGGACTTGTTCAGTGCTGTCCAGAATGTTATAGTTTCGATGCTTTCTCACACAAAGCGCTTTGTCTTTCCTCGGCTCTTTATAGTAATTGCCTAGACGGGTGGAGCTTGGCATTCCACTGACACAAGAGAACCTCAAGCTGTAACTTTATTACCTCCAGAAAGGATTTCTTTTTATTTATTTATTTATTTATTTATTTATTTATTTTAATACTCAGAGCTGGTTTATATGTTTGATCGAGAACTGATATGCCCTGCTCTGTGGCAAAACATAACCCATTGCCTAATTTACCGCTTTGAATAACGCTAGTGTTCTGTGTAAGGCAAGAAGAATATGATGATTTCAATACCTAGCCCTGCATTTGTCCTTGGTTCATGCACCCGAACAAAATAGGACGTTGAGTTTATTTTCCCATTTAGCAGAACAGGTTAATTTTTCTCTTTTATAACCTGCAACGTTATCAGCAGCAAATTACCACTATTGATAACTCATTAGCAAATAAAATAAAAGGCAATGCTATTGTCATCTGAATGCAGCTATGTCTGAACTGCATTGGTTCCTGGTTATTGGGCTTTTAGTATTCATTAAGGCCCTGTAAGCAGTCTGTGTTTAAAATGTTGATATATGCAGCATGCGTTGAAAACTTTATCTGCATTAGCTGAGACAGCAGCTTGCACCACCATTGCAGCCTAACAAAGTGATTTATCACAGCTTCCTAAACCCTGTTTAGGAGGCTGTTTTGTTTTTAACAGCTTAAATCAATTTTTTTTTCATGTGGTGAAATTTATCAACATCTGGGGGTGGATAGCTCAGTGATTTGAGCATTGGCCTGCTAATCCCAGGGTTGTGAGTTCAGTCCTTGAGGGGGCCATTTAGGGATCTGGGGCAAAAATCTGTCTGGGGATTGGTCCTGCTTTGGGCAGGGGGTTGGAATAGATGACCTCCTGAGGTCCCTTCCAACCCTAATATTCTATGTGTGTCACATTGCACTGCATGTTAGCCTGGCCTGGATGATTGTAGCTTTAATACTGCAGTATACAAGGGGTGTAGTGAACTGAAAGCTGTGTGTCACTTTGATCTGCCGAGGAGCGTGTGTGATGCTGTCAAAATGGTAGCTAATTTAAGAGGTGATATTTGGTCTAGGTGTTGTTTTCCATTCTGAAGGAAAAATACATGATCATTTGTTCTCTTGGCCTTCTATCATTCCAATGGGAAAAGGCAACAGGCTACAGCAAAACACAGTATAAGAGAGCACAAAGAGGACAGTCTAGTTAGACTGTGGCACTCATTGACGCAGGATATTGATGAAGCCAAAAATTTAGTAAAATTCAAAGAGCGATTGGGCATTTATATGGATAACAAGTATTCAGAGATATAACAGTCAATGCAAACATGGAGTTTTGAAGGATAAATTCCCTCGTGCTTCAGGGTTTAAACCAATCTTAGAGATTAGGATGAGATCTCAATGGAAGTGGATTCTACCACATCTTCCTACTATGTTAATCTTGCATCTCTCGTCCTTTGAAACATCTGGCACTCATCACTTTTGGAGACACGATACTAGACTAGATGATCCACCGTGCGATCCAGTATGACAATTCCTGTTCTCTCCAGTCACCCTGTTTCCTGACTAAATACCGCATGCTGCTTTGGCTCTTTCTTGCTTACAGTTCCCACTTCTGTTGAGAATGTGGCTCCATCTGCATTATGAATGTGTTGAAACATGACTCCCCCATTGGACCATTCCCAGACCTAACACAATTCAGGCAGCTCCTGTGCCACTGTTCAAACACAGCTTGTCTCTGTCCACAACAATTGGCCAACCCATGTTAGGAAGCAGTGTGGTGGGAGCCATGTTTGCAGGGCCGGTGCAAGGAAGTTTCACGCCCTAGGTGAAACTTCCACCTTGCGCCCCCCCAGCCTTGCGGCAGCTCCCCACCTCCCCTCCACCCTGAGGCACCCCCACCCCGTGGCAGCTCCCCCCCCCTGCCCTGAGGCGCCCCCGCCCCACGGCAGCTCCCCCCCCGCGGGGAGCCGTGCGGCAGCTCCCCACCCCAGCTCACCTCTGCTCCGCCTCCTCCCCGAGCACGCCGCCCCTGCTCTAATTCTCTTCCCCTCCCAGGCTTGCAGTGCCAAACAGCTGATTGGCGCCGCAAGCCTGGGAGGCGGGAGAAGTGGAACAGCGACGGCGTGCTCGGGGAGGGGGCGTAGCAGAGGTGAGCTGGGGTGGGGAGCCCTGCAGCAGCTCCCCCCCCCCCCCCGCAGCAGCTCCCCACCCCCCCGGCCCGGGGAGCCGTGCGGCAACTCCCCACCCCAACTCACCTCTGCTCCGCCTCCTCCCCGAGCATGCCGCCCCCGCTCTAATTCTCTTCCCCTCCCAGGCTTGCGGCACCAACAGCTGATTGGCGCCGCAAGCCTGGGAGGCGGGAGAAGTAGAGTGGCCGCTGCGCTGGGAGAGGGAGTCTGAGCCACACATGTCAGCGCGCCGCCAGCAGCCCAGCCCAGCCCAGGAACACTGTAAAAAAAAAATTGGGGGCACCGCTTTTTGGCGCCCCCAAATCTTGGCGCCCTAGGCAACTGCCTAGTTTGCCTTAATGGTAGCACCGGCCCTGCATGTTTGACCCTGTCGTAACACCACAGCCATGATATGGAGGTGGGGTGGAGCAGCACCACCTGAGGAAAAGCGCTAGAGAAACTGTACCTCAGAAATGTACCATCTCTGCCAAGCCTGCTCTCTGAACACAGGGGATATGCATCTTACAGCAGCCTAATGGAGTGATGCTCCCTCAGCTGTGCTGTCCCTGTCTCTTCACCTTGCCTTATCTCTGCCCCTCCAACACTCCTCTTTTAGTATCCTGCTCTCCTCAGAGTGCAGGGAGTACAAGGGACTGCACGTGTGAGCAGAGAGCAGGCTTGGCAGAGATGGTATGTTTCTGAGGTACCGTTTCTCTAGTGCTTTCCTTCAGGGGGTCCAGCTCCACCCCACCTCCAACTCATGGCTGTGATGTTACAACATGGGTCAAACATGGCTCCCACCATGGGAAGTACAGCTCTACATGCAGTGGCTTTGAACCAGTTGTGTGTGCACTTAGCTGGATGTGGCTGTGTACTTGTGGGCCTGCTTACAAGGAGCTTGCTGTAAAATTGCTAAAAATTTGAGCAGGTCATTGTTGGGGACCCCAGAGCTTCCAGTGACGGTGGCTCCAGGGCAGCCCAGCAGCTCCATTTCCTTTTGTGGACAAATTCAAAAAGTTTCTTTTTTCTTCCAAATCAGAATGAAACCAAATTTCAAAATCCTGCACAAAACAGAATTACCTTTCTCCCCCTGCTCTACTCAAAAGATACGTATTTTTCCTACTTACCTGCCTCTGAGCATCTTATCTAATTATCTTCAGAGACACTAGGAGTGAAACAACACATAATATAGTTGTGAAACACTTTGGACCTGTAAGAGACGTGCTGTTTAGGATCTAGTATATGGTACTGAGAGCTCATTCCAGTGGCAAATATGTTAGGTCCAAGCCACTAACTCTCTTACACCACTGCCTACTGGAAACCTTCAGGCTGCTAGATCTGTTCTGATTAGAATTCTCTCCAATTTACATAATCCATGGGATGGAGCTGTGCTGACTTTCACCAACTGAATATATGGCCATCTGTTCTTATTCCTTTGAGGAAAATATCTCAGTTTCCATGCAGTAGACTGTTCTCATTGGTACTGTCTGCATGTGTGACTATTTTACCATGGTTGTGTGTAGGTACTTGAGGACCAGGGACTGTTCAAGGTCAAGAGTTGCTGGAAGAAATAAAATGTTTCATGGTAGTTGGATTCTCTCTATGTGGGAATTATTCTCCATCACTGTCTGCACTGGCACCTACCTAACAAAGACAACATGTACTATATACCATCACATTCAGGTTCAAATATTCATGTAATGCCAATAGTTATTTTTTGTTGCTGTGTCAGAACACATGGTGTCTGATGTCAGATAAACTTGGCTAACTCCAGGGACTTCAGTGGCATTACTTTTGATTTACACTGCTATCAGTGAGATCAGAATTTGGCCTATGGTAGTCATATGGAATGCTGGAAATGCACTTCAAAACAAAATAGAAAGATGGCCCATGCTAGATGGCTGCTTGGCAACTGTCTTTTAATATGATGTTAACAGCGATCAGCAAGAGCACTTAATAACAATGATTGCTTTTGTACCAGGGGACAACATTTTCCCCCTTTCAAGCAGTCTAATTACTCTATCTATCTATCTATCTATCTATCTATCTATCTATCTATCTATCTATCTATCTACCAACAGCTGTTAAGAATGTATAGAAGAAGTCACATGAGTATAGGGCAGATATATTCCATTTTTGCGAGCACCATCCACAAAACAACCATGCTGCACATGACGCTACATTTCCTTAAGGGTGACTATGGAGAAAGCACATGACCAGGTGATTGAAGCCAGGTATGGTTTGATGGTTTCAAGAAGAGCTGGAATGATGAGAAACCAAAGTTACTCTCAATTTGATTTCTGACTATATTAATGCATTGTAAGTGTACATGTTTTATTTTATTGCATTCAGCTACTGCTACTACAGTACTGAGGACAGTATTGCTGTTATAAACACACTTTCAAAGCAGACATGCCAAACCTCTGGAAAAAAACGCAGAAATTGGGCTTGTTTTTGGCTTAATTGGCGTGTGAGTTGCTTGTTGGCTAGTTTTTGGCTTGTAGCTTGCTGCTTGTTTGGCTTGTAGCTTGTGTTTTGTTTTGGTTTTTTTGATCAGCTCCTGGCAAGCAGGGCCAAGGGGAGGGAGAGAGTCAGGGGTGCACAGTGGGCCCACCACAGTCCCAGACTGCACGCCGGGGGGATCTAGTCACATAGAGTGTTGGGGTTCTTAGGGATTGGCTTGTTTTGGCCTTGTTTTGAAATGGGATTAGCTTGGTTTTTGGCTTATTGTGAAAGTTGGGGTGCTTATTTACCACGTGCAAGTTGGCAACTGTGTTTCAAAGATACTTTAAATGCAGTTGTTTCTCATATACTTATGTTTGGAATTTGGCACATAATTTTTCAGCACTGGAGATTGTTGGGGAGAGTAATTATAAGGGGAAGGAGATGGTCTCCAGAGGATAAAAACAATGGAATGAGAGTCAGGATTCCTGAGTTCAATTCCTGGTTCCATCATTAAACTATGCTACAAGCACTTACGCCTGTGCCAAGATTTATGAATGTGAGTGGTCCCATTGAGTTCAAATGACACTACACATGTGCATACATGCTTGTGTGACTTTGGGTTAGTCATCTTTCATGTCTCAGTTTACCCATCTGTCAAATGGATACAAAAATTCCTATCTCACAGGGCTGAGGTGAGACATAATTAACATTTATGAATGTGTTTTGAGATTTGAGGGATGACTTCATCACAGTTTATAAGTACCTACATGGGGAACAAATATTTGGTAATGTGCCCTTCAATCTAGCAGAGACAGGTATAACATAATCCGATAGCTGGAAGTTGAAGCTAGATCAGGGGTCGGCAACCTTTCAGAGGTGGTGTGCCGAGTCTTCATTTATTCACTATAATTTAAGGTTTCGCGTGCCAGTAATACATTTTAACATTTTTAGACGGTCTCTTTCTATAAGTCTATAATATATAACTAAACTATTGTTGTATGTAAAGTAAATAAAGTTTTTAAAATGTTTAAGAAGCTTCATTTAAAATTAAATTAAAATGCAGAGCCCCCCGGACCAGTGGCCAGGACCCGAGCAGTGTGAGTGCCACTGAAAATCAGCTCATGTGCCGCCTTCGGCACGCGTGCCATAGGTTGCCTACCCCTGAGCTAGATAAATTCTGACTGGAAATCAGGTGTACATTTTTAACAGTGAGGGTAATTAACCACCGGAACAATTTACCAATGGCAGTGGTGGATTCTCCAACACTGGCAATTTTTAAATCAAGATTGGATGTTTTTCTAAAAGCAATGCTCTAGACATTATTTTGGAGTAGTTCTATGGCTGGCGTGGGCAAACTGTGGCCCGGGGGCCGCATCCGGCCCTTTAGACATTTTAATCTGTCCCTCAAGCTCCTGCCAGGGAGCAGGGTCCGGGGATTGCCCTGCTTCACAAGTGCTGTGGCTCCACGTGGCTCCCGGAAGCAGCAGCATGTCCCCCTTCCAGCTCCTATGTGTAGGGGCTGCCAGGGGGCTCCACACACTGCCTCCACCCCAAATCCCGCCCCCGCAGCTCCCATCGGCCTGCAACCACGGCCAATGAGAGCTACAGGGATGGCACCTGTGGATGGGGCCGCGCGCAGAGCCACCTGGCAGCGCCTCTGCATAGGAACCGGAGGGGGGACATGCCGCTGCTTCCAGGAGCTGCTTGAGATAAGCACCACCCGGAGCCTGCACCCCTGACCCCCTCCAGTGCTCCGACCCCCTGCCCCAGCCCTGATCCCCCTCTTGCACCCTGAACTCTTCATTTCTGGCCTACCCCAGAGCCCACACCCCCAGCCGGAGCCCTCACCCCCTTCCGCGCCCCAATCCCCAATTTTGTGAGCATTCATGGCCCGCCATACAATTTCCATACCCAGATGTGGCCCTCGGGCCAAAAGTTTGCCCACCCCTGTTCTATGGCCTGTGTTATTTGGCCTTGGAATCTATGATGGATGGAAAGTGCAGAGTATGATTATTAACTAGGGGGTATTATTTTTTAATAAAACATGTTGACAGGGGTTTCTGTTTACAATGTGATGTCAGTGTAAAATAGACTGCCTGAAAATGATACGCATATAGATGTTCTAATTGATTAGGAGAGAAGTAATCAGGCATCAAAATGCCTCCTCCACTGTGTGATACATGCTCTCCCCTAAAGTGCTACTTGCTTGTTGTTACATTGTTCGTGTTTCTTGACATCTGTTCTTCATTTCCTCCACAATAAATTCAGTGTCAGATCAAGAGCATAAGGAATCTGCAGCTGTAACTTGTAGTCCACACTGGTTTTCTCACCATTTGAAAGCGTTTTTTCCTGGTGGCCCAAATAACAAGTGTTCCTGTTATATAACAACCCCAACAAATACAACCAATTCTGTCTCTGAAAAGCTTCACTATTCTTAACCGCTCTGTGGTTCTGTTCTTTGATGTAACCTCTCTGCTCATATTGCCTACATGGAATAAACAGCAATGGGTTGCAAAGATAAATCAGAAAGCAAAAGAGAAACAATTCTAACCAATAGGACTGCCTTGTGAGAAAGCAGTGGGCCAGGTCCTGAGCTGGCATAATTCCACTGAACTCAATAATGCTATGCTGATCTACACATGCTGAGGATCTGACCCCACATTGTTTATTATCGGGGCCACACAAAGCACCTCCTTATAGCCGGGCATTTTAATATGTAGCTAGCCATTGATGATCTTTGTTATGTTTTTTTTCTTAATTTGCACTGGAATCTGTTTATACCACCAAAGGCATGAGTATCTATCAATTACCTGGTAGGGGCTGCATCTTAACCAAGTTTGTAACCACTTAGACATGGTTGGTTCTAAACATATTTTGTGTCCAAATGGTTTATACCCATGTCGTATGACCATTCAGGGGTAGGGAAGGGGTGGTTCAGAGCAGGGCTAGATGATGTGATGATGAAAACACCTGCACCCAGATTGCCTTAGAACTTCCCCCAGTCCTGGAGCAGCTGCATTGATGCTAGGCCAACAGCAGGTGAACTGCTGAAAATTCTCACTGTAGACACAATCCCAGAGACTAGCCTCGTAGGAATGACCTACTCAGCTGGAAATGACTAGAAGGACTCTAATGTGTGAGGGATACCAGGTATTTCTCTTCAGCCTGTTTTCTGTCTAGCACCTTCTGCCAATAGAGATGGGTTTGAGCTGAATAATTTGGATCTGGATTTTGAGACCCCCAAATCCCCACTTTTAGAAATTCGGATCAGCCATGAACTTCAGATACAGGTTTGGATTCCAACCCTTCACAGCCTACTTGAAGTCATGGGGTGTTTCGATCTAGGGCTTTGCTTCAGGCCCATCTCTAGCTGTTAACAAATCCACATGCCTCATAAATAGGGTTATTATTTCTTGTTCTTCCATTCAGCCCCTGCCAGTGTGAAATATGAATGGGGAAAAACAAGAAACCCCTGCAAGCAGAGATCATTATAGGAGTGATTGACTCCTGTAACTCAGTGCTACCTTCGAGGAACACGGGTAGAGCCAGCCAAAAACACCATCTGTCAGTGGCAGAATGTGTAAATGTATCTCTATTTATGAATTCTCGAGTTGTGAGACAATAAATGGTCTGCATACCTCTACATAAAATAGCACCGAGTTTTGTTAAATATCCGATTCCAAAGCACCTGCAGCTCAGAGTCATGTTAAAATAAAACCAGGCAGGGCTGTAGCAGCCAACAGGAACCATTACATAGCTTACATGTCTCCTGGGGGGCTTGCAAAGCTATTTCGGAGAATGTAGCATAGCTGACTATGGAAAAGAAACAGCAATTTGATTAACAGGCTTTCCCAGACTATTTAGCAGGAGTTTCCAATGCCCTTCACCTAATAATTAGCTGGCTCTCAGATGATATATCATTCACATTAGCATCAGCTGCAAGGATCAGTGGGCATGATGGCCTGGCTACACAGTCATATTATTACAGTTTAATAAACTTGTGTTCAAACAATGGGGCTTTTTAGGGCCTGATTCTGCCACTTTTACTCATACTGAGTCATGCCACTCCAATCAGTTGGACTCCTGACACAGAAAGGTACCGTTCCATGTGAATAGGGGTACAGACCCGGGCCCTTGATGCAGTGGGGAAAATCCAGTTAACTGAGGCCTTCTTGGTGCCTTTAGGAAGGGCTCTTGTATTCAGCTGATGAAAGGGTCAGCAGAGCGCAGTCAAAGCATCAGTGTCTACGGCCCATTCCTGTTTTCTTTCAATGGCTCTCCTCCCCTCCTGCCTTTCTCCATCTGACTGGTCCGCTCCAGCCCCCAGATAAGAGACTGACCCATTAACTACCACACACCTAACTTGCTTTAGAACAACTGCCACTGTCTCAAGGCAGGTGTACACCAGAAAGTCTGTCTTCAATCCAGCTGTCAAAACAATGTCATATGTGGCTCACTGTACCTATTCTTCAGGTGAATATCAATGTTCAGTCCATGAAATCTTAACTAGAGTGTGGAGCAGTTCCACAAGCTGTTGTAGACATTCTAAATATCATTTAGATAAAGCAATTTATGAATCACAGAAAGTTTGATTCACTTCGAATGTCTCCAGCCCTTTCTGCTCAACATGAACATTTTTCTAACCTATTTGTCAGGTGCTGTGTTACAACATAGTTTCTCTCTATGATCCTGTACATTTGCCTCATTTACATATAAACCCCTATGGCACAGCCTTTTTTACAGCCACAAAGTGCTTTCAGTTGTGTAGACCAGTGGTTCTCAAAGTCGGGCCGCCGCTTGTTCAGGGAAAGCCCCTGGTGGGCCGGGCCGGTTTGTTTACCTGCCGCGTCCGCAGGTTCAGCCGATCACGGCTCCCACTGTCCGCGGTTCGCTGCTCCAGGCCAATGGGGGCTGCAGGAAGTGGCGTGGGCCAAGGGATGTGCTGCCCGCCCTTCCCGCAGCCCCCATTGGCCTGGAGTGGCAAACCGCGGCCAGTGGGAGCTGCGATCGGCCGAACCTGCGGACGCGGCAGGTAAACAAACCGGCCCGGCCCGCCAGGGGCTTTCCCTGAACAAGCAGCGAACTTTGAGAACCACTGGTGTAGACGGTATACAATATACATTTTACTTGCTATATGTGCCTTGGGGGTTTTAATTTTGTGTTATATAGGTTATACCAGTAGTTCTCAAGCTTTTATACTGGTGACCCCTTTACATAGAAAGCCTCTGAGTGAGACCCCCCCTTATAAATTAAAAACACTTTTTAATATATGTAACACCATTATAAATACTGGAAGCAAAGCGGGGTTTGGGGTGGAAACTGACAGCTCGCGACCCCCCATGTAATACCCTCGCGACCCCCTGAGGGTCCCGACCCCCAGTTTGAGAACCCCTGGGTTATGCTATACGACAATTAGCCTGGAACCAGACCAGGGTGGAGTGACTCAGAATGCTGTAGGATTATAGAGCAGTAGGGAACTGTCTGGATCATTTTACTGTTAATTTCTAGTCTTTCCAAAATTGGGGTTTTTTTAAACAGGTGCTGTATTTATTTATTTTTTTAAGTGTATAGTCTTGTGGCATTAGCTGAACACCACGGAAACACACTCTCAGCCCTTAACTCTTGTTTATTGCCTACCCATTTTACAGTGTTGTGCTTCTTCTCTATATATGAATGTTATTCTTTGGATATCAGTGACTCTCTACCCAGGGGATCCCATCTGGTGATTTTTTTTTAAGTCTCTTAGATTCAGGATGCAGAGTGAATGTGATTATTGTCAATAATGTGTTGTCTCTTAAAAAGCTTCTAACAGTGTGGCATGTTTCTTTGCAGCTTGTTACAGCAGAATCATTTTGACATGGACTCAAGTCACCTCTGTAATAGGAAGAAATTATCTAGTCATGATTGTACTATCGTTCCCACTTTCAGTGTAGGATTAACATCAATCAGCTGGACAGCATGATTGATTTTCTATGTAATAAGGCATTTGTATCAGCTTGCATAACCACACAAAACTTAATGGGTTCTCTACTGTACCTTAAGAGATTTTTTTTTGGTGTGGAAATTTACTCTCACACTTAGGGACCTTTAACTAGGGATAAAGCTAGTTAGCCCTTCACTTCACACATAGATCTGCCATGGCAAATGCTGCTACAAAAAGTGTTTCAACAACAAATACAATCAAAAGCTTATTTGGAACAATGACTTTCTTACTAAATACCCACACATGCTTTACAGAGTTAAATAACACAACTTCAAAATTACAATGAAAAGAAATTGCACAGAAAAGGGAGGGAAAGTAAGAGGCGTGGAAAATGGAGAAATATCTTCAGTAGACAGATCAAAATACAGTAGCTGGAGAGCTCATGAGGCTGAGGGATGCAGGAAAGTTATTCTAGATACCAGGAGCTCTGATGACTTTTATATGAGCCTGGATTGGGTGAGGGGACAAACGTCTGGTGCTAGATGAATTAAGAGAGTAGAGAGTGACATGGGGGGCTAGATCCTAAACTGCGCTCAGTGCGAGACTAAGAGGGCATCACTTTTTGCTTGGGCTTGGCTGGGGCCTTACCTAATCCCTGGTGTTAGAAAAGCCCTGATTCAGCTTTAACTAACTTATGCCCAGCTGTCGACAATGTACTGGTAGGTCAGAGCTTAGGGACATCTTGACCACGGCCTCTTTCTCTTGAACCAGGGGCAAGAAGGGGTAGGGGACGGTGGATTAGCAGCTGCTAGGGCAACCCTATGCCACCTACAGATTTCATCCCACGGGCAAAACCTCAAAGGGCTGGATCTACTGGCTATTTCAGCTGCCAGGGTCAGCACTATGGTCCATAAGGTGAACTGGAGCATTTCCTTGAGATATAAAAATCAAAAAAACCCTTAAGAGAAGCCATCCTGCTTGGAAATTCTATTCTGGGCGACAGCAGTTAATTGCTGCGCTTGCGTAAATGATTTACATGTGTTTGCTTTGGATAACACAGGGTTTGCGGCTCCAAGGATCCCCCCTCTTTCCATTTCTAAAGGCTCCAATTGCAGGTTTTCCTTGCCAAGAGGCATGGCAGGGTTTGTCCCAGCACTCCCATAACATGATGCATTCTTGATTCAATTTCCTTAAGAAAAGGAGATGAAACCATGGGCAGCTCAGCCGGAATGTCTTGTGGGACCGAATTGAAGGAGAAAACTTACTTTCGAAATTCTGGTCTGCCAGCTTCTTGTCATGTGTGTGACCTTCGCTTGCAGCCAGACACTGGGGAGTAAAATTGAAATCAATGAGAAAAACTAGTATCTCTTTCAGCTTGGCTCCAATCTGCCTGCTGACTGGAGAAAGTGGTGTTTAATTCCTATTTCATGTCTTATGTTAACTCTACAAGGCCAGAGCTTCACTTCCAGTGCCGAACGCCCATTGGCCTCAAGGCCCATAGGAGCAAAATATGAGATGAGGACTAAATATTCCAGGCAAAGCAAATGAAATGAGGTCCAATAGTTATTGGGATTTTTTAATCTGCCTTACACATTAAGCACAGTACAGATGGGAGCCCTAGGCAGACTTCACACAAGCTTCTGCTTTGATTTACACCTGTGCAGCTCCATCGCATGAGACTATAAATCTGGCTACAAATGGTATGAATTAATGCAGAATTTGGCCCTTAGCCCTTACCAACTGTCTAGAGAATGAACAAGCTTCGGTGCCTTAAAAGAAATAGGCACCCACAAGCCTGTGATGCTTTAGATCAGTTATATTATGTGAAACAACCACAATCATTTTCCATGTGTGTTGAGCATATAATGATAAAAATAATCATTCAGAGGGAGATTTTCAGCCAGTCAGTGTTTAAGGGACGATGTCAGTGTAAAGCTTATGAGAAAACAAGTTGTTCCCTCTTTTAGTAAAGAGCAACTCAATCTGTGAAGAATGCCCATTGCAGTAAGAGATTACTGCTCTGGGGATTGTACAGTACAGTACAGGCAAGACTGAAATCCTTATTCCCACTGAGCAGCCCAGTTTAAATTAGTGGGGATTACTTGCAGAGTAAGGTACTACTCCAGATGTGTAAGGGTGACCACAATTTGGCCCAAAGCACACTGTGCCATCCTAAGTACTACAGAACACTCCATGCTCCTTGTGTGGAGTGGCTGGAGAAGAGGACACTAATACAATATGAATGGCTGACAGGCTTGCTTTATCAAAATGCATGTACTCCTCCCTCCCCAGCTCCTCAGGAGACAGCAGCCATGTTTCCCCCTCTCCAACCAATACCTTGGAGCAAGTCATTTAGCCTGGGCTGCTTTGAAAAATCCGACCCTGTTTTATATGTGAAGCTAAATGTGAGAAGTTTGCCAAGGGAGTGACTTGACTCTCCCTGCTGGATTTATTAGCTCTGCTGATGGGACATTGCCCTAATATCCCTGCCCAGCAAGGGAGCTGATACACCATATTTGCCACATTGCTTTAATTTGGCCATTTGTAATTACACAGGGGAACAATAAAAGCAAATGACATGCTGGCTGTTCCAGGTGAGTTACATCTGCTGTTCCTTTAAAGCTACTGATCCGAATTACACAGCTGTAGCCTCTCCCAGCATTAGCTCTGACAGGAGGTACCAACTAGCTGTCGACCCTCTGTAGGCTTGAATGACTCTTTGAGCAACGCTGAGCCATTTGCAGTGTTGCAGGAGGGCAGCTGGGAGGGGGAGGACCACACAGTCAGTGTCTAATAGCTGCTCGGTGGAGTGTTATGGAAAGCCTGTGCAGTGTCTTTGCTCCTGAGACATATGATGCCGGTGACTTATTTTTGATTTACTTTCTCAATCACTGCCACACAACCATGCACTGCTTCTCTTTCCCTCTCTGGCAAAGGAGCTACTGCTGATGCAGGGGAGGCAGAAATACATTAGCTCTCAGAAGAGGGAGAAGGGAAAGAGGAGGGATTTGGGGAACAGCAAATGAAATTGCAGCCACGTCTGCCATTTTGCCATACACCTTTCTTTATGATTAAAGCTTGGCATATACCACAGCGCTTGGATCTGGTTTCAGGTTTCATGCCCCTCACCTTTGCTGCCCCAGTTCAGATTAAGGGGTTTGGTTCAGACGATAGACTAGCTGTGAAACATGGATCTGGATCTAGCTTCAGATTTTGACTTTTCCTCCCTCCTAAAGCACATGAAGGAGGTGTTGGTTCAGGCTCATTACAGAAATAGCTTTGCTGGGATTTTTCTTTGCATCCATGCAATGCACAATCCTCTCACGCAGCAAAATCAAGAGGCATATCAAGTGGTATCCCCCAGGGATCGAGTTCTGGGTCCCGTTCTGTTCAATATCTTCATCAATGATTTAGATAATGTCATACAGCGTATACTTATAAAGCGGACTATACCAAGCTGGGAGGGGTTGCAAGTGCTTTGGAAGACAGGATTAAAATTCAAAATGATTAGGACAAACTAAAGAAATGGTTTGAAGTAAATAGGATGAAATCCAATAAGGACAAATGCAAAGTACTCCACTTAGGAAGGAATAATCAGTTGCACACATACAAAATGGGAAATGACTGCCTAGGAAGGAGTGCTGTAGAAAGGGATCTGGGCATCAGAATGGATCACAAGCTAAATATGAGCCAACAATGTAACACTTGCAAAAAAAGCGAACATCATTCTGGGATGTATTAGCAGGAGTGTTGTAAGCAAGACACGAGAAGTAATTCTTCTGCTCTACTCCATGCTGATTAGGCCACAACTGAATTAGGCACCACATTTCAGGAGGGATGTGGACAAATTGGAGAAAGTCCAGAGAAGAGTAACAAAAATTATTAAAGGTCTAGAAAACATGGCCTATGAGGGAAGACTGAAAAAACTGGGATTGTTTATTCTGGAGAAGAGAAGACTGAGAGGGACATGATAACAGTTTTCAAGTACATAAAAGGTTGTTACAAGGAGTAGGGAGAAAAATTGTTCTTCTTAACCTCTGAGGATAGGACAAGAAGCAATGGGCTTAAATTGCAGCAAGGGCGGTTTAGGTTGTACATTAGGAAAAACTTCCTATCTGTCAGGGTGGTTAAGCACTGGAATAAACTGCCTAGGGAGGTTGTGTATCTCCATCGTTGGAGATTTTTAAGAGTAGGTTAGACAAACACCTGCCAGGGATGGTCTAGATCAGTGCTTTTCAAAGTGGTGGTCCGCGGACCGCTGCCGGTCCGCGAGCCATCGGCTGCCGGTCTGTGACGAGTTTCCTCATAAGAGCGTCAAATAGGATAATATGGCACCGGTCCCTGGCACATTGGGGAAAAAAAATTGCCGGTCCCCCACATCAGATAGCTTGAGAAGCACTGGTCTAGATCAGGGGTAGGCAACCTATGGCACAGGTGCCGAAGGCAGCACACGAGCTGATTTTCAGTGGCACTCATACTGCCTGGGTCCTGGCCACTGGTCCGGGGGGGCTCTGTGTTTTATTTAATTTTAAATGAAGCTTCTTAAACATTTTAAAAACATTATTTACTTTACATACAACAATAGTTTAGTTATATATTATAGACTTATAGAAAGAGACCTTCTAAGAATGTTAAAATGTATTACTGGCACGTGAAACTTTAAATTAGAGTGAATGAATGAAGACTCGGCACACCACTTCTGAAAGGTTGCCGACCCCTGGTCTAGATAATACTTAGTCCTGCCTTGAGTGCAGGGGACTGGACTAGATGACCTCTCAAAGTCTCTTCCACTCGTATGATCCTAAGAAAAAGCTAAGTGTGTTAGCTTGGGAAGAAGGACTATTAACTATCTTCTGAATCACCAGTGCAAAGAATCCTTCAGTGCCTTTAGACATTTTAGTGAGGGCATCAGCAAACACTGTTTCCCTAGCTGTGACTCTCCTTTCCCAGCCCCCCTGCAGCAGGACAACACATCAGCGGCCAGATTTTCAAAAAATGTCAGTTCCCATTTAGCCAGCCTACTGAGCTCTTCTGAAAATCTGGCCTCAACTGTGGTTGCTGAGCACTTGAAAAGTTGGCCCAGAGTTCTTTTCAAAATATGGCCTGAAGTATTATTCCCTCTGTCACAGGAACCATCGGCTGCAAACTCATGTTCGCTCAGTGTGAGAAAGAAGGGTACAAACCTGAACAGTCACGATACTGAACTTCAGGTTTTGCTTTTTTTTTTTTTTTTTTTAGGTGGCTTAACTCATCATACACAAGCCCCAGTAATATCCCTTAGCAAGGACCAAGATTTCCCCAATACCATGAGTCTGAACTGAGTCATGGCCTCTACTACCTTGTTTAAGACCTGGAAACCTGTGTAAGGGGCTTCTGTCTTTTTCTCTATTTGGCTTAAGCCTATCAAATGCCTATATCTTTATGTGAGTCCCGTCCCCCCCACCCCCAACTATGGGGGGGAGGGAAGAGGGATACATAATTAAAACAAGCTGCACCTGGACCCCCACCAAGACCCACTCCCCCAGCACCCAGACACCCTGATGAGTCCCCACATCCAGCCTCCCCCCCCCCCAGCCAAGCCTCATCCTCCCACGCCTGGGCCCCCCTGCAGAGTCCCATTGCCCCTGCACCTGGAACTCCCCAACAAACCCCTGTGCATCTGGATCCCCCACGACCCACCCGCATCCAAACTGCCGCATACAGAAGCTGCTCATTGCACACCTGGATCCTCCCACACTAAGCCCCTCCACACTTAGATCCTGACAAGCTGAGACTGCCTGGCCACACCTGGTGCAGCTGGCGTGGAGGGGCAGGGCTCAGAGGTGTGTTTCTGGGGCAGGCTCGGCCCTTGCACTGTGTAAGGATCAGGTGAAGTTTCACTGCCAATCCATGTCCCGAGGGGGCGGGGGGGACTGCAGGGTGATCTCCCACCTCATGCAGCCAGTGACCTGTGCTCTCCACTGCCATGCTGGAGCCTCCATACTTATTTATAGATAAATAAAATTTGCAGAATTTTTATTTTTGGTGCAGAATTTTTAATTTTGGGGCACAGAATTCCCTCAGGAGTAAATCTGATTTCTGCACTTCCTCTGGTCAGCAAGAAGCAAAGGGAAATCCACACCATGCACAGGAAGAGACAAGATGAAAAATCACAAGAAAAGAGAAAAGCTCTCTAAATAGAATGTACATACAATTGTAATGTTAGTTTCACATCCACTCTCAGTGGAAGGCTACAGTTCTGCACTTCTGCCACTCTGTGGTGCTGTGGGAGGCTATAAGTCAGCGACACACCCAGGCCCACTCACATGATTCCAAAGCGGCCTCTCATAACAGTAAGTAGGTTGGCTTCTTCTGTGTCTCTGAAATGCATTTGCAGCCAAGGTATTAGAGATCACTCCCTCTATAAGGAAATATTTCCCTCCATTATGCGAGTGTTCAGGCCTCTCTTTCTATAGTAAAGAAATGGGTGTGAGAATGGGGGAGACCAGCTGGGCAGTTCTCATCTCTCTCTCTCTCTCTCTCGCTACTTACTCCTTGCGGCTCTGGAGGAAAATTATATCATTAGGATACACTGCTAGGTTAACTTTTCAGTGGTTCTCTGTCCCCCACATCAGCAGCAGATTGTTCCATCACTATCAGCTCCACTCCTCCACAGTACCTGCCATATGGAAAGGTGACAGAAGCTAATCAATATGGTCCTGAAATAGGGACAGGGATTGCTGTTGTGTGCAGCACCAACAGCTTGAAAATCACAGCCATCGCCAAGTTATTGGGCAATTAATTAGATATATGCTGGGCAGAGGCTGTCTTTGTGCTGGGTGTATACAGTGCCTCGCACAACTGGTCCAGGACTGGGGCTCCTAGGAGCTATGATAATATAAATCAATGATAATAATAATTAATAGCAATAAATCTGACCTGTACTGTGTGGGCCAATGTACAGGTCTCTCATTAGGCACTCTTCAGTCAACTGGGTGGTGTCTCTTTCTCTTTTTGATACACCTCAGCAAATGGCAGGCTGGTTTCTTACCCACTGACCAGGGAAAAGTACAGTCATGTACCTTTCAACGAATGTGCCAGGAAAGGACCGTCAGATGGCAAATTTGTCATGATCAAGAGGTGACCTTGCTAGACCTTTCTATGCATCATTTCCCCCCTCTCTCATCTGTTGAATAACAGACGATAATGTTACCTACCTCAGTAAAGTGCGGCTGAGACCCAGTGATGAAAAGTGTTACATAGAATCATAGAATATCAGGGTTGGAAGGGACCTCAGGAGGTCATCTAGTCCAACCCCTTGCTCAAAGTAGGACTAATCCCCAGACAGATTTTTGCCCCAGATCACTAAACAGCCCCCTCAAGGATTGAACTCATAACCCTGGGTTTAGCAGACTAATGCTCAAACCACTGAGCTATCCCTCCCCATACTGTTACTAGTTCTGACCATCACTTTCAAAGGGGTCAGTAGGGATTGATACAGCGCTTCTTAAGAGCCAACCGGGCCATCTTGAAGGTGCTCCAAGTCCCTGTTGGTCCTAGAGTAAATGAGGCAGAATTGAAGGGTCAAGGCTAGCACCCAGCAATACCCGAAGCCCTAAAAGAAAGCATTATTTCAATAAGTTGTGGCAAAATATGCCTAAAACCTAATAATGAAATCGGGCACATTATTTAGCTGGTGTCAATTACCGCACCTCCACTGAATACACCACCCTCCCCCAAAGGGCTTTGGAACTTTTAATGATCATTCTTGGTGAGGTCTTTTCTTTTCTCTCTCATCCAGATACATGCAATGGACTTTAGCATCCCAGTGGGCCCAAGCACTGTGCTGACAGAAGATCGCCACCTACCAGATTAGCCACTCAGCACCCTAGGTTTTCCCTCAAAGATTTTCCTCTCAAGTACTGACCAAACCTGATGCTGTTTAGCTGATGAGATCACTGCCTGAGGCAGATGGCTGCAGGCATGTGTAACCTATATAATTTGTTCTGCTATAATAAAGAATCTCTGCATTCAGGCAGGCTTCTGATTTTCTTGCTTCCAGCCCTTTCCATCTGAGTAGGACATCCTAACAGATAACCATTATTTTATATCCTATTTTGAATGAGGAATTGCATATATATATTTATCCTCGATATTTTTGTATTGTTGCTATGATTCTTGTTTGAAACAACATGAGGTGTTAGACCGTTAAATAGTAACACCTACTTTATCAAGTTGTTAAAATCTAAGTGAGAACCATGTTAAAACTATTATATGTTTTTATCCTTTTGGGGCATTTGTCATCCCTAATTAATCTTGGATCATATAATATTTTGTGTAATCACCTTATTGATTCTTGTAAATGTGCAATCATTTATTGTTTTGTTTCTTCTGTTTGCTGAAGGTCATTTATTTTGTGAGAGAATTGCTATGTAAAAGGGACAGACTCAGGGTATGTCTACACTACCGGACGGATCGGCGGGCAGCGATTGATCCAGCAGGGATCAATTTATCGCGTCTAGTCTAGACGCGATAAATCGACCCTCAAGCCCTCTCCCATCAACTTCTGTACTCCAGCGCCACGAGAGGCGCAAGCAGAGTCGACAGGGGAGCGGCAGCAGTCGACTCACCACGGTAAGTCCATCTAAGTACGTCGACTTCAGCTACGTTATTCATGTAGCTGAAGTTGCGTAACTTAGATCGATTCCTTTACCCCCCCCTCACCCCCGCAGTGTAGACCAGGGCTCAGTCTCCTGACTCCCTGATCTGAAATCACCTGGGTTATTCGATGAATTTACAAATCCATTATACTTTATTAATAAAAACTTTTAAAACCTCTTTCTTCTCAAGTGAAATTCAGTTTCACTGTGGGTTTTAAAAAAAAAGAAAAAGAAAGGAGAAACAGGTTAACCAGTCTTTCCTCTACAAGGCACTGCTATAATTTTCAGTCTTGCTGCACCAGATGACCCTAGGTATTGATTCAAAGCAGGTATATCTGAGTTCTACCACATTATTAAGAAAGGTGAAGTTCTGTCATATGAACAGATTCTATATGTTACCTAACACCTACCATGTATTTCTGAACCTCAGATATTTCATTAACAAGTACAAAGTACTATTACTTCACCCAGTAAATGTACTAGAAGGTATTTTCATTAATTCTTTGACTCCTAAAGGAGTTACCTCTAAAATTATTTGAGCCATATCCTCAACTAAACTGATATCAATGTAGCTACTCGGGTTTACACCAGCTGAGGATCTGGCCTTCAATATCTAAGTAACTTGAGCTAGGTGATATATGAGAAAGTGGCAAAAACTTTTACATTTTTCCCCCCCATAGGATTGGAAGGGACCTCAGGAGGTCATCTAGTCCAACCCCCTGCTCAAAGCAGGGCCAATCCCCAAATGGTCTCCTCAAGGATTGAGCTCATAATGCCAGGTTTAGCAGACCAATGCTCAAACCACTGAGCTATCCCTTCCCCCCACCCCCAAGAAATTCTGGTTTCATATCTATAAATATACACATCAAATTTCCATCTGTGCTCTCTAGCATATTATGCAACACCAGCTAATAAACAACATTGAAAGCTCTGTTGGGAAAGATGTGGAAAACTTCATAATTCACCCAACGTTAGTCATTTGCAAACTGTATCAATTTTTTTTAAGTCTGCTTGAAAGTTGGCAGGGTTTTAACTAGTCTATAAGGATCTACTATCTTCAGCTGTACCCCACCTGGGCTAAGTAGAAATACATTTGATATCACATTTCATGTCTGGACGGCACACCACTGGTGCTAAGGGTCTAATGCGCCATCAGGCTTCTGCCTTCTCCAACCCAGCATGGCTAATAACTATTCAGGCTTCTATTCAAGGGGAACGCTTTTGTATGCACTGGGATACAGCGCCATCAGACACAGCGTCTTGTTTTCTTTTCAGTCGCATAGAAATGTAGCTCAGTCAACTGTGTTGGCATTAGGTGCACGCATGCACACACCCCTACCGTTAACAAACAGACAAAAGCAAAGAGCATGTCAAAAAGAGTGTTGGATAAACACATTTCAAATGCTGCAATTCCTTTTCTCTTGAGTTGTTTCCCCTTCTCTCATCTAAAATATTTCCATGGAGGATTCGTCTTTCCTTAATCACAAAATGTTGTGCAGTGTCTGTCTAATATTAAAATCTCTTTTGATTTTCTATGGGTATTCTGTTAATTAGTAGGTTTCTCTTCCTGACTAGGCTGTAAATGGAAAGAGTACATACTAAACCGATTGCCCTACTTATGGAGCTACTCGTAGGAATGCTAAGATGGATTAACATGCATAACAGACGGCTTATGACCCTGGGAGACAGAAGAACCTGAAATAACCTTAATATCCTGTCAACTTACATTACCGAACCCCAGTGAACAAGAAGACCCTATTTCATAGTCTGTCTTGGAAGGGAAGTCTATATCTTTGTCTGGATTTTGTTATTTTTGGTCCATCTTTTCAAATTATAGGATTATTATTTTTCCTTTCATTTTTCTGAAGGAAACAAAAGGGTGAGCTCCCCCACATTAAACACCCCCCTCTCCCACCAGCTGCAGCTTCTTTGGTGTGCACTGACACAATTGCTTTGCAGTCATGCAGCCTAAATGTTAACCAAAACAGTTGTGAGTAATGTTGCTGAAATCCTTTCTTCATTTAGAGAGGGTATCGATATGTCAGAGGAAAAAATAGCATTGGGGGGTGGGGTGGGGGGGGAATCTACAAAAATCTTAAATTCTTTCCTTTCTCTTATTTTAGTATTATCTGTATGTCCCTTGCTGAATTTAAAGCTATCCCAATTTGGGATGTATCAAGCCCCTGTGTGCCTTTAACGCACATGCACTAATACGCCTTATAAAACTAGACATGACTTTCATGTTTGCAAATGCTTATCCAAATCCAGAAAAAAATACAGGTTTCGTCCAAATCCAAACTGAAACCCAAAATTTGGGTCAGCTCTAATTATTTTGTTTACAGACATTTCTAGTCTTCATAAATTCAGCTGTGCACTAGCTGATTGTATTTGCAGCCTCCACAAGGCAAAGCATGGAACGGCAATTTACTGTAATGAGATGGCAGCCACAATGAAGACTGTTTTACATATAATACTGGAGTCAGGACTTCCCTTTCTCAGGCCTGGCTCTTGGAATTCAGAAGGGCAGCAGTGAAGTTTTTCTTGGATGGGGCATCTACCTAATTTCTCCTTCATCCCTCAAATGCCTTCAGTTGCTCCTCTCCCCTTACACTTCTTTGCCTGAGACTAGGCACAGGAAGTTGGAGTGCTGATCAGTGTGTTCAGACAGCAGAAGTCCCAGTTGTAGCTGTCCTGAAAATCAGGTATGCCAAAAGGTAAATCTGTATCACACAGGGGTTTGCATACTGAACCCTGCTGTTCAGGGTGCATGGATGTGACCTGCCGTCACCCCTGCAGATCCACATGGGGGTTCAACTTCAGTGAATTCTGACTCTAAGGGGACCCTCCTAACACACACACACACACACACACCTGATCCATCACTACAATTCCCCCCCTCCAAGCTGTTATTGCCCATCAGCATTCCCCAAGACTCACAGCACCTCTCCGTTTTACCTTAAAGGTCTTGGCAGGCAGTGAGGGACACTGCTTGAGGTATAAGGAGGCTTACCACCTTCCAAACTATGCATGAACTTCCTCAAGAATGGGCTGAGTTTCACAGGTGTTCAGAAATTATAGTGATGAGGGCTATTTAAGTATATAGATGGATACCTTGAACTTCAAACCCAAGGTTGAGTTTGAGGTTTTGAGGTTCAGTGTGAATATTTTGTACAGTTTGGCTTTAAATAGTCCAATAAAAATTAAATGTTGCCTTTTTATTTTCTGCAATATTGAATCATTTCACTCCTTTCCAGATAAAAACAAATTGGTTACAGAAGAAGAAAATAAGGACTGGACCAAAACTTCACTCAAATCTTAAAATGAAGCTAATGTCTTTCCCTAATGTTAGTGACGTTACCCATATACAGGCTCATCTCCAGGATCTTCCTATCTCTTCCTCTGCCCTAACAGTCATCCTGCCTTTACTGACATCCATTTTAGAGTCTCCGCAAGATCTGACCAGGACGAAAGGTGGAGTAATATATTATGGGCTATTTCTGGAAGCCTTAAAGCGGTGGTCCACCAGCTTTGTCATTCTGAAGACCACATTGTAAGAGAGATCTCCTAATGGATGATCTTCCAATTTCCCAACTCCGTTGTGTTCTCCAAACACTTCATTTGGCTGACCACTGTGAAATGCTCCAAGTACCAAATGGGAGAACGCTTGCCCTTAAGTATGAGATCTGATTGAAAGAATCATCATGTTAGAGCCCTGAAGAGAAAGTGCTAGATCTGACTCAATCCTCATCCTATTCTACAATAAATTACTGTAAAAGGAAAGAACCATGTTGAAGGTTGGAAAAAAGGACTCAAGAGATGGTAGGATAGCCACATGGGAGATATCTAGCTGGGATGAAATGTTGAGGTGATGGAGGGGAAATAATTAAGATAAATAAAAGGGAGAAGAGAGACCGCAAATATTTCAGAAAAATTTGGCTACGGAGGCTCATATTCAAACATCAGGCCAAATCTGCTACCAGAGAGTAGAATTTGGCTCTTACCTTACAAGCTTTTTCAAGTTTGCCTATAACTAAACTTTTGTAAGTACATTGAGCTCCTTAGCATGTTCAGATGTTATTTACTCTACTTAATACATTTGTTCTGAAGCAAGAGACAAAGGAAAGAGCAGATGCAAAAAATAGGACATAAAATTAAAGGACAATCTTTGTCTTTTGTTCAAATATCACCAGGCAAGAGAACTCAGCAATCTTTTGTGCCCATGCCTGATTTTACTAGGGGCCTTTAATTAATACACTAAGGCTCAGTACTAATGTTAAGAACCAGCAGCTTCAGTAAAAGTATCCAGCTTGGCTCAAGGGCAATGTGATTCTAACTAACCATTCTTAAATATCCAATCCAGAATGCACTGTGTGAAACATGGGATGGATACTTCTGAGGCTGTGTCTACCTGTTGTTTTTTTTCCCAACGTCCAGGTCTAGTAGGTATCTTTCTAGGAGATTCGACAGTCCACTATAGTTTGTCCACATATTCTGGAACTTTTTCTGACATGCGACAATCTTCTCCTGAGTCCCTGTGCCAAATACACACTACAAATACTACATAATTCTCGTGATGCTCATGTTAGCACCCTACAGGGATGGGATTTCCAAGAGAGCTCAACGCTGGTCTCGCATTGCTTCCATTGACCCCAATGGGAGTTTGATCTCCTGGTGAAGAGTTAAGCCCATATTGAGTGCTTTTGAAAATCACACTTTTGTTCCAAGAGATTAGCTGGTGGATGGACCAGTCTTATTCAGATTGATTAGTGGAAGTTGATTGTCTTGGGGGCATAAAATAGCTTTTCCCCTTTGGTCTTAACCTGAGAAACTTTTAAATAACATTTTAAATTAGGGGCCTCTGAGAACCCACAGGGAAAGGGGCTAAGGTTCAAGCCATTTTTGAATGCTCCTAATCCTGGAAAGCTAGGGGGGCTGAAGAGGCTCCTACTGTAACTTAGACACACCTAGGGACCTGCCTAAGTTATAGCAGACTCCTGGAGCTACCCTAAAGGCCACCGTACTGCCCGGAATCTCTTCAGTGCTATGTGCTGAGGCCTGGCCCTGACACAGCCCCTGCACCAAGGCTTGAGAACAGGGCCTCTAAAGATAGCCTTATAGTTGTCTTCCACAGTGCCTCCACCAAGGGAATTCTCCCCTGGCTGGAAGCAGAGCATTTAAAGACCCTTTACACTACTCTGGTCCTTTTACCAAGTTTAAAGGGGCTGGTGTGGGGGTGAGAATCTCAAAACTAGAGTTCCAATATAAATAAATCTGCTTCCATTTCTCTGGTCAATTTTACTCATTTTGTTGTGTCTTCTCCCTCCCAGCCCCCAAACCCCAACCTCTTTGTCTGTTTTGTCCACCTTTGTGTGTCCTGCCTGACATCTAAACTGTCTTCTTTGTGCCTGCCTGTTCAGTGCCTAGCACAATGGGGCTCTTATCCTTGATGGTGGTTCGTAGGTGCTAATGTAACATCAGTAATAATAACTAACATTGGAAACCCACGTCATCATGGTCACACGTTTTTTGTTACACATTTTGGACAAAGGGAAACTCAGTCTCTCTCCTTTTTCACCTTTGCGAACTTCACTACAGAGGGTGAAATCAAATACCGCCCTTTGTGCTTACTTAAAATAAATTTCCACAGCATTCAATCTCTAATACCCTAAATGCTGGAAATAATCCAGCCCTCAATCAACAAGGTTCTTGATTCTGATCCCAGCAAAGGCACCACTTCAATCATAAGTAAAGTGAATAGAAATTCTGCCAGTTCAAACCCCACAACAGAAGCCAGGGCATGGATTGAGACTTAGACTTCAAAGAACTCCAAAGACAGAGATTTAAACACGCATGGCTGCTTTAGATGAGGATGCAGCTTCACTCACATAGCCAGCCAGCATTCTCATTGCTGTTAATTATTCCACCTTCATTCACCTTTACATTGCAGTTTCAGTTAGTGCTGCCAAGGGAGAGAGCAGGGGGACAGAATATTTTTTTAATGACAAAAGGTCGGAAATGTGTTTCACAATAAGGCCAGGTCTACACTAACCCCCCAATTCGAACTAAGGTACGCAACTTCAGCTACGTGAATAACGTAGCTGAAGTTCGAAGTACCTTAGTTCGAACTTACCTCGGTCCACACGCGGCAGGCAGGCTCCCCCGTCGACTCCGCGGTACTCCTCTCGCCAAGCAGGAGTACCGCAGTCGACGGCGAGCACTTCCGGGTTCGACTTATCGCGTCCAGACAAGACGCGATAAGTCGAACCCAGAAGTTCGATCGCCAGCCGCCGAACTACCGGGTAAGTGTAGACCTACCCTAAGAAAGAGTTCAGTCTAATTAGGACTGAAAAACACAAAGGTAATTGCTTTCTGTGTCAATACTTGATATTTTCTTTTAGTGTTAAAATAAATACAAAAGGAGCTGTATTTGTTCACTGGTGTGTAATGTTTGTTGTTATAGTTCACAAGGAGCAGTACTCATACTGCATAGGCAGTGACATGGGGGAAATAAATGACCTATACAGTTATAATCCTAAGCATTTTTGCTCACAGGAACTGCAAGCTAATTTACAGCTGTGTGGTAGCATTAAAAAGAAATAAGAACAAGAGAACAGCCGCAGGCTTTGGAGAAACGTCAGGTACCTCCAGAAAGGGTAGTGTTCAATGTACAAATGGCATAGAAAGGAGGGTATATGCCCACCTGCCTTCTTGCTTTTCTTGCCCAAACATATGAAGGGAGCACCAGAAACAACACTTCCCTTGAAATTAAGAACCTACGCGTCTCAAGCCATAGCACCACACAAGTGTGTAAGGAAGGAAGGAGACAAACACAAGTTTTTAGTCCTGTACAAAAGAGGCCAACCTCAATGGGAGCAAAGGTAGGGAGAGGAAAGTCCCTGCCATGAACCACTTTACATGAATAACACAGGGAGGATGGATGCCATCAACATATTGTTTGTGAGGACAAATTGGGATATTAACAGGCGGAGGGGGGCTGGGCACAGTTCATGGCAAAGCTTTATTTGTTGTTTGGTTTGATTTGGTTCAGTGGCTCTGTCATGCTCAGGCAAAGGGGAGCAGAGCACACCCAAGTGCTAATGGTGGGTGGGATGCCAGGCAAAAGTAGTGAGAGGTAAGGAGAGACTTAGAGGAGCCGAGTGACACTGTGAGGCACAAGGAGGTTATTCAAGGATTACTTAAAGGGATCTGCACTACAGATTTGAGCCTGAGCAGCAAAATTCAGGCCTGGATCTGGAGATGGGCCACTCTAATGTGGAGGGGCCCTCCAGACCCAGGAGTTTGTTTCAGGCCCTTAGTGATTTTGCGATGGATTCTGATACCGCTAACTCACCCTGAGTAGTAGCTTACTCCACAAGTCATTCCACTAAAATCAGTGGGACTGTTTGTGGAGAAGGATGCTGTTCACTGTGAGTGAACAGAACAGAATCTGGCCTGTTACTATTCAAATGAAGTCCATGGGACTACTCGATGGAATACATGCTACTCCATGTAAGATTTGCAGAATCAGGCCCTGTTATAATTCATGTATAATTAATGCTGTACATGCATTTAAAGTGCATGCAATGTATTATTAAATTATATCATAGGTATTTATATATGTACTTTTTGCAATATTAAGTAACGGAGTGTCTTTCCTCTTTAAAGACCTTAAGAGAGAAATGTTAACCCGGGTGAAGAGGCTAAGAGGTTACAGTGCAAGTGTGTTGACACTTGCTTGACGAAGGTAAAAGGTTTGTGTAGGAGGTAGGGGGAAAGCACAAGAAGCTAATTAAAAGGTTAACAAGGCTCTCTCTCTCTCCCTTTCACTCATTGACCTTCCCCCTCCCTGCTGAGGTGGCTCTGTTTACAACGTAATATGTGACAAATATAATAGCAAAATTTTGGCCTGGATGTGGCAAATGTAACCACAGAGAGAAAACACTCACTCAGCTGCCTGCCTGACTCACAGACGTGTCTAATGGCAGCTCTTGATTCTTCCTTTTCAGCAAACCCATTTAATTCAAGTCCAGTCCCCATTCCCCCTTCCCTAAATCCATGTCATCAGAATGAAATTCTTGAAAAGTCAAGGGTATATTTGCAGTCTGGAAGGAATGTACAGTATTATTTTGGGGGTAGAATGATTACACAACTTCAAGATTAAGAACCACTAGACGTAGACTGTAAGCTCTTTTTGTGCTGTCCATACAGTGCCTAGCCCAGTGGATTCCTAGGCACTACAGTAATACTAATCAATAATAATGATGAATAAGGAAGCTAGGGAGACGTGGTGTGCAAAGTATGGATGATAAACCATCTATGGGACTGTCTGAAAGGATACCTTACAGGGAGAAAGTGGGATCTTTTGATTTTGGTCTCTTGGAAAGGATGGGGACATCAGGGAGGTTTCAGCTATTCACTCATCAACATTTCCCCCAAGTCTTGCCATGGATTACATATCATCTCCTTGGGCCCCGTGTTCCTTCAGGGGCTGATGTAGTTGTCAACAGTGATGAGGGGGAAATGTTTTGTGAAAAATGGCATGGATATTTCCACCACTTGGTTCTGGCTTCCTTCGTTCCCCCCTGAAATTTCATCTATCTGGCTGTTTTCTAAAAGGAAGCTTCCGAAAACCATTTCCATTCTTGTAAACTTTTTAGCAGAGCCAGGAATAGTAACGGCAGCCATATTTGGAATGTCTCCTTTGGGTCTGATAGGTAAGAAGTGGTAAGAGAAGGTACCAAGACATTCTCACAGACATTGGCACTTTGAAATGGAGAAGGAGGCAATGAAGGAGGAAAATGATGAGGTTGAAGAGCTAGAGGAGGCCGCTCAGACGAACAACAGGGAGCTGATTGTCCAAACAAAGCATATTTTACTATCACTGAAAAGGAGGTTGAACAATATGCCCGATGTATCATGGGTGAGAGAGGTGTGTCACAGCACCAGGCCACATAAAGGGTGGCAGTTAAGTTGATCAGGGGAAAAAAGGACAGACAAGATGTTCTTCTGATTGGCTCACAAATTAGCTATGGTTCCTGTCTCAGAGAAGCAGTCAGCGCACACAAGGTAGGCTTAGCCACTAAGGGTAGCACAACCAATATCACATGTCTTAAACCATGTGATCAAACACATCTTGAAACTCAAAAGTACACGCTGTAAATCTTCTTTGAAACTTTGGGGGACAAAAATATCTACCCTCAATTCTAGTGAAATGCTTAACTGTGCAGAATATTCCAAGCAACTCAGTGCATTTCCACAACAGCATTTCCACAGCAGCACTGCAAACCCACAAAGCAGCAGATTACTAGTGTTTTCTTTTTTGCAACCAATAGGTCTAGTCTTTGGCTGTTTTCACATAGCAGAGGGCATGTGGAAATGGCCATGCTATCTAGATTTAGGACTGTGTTTCAAATTGTTTTCCTCCAGATACTTATAGCCCACCCTTGAAATTTATCAACAGGACCCGTAACTAGAAGGAGCAAGAGGTCAGTGTGAAAACTATGATGAAACAAAAGCAGTGGCTGGATTCACAAACTGTTCAAAAATTGGATGCTTCTCCTCAGCCTCCAGTACTGAAAGCTCATACATCAAAACATCGAGATTAGGCACATCCAGACATGGTGGTTGAATGCTAAATAGTTGAAATAGTATTTTCTGCCATGTCCTCATGTTTCCATAGTGTCCCTTATGAAAAATACTGCACATTGATACAGTAAATTCTTATTACCCACATCTTCACCATCTGAAGCTCCCCAATATCCAAAGTAAGGTCACATCTCCTGAGGCCTGTTAAAACCATTGAAAATTTCCTCTCATCTAAACCCTTGATTGACCAAATTTATATAGTTTTCTCTATGATAGTGGCATAATTGAAGATGCACAGTAAGTAGTTAGTTTGTTATCTATATTTTCAATTCAATATTAAATAGGGATTGATGCTTCATGGAAAATATAGTAAAATCCTCAGTTTAGGAACAATTCCACTGATCTATATTTTCAGGGCATTTTGGTAAGATGTTCCTGTTACTAGATTCTTTAACAAAAGAACAAGATTGTTGCTCCTTGAAACCCATCTATTCCTGGTGTTCATTCACTACCTGAAACCATAATCTCCTGCCATAGCATTGTCACTTCCAGAAGGACTAACTATGAGATGACAATACGGCGGATTATTTATTGGCACATTTGTAAAGATGAAAAATACAATTTGGGTTTTGCCATCACCACAATGACTAATTAATTTAATTTACAAAAACAATATTGAGCATATATGGCATGATTCTGATCTCACTTAGGCCAGATTCAGCAAAGCACTTATGTATGCACTTATTAGAGCTAGTTCAATATTCTGAATGTCAAGTTTTCTATGACATTTTCAATCAAAAATTTGATTTGCAAGGGGGAAAATA
Organism: Emys orbicularis; assembly: GCF_028017835.1. Lineage (NCBI taxonomy): Eukaryota > Metazoa > Chordata > Testudines > Emydidae > Emys > Emys orbicularis. The sequence goes on along the minus strand of NC_088691.1, from coordinate 95,378,003 downwards.
AACCTGTAAAATTGTGATGATTTTCTCCTCCCTCTGAAGAGGATTAAAGCTCTTTGATCCTTTGGTTTATTTTCATACAAATTATGTCTTCCAAGACTCCAGAACAAGGACAGCATCATTATGCTTGGCTGATGGGAAAATAGCATCTCTTTACAGGGGACATCTGAACACAACAGTGGCTGCGCCTCAAATAAGAAACCATAATCTTAGCTATTTTTCCCTTTCTTATTGCTAAGAAGAAAAACATCAGTTTGAAAAATTTTCATCCTGCCTTTCCTTTTTCAACATACTTCAAGGCTGTAGCAATTTAAGTTTACCTCAAGTTTATATCATATTTCTGGAATGCCACAAATCATAGGTTCGATGACAATTCATGGAGTTTAGCGGCAATGGAATGAGCTCTATTTTTAAAGCGTGGACGCTTTTTGAAATGTTTTTGAAATGTTTCCATAATTGGCATAACAAACTACCTTATATATAATAAATTCAACTGGAAAAAATATTTCAGCACCCTTCATAAAGGTGTTACTTTTATCTAGGTATGTATATGTTGTGGATAGAGAACAACCTGATGAACAAACCAACATATACTTTATTTCAGGGCTTCAAGGTGAGGATGAGATGAAAGTCTATTAAGAGAGCTTTATTCTAAGTTATATCTTGTGCTACTTTACGTGGGCTTCATTTATCTTCCAAATAAGAAGCAGAAAGAAATGATTTTCTGTTTCCATAATCATGCCACTAACTAGAGGAAATGAGCTAATCCATAATGAACCAGAAAGACAGTTAAATAAAGATAGGATCTTTTGATGACTTGCCAGTTTTCTCTAACATCATTTACTCGGTTTATTGACTAAGAATTCATTGTTCAAACCTGCCTCAACTGGGTCTCCATTACCGTGGTTGCAAAACTGCATGGGCAAATATTTGAGGGTACACTTTGGTGCCATGATTTAGACCACTCAGATTTCCAAGACCTTGATTGCACCCACAAGCCAGATACTTAGACAACTAATTTCAGGTGCAAATAACTGCCAGTGCAAAATTGCTTAGAATCATAGAATCATAGAATTTCAGGGTTGGAAGGGACCTCAGGAGATCATCTAGTCCAACCCCCTGCTCAAAGCAGGACCAATTCCCAACTAAATCATCCCAGCCAGGGCTTTGTCAAGCCGGGCCTTAAAAACCTCCAAGGAAGGAGACTCTACCACCTCCCTAGGTAATGCATTCCAGTGCTTCACCACCCTCCTAGTGAAATAGTGTTTCCTAATATCCAACCTAGACCTCCCCCACTGCAACTTGAAACCATTGCTCCTTGTTCTGTCATCTGCCACCACTGAGAACAGCCGAGCTCCATCCTCTTTGGAACCCCCCCTCAGGTAGTTGAAAGCAGCTATCAAATCCCCCTTCATTCTTCTCTTCTGGAGACTAAACAATCCCAGTTCCCTCAGCCTCTCCTCATAAGTCATGTGCTCCAGACCCCTAATCATTTTTGTTGCCCTCCGCTGGACTCTTTCCAATTTTTCCACATCCTTCTTGTAGTGTGGGGCCCAAAACTGGACACAGTACTCCAGCCTCTTCTTCAATTTGCTTCTGCAAATTGCACCTGCCAAAGGATATGAAATCCTTCAAATCTCCTAAATGAGTTATTGCTATTGACAAGTGTATAAAGTAAGCCAGTAGGCCATGAGTTACATCTGTGTATCTGGTGTACAGTACTGAGTACTGTGTTGGAATTGCAAACTATCATTTTGGGGGCAGGGGATTTATAGGCTAGGGGGTATATAGTGAAGCATGCAATCAGAAGCAGTCTGGAAAGAACCAGGTTTGGTAAATTGTGCCTCTCTGCTTTTGGGAGCTGCCTGTTTTCTCTCGGGCGCGCTCTCTCTCCGTTTTTAGTTGCTGTAGGTTACCTCCCAGCAAGACTATTTGATGTTTTTATCTGACTACTCTGAGTGTATACTGTGAACATATCAATAACCGATAATAATTTGACCCTATCCACTCCTTATTTCTGACAAGGACTTTGGAACAGCCAAAAAAAAAAAAAAAACCTGACTGTAGAAAGTCTATCCCATGTTTTCCACTGAGCATGCAAAGACAGGACTTTGGGAATTCAGTCATACAGTACTGACATGATCAATAAAGCCCTTATTCATGCATCTCACTGTTAAATCTTGATGCTTTGATTTAAGGAGCTCCCAATACCCTGGGACACACATCCTTTCTGACTTCTTGGGAGTATCATAGGTGCAAGAGATGCAGAATTTGGCCCATTCACTGCTTCTTGAAAGTGGATATTGATGTTGGTGTAACTAATTATAGATTGCAAAGAGAAGCATTTAGATTTGCACAGCAAGTTCTGGATCACTTTTTTTTCCTTTCAGTGCCAATTTTTTCTCTCCCAGAATTGCTGTTCCTCCTGTTTTGACCCACTGTATAATTTGTGCAGGCTATGCATGTTCCCACTGATGCTGATACAGACTGTATCAGCAGTGTTAGAAAAATTCAGCTGTGAGGTCTAGTGGGGGAAGGGCAGCATCTTCCATTTTAGGCCGACCTCTCTTCTTCAACAACAGGGACGCTCACTCAGTCCTAATAGACCTTGGCATTATTCCAGTGTTGTGTTCCAGGTAGCATAGCTGTGTCTGAGTCAGAGCAGAGAGTTCAAGAGAGGTCTCCTTTTTCATTGATCACTACTTAGCTAAAGAAAAACTAAAGGGTCTAGGGGAGGAATAAGATCAACTTGTGTGAGGAGGAGAATTCCAATGGCTTCTGACATAGGCAACCTATGCTGAAAGCGGAAATACCAGAATTTGAAACAGCTGTGAGAAACTGGTTGTTCACCCTGACGTGTGACTGTTTGTGATTGCTGAGCATGGATAGAAAGTATCAGGGAGACAGGGGCTGTTGCAGATGGGAATAGTAAATTAGACAACTCCATTAAACCCTGCACGACCTGGCTTCCATTTCCACACCCAGCTCTCTTTGTCCTCCCTTAGCAATATGTTTGTAAGCTAACCTACATGTGTTTTTAACAGCATTTTCTGTTTCCATCAGGCTTTGGTGCAAGATCAAAAATGCTGTGACATCAGGGGTAAATGAAGGAATGTGGTGGAACTAGAACATGGAGAAAAATGTTGATTTGATTACAGCAAAAAGTTCGTGTCAATTTCAGCAAATTGTTTTGGGTGGGGGGGAAAAACTGAAACATTTTGCTTTGACATTTTTTAGATGAAAACACAATTTTTCTATTAAAATGACTTTCAAAATTTCCTTTAATTTTATTTTTTGTAAAATAATTAAAAGTTAAAAATTGAAATGAAACATTTTGTTTTCAGTCGGATGAAATGTTTCATTTGACAAAAAATGACTATCAACTTTTTGCCCCCCCCCCTCCCCCAAAAATTGAAAAATTTCATTTTGGCGCTACTCAAAATGAATTTTTGTTTTTGTATTATTCAGAATTGCCAGCAAGCCAAAAATCCATTATTTGTCCAGCACATGCTCGGAAAACCCAACAAAATTTTAAATGCCGTCAGAGCCCTAATATAGCACGACATGCTTCCCCTGGTGGTATTGATGGGCAGCCCTGCCCACTAAAAGATGACTTCTTATTTTCAATTTCCAATTTCCCCAGCCTCTCCCTCAGACAACACCAACCAGCTACCCTGCCTCAATGGGAGGGTACAGTATGTTGAAAGCAGCATTGTCAACTCATGTTTTTATTGGAAGTCTCATGATTTTGGCTTGTTTTTCTTAAAGCCCCAGCTGCTGGAATAAAGCATGTGCCTAAAACTCTTAGCTTTCATTTAAAAAAAAAAAAAAAGTAAATTTCTAGGCCTCTGGTTGAGAAAAATAATCTTGAAAAGTTCACCCTAAAGGCTCAGAGACCAGAAACAAATAAAAACAACCCCAAATTTATTTCTTTTAAAAATCTATGATTTTTCAGCCAATCTCATGATTTTGGGGGGCCTGACTCATGAGATTTTGCCATGCTTGGTGTTGGTAATACTGTGACTATTGTTATGGGTTGGGTTAAACTTCTCTCAAACCGGTGGGTATAAAAGCCACCCTTCATTTGGGATAAATGTACAAGCTCCTTTATGGTGCCGGGTAGCTGAAATAATAGCACTCATCACCCCCAAAGCAAAGGAACATGCAAGACACAGGTGGGTGGAGGGGTTTCTCTGGGTATCGCTTTGTGATGGTTTGTGTGTCTGTGAAAGAGGAAGACCAGAGAAGCAGAGAGAGAAGACAACAAGGAAGCACCAAACACAAGCACAGAAGCACTGGGAGAATGACCCTGAGCCTGAGACAAAACTAAGAGTGCTTTTGCGCTGATTGCTAGTTAGAAAGATGCTTAGAGCTGTGAGCAAAAAAACTGTTTCCTGCTGTTTGAATGCTGCTGTGTTCAGGGAAATGGGACTCTGTACATTCTTTGTAAATAAACAGCATTACATCAAAGATACCTGGCTCTGTTATCAATTTCTCCTCCGAACCAAAACAACCCCCCAGGACCCTGAATTTTGACTAACCGCTCAGCTCAAATAAGGGGTAACACTATAACAGTGAGCCAAATCCTGAAGTCATTAGTCAGTTATCACTAACTCTTTGCCTTATGGAAAATTCCTATAGGATTGAATGGAGAACAACAGCCCTTCTATGAAATTTAAATGTGTTTTTCAAGAGGACTTTGCATCTCTTTTGCTAGAGGGGCTGTGGGGATGCTGTCTTGAATATTCTACCTGGCTGGAGGCATAAAGAGACAGAATAGGGGGAAGAAAGCTTTCAAAACTTCCTATTTTTATTCAGGGAGGATTCTCCCTCCCTTCCCCCTCCCCCCCACACATATAGAGGTTTTGCAGTTGGCCAGGCTTCCCAGGTTGTGTTTGAGATGAATATTGCATGGCTCTGTGTATGCAGCAGACAGCAAATAGCTCAGCAGTAATTCTGCATCTCTGTCTGTCTTCACTCTGTGTGCACTGGGTTTTTTTTTTCCATTTCGTACAACACACTGCAACACAAAGAGAAAACACTATCTAGTGCCTTTCATGTAAAAGTACCCCAAGGTGCTTTACAAATAAAACACACTAAAATGTAATGCACAAGGAGAGCTCTCCACCTACTGAGACTAAGCCTGCCGAAAGAAAGAATACTTATATTTAGACCTGTATGAGTTTTTTGGCTCATTATTTCCACCCTGGTCAGCGCTTGGTCCAGATTCAGTGAACACAACCTCAGAACACATTAAATATCGATAAATCTCTACCCTATATTTTAGACTGACCAAAGAAAAATATGCTTCTGATGGTTTCAAACAATGATTACGCTCCAACAGCAGAAAGAACAGCTCAGAGAGACATATGGGCCCCCAAGACTGTGCTGCTTTGTAAGTCATCAAAAGAATTTTAAAAGCAATTCAATATTTAAAGGGAAGCTGATGTTACTCCCTTAGGACTGGCATAACACAGAGAGGCTGCTTTGTGACAGAAGTGCATTAAGAACATGTTGGAAGACAGAAAGAGCTTTTGCAGGGAGACCATAAAACATCAGCATTGAAATGGCTTCATCTGAGGGGTTACGAAAACAAGCAGAGCATAGCAATAAATAGATTGAAGGTGATAGGCTATTCGAAAGAGGAAAACACAAGGGAACTCCCCCCAGAATTTCAGTATGGGCAGAAGTTGCAGGGTGTAATCATTTCAGGGGCAGATGACATGCAGCATCTGGTGGAACGTTGCTCCACAATGAGGAGAGAACCACTGTAGCATTTCAGTTTCTGCTGCCGGGAAGGGTGGTGCCATCCAAAGATAAGCTTCATTTGACAGGCAAAAATAAGCCACTCCAAAGCGATCAGAATGGAGGGGAAGTATCATCTGCACAATGCTGATAACGAGCCCCCAAAACAACAAGGGCCAGATCCTTGGGTCTCTCTGGCCACGCTTGATGCAGGATGTGAGGGGTGGGAAAAGGTGGCTTTGGGACACTCGGAGGACTTAATCCAGCCACGACTGCCAACAGAGAATTCCTCTGGCATAGAGGAATGCACGTGCTAGTGTCTCTGTGCCACTGCCCGATCCTGAGCTTCTACCGATCCTCCCATCTGGAGCTAGGGCTTCATGGTGTTGCTGCACTACAATAAGCCGGTCTTCTGCAGGCCTTTCCTCCATTAAGAGACCTACAGCAGTGATGTAACCTAGGGCTGCCCAAAAGGACCTCTATGTTGTTTCAGGGCTGGAGCTGGCCCTCAGCATCCAGGAGCCATAACCACCTCCCCTCCCCAGCGCACACTGCTGCGCCAAGCAGAGCCCTGGCCAGGAGAGAATCTTCCCCCAAAGCCACTGCTGGAGCCAACTCTGCACAGCTGGCCCAGAGCCAGCAGAACAAAGGAGGAGGCAGAGGTTATTACAGCATTATTCTTTTCCATAAATCCAGACAGAAATTCGTCACCTCGTGTAACTGTGCCCCTGTGGGTCACAACTGAGAATACCAAATTCAGGACAAACTGCTGAGAAATAGGGCAGATACACTCCAAAACTGGCAGTTTTCTCCCTTAAGATATACCAAAGCAGCAACAAAGTAAACTTCTGTTTCACCACACTGGCTAACAAGAAGTCGGAACAGCAGTTTCCTTAGGCATTCCAGGCCTTGTAGCTCCACCAAAAATACTAGACTTTAAGATGAGTGGTTCTTTATAACCAATTTCATCAAACAAAAGGTTCTTCTGATCCCAAAGGATCAGACACACACCCAGGTCAACATATAACTCAGATCTTACCCAATAATCACGCTGTTGCCAATTCTTTAGTATCTAAAATCTAAAGGTTTATTTATAAAAAAGAAAGAAAGAAAGGTGAGAGTTAAAACTGGTTAAAGGAATCAAACACATACAATAATTGCTAATTTCTTGGTTCAGGCTTGTAGCAGTGATGGAATATGTTGGCTTAAGTCAAGTCTCTGGTTGCTTCCAAATCATTGGAAGGTCCTCAGTCCTTTGGTTAGAATGCTCCCATTAGTATAAGTTCATAGTCCAGAGGTTTGAGCAGGAAAGAGGCAAAATGGAGAGGTTTCCAGGGCCTTTTATAGCTTCTGCCATGTGGAGGGAAATCCATTGTTCTTACTGTGGAAGATTACAGGTAAAAGATGGAGTTTGGAGTCACATGGGCAAATCACATGTCCATGCATGACTTCACTTAGTCAGGAAAATCCATTAACTATACTTCAGATGGAACGGCCACAGGAAAGTCCATTCAGTGTAGATGGGGTCTCCCATGGTCCATTGTAAGTTAAGTGGGAAACAAACAGGAAGAATTGGAAGTCCTGGCACAGTCAAGGAACTATGATGTGATTGGAATAACAGAGACTTGGTGGGGTAACTCACATGACTGGAGCACTGTCATGGATGGGTATAAGCTGTTCAGGAAGGACAGGCGTGGAAGAAAAGGAGGAGGAGTTGCATGTATGTAAGAGATCAGGATGATTGCTCAGAGCTCCAGTATGAAATTGGAGAAAAGCCTGTTGAGAGTCTTTGGGTTAAGTTTAGAAGCAAGAGCAACAAGGGTGATGTCATGGTGGGCATCTGCTATAGACCATCAGGATGAGGTAGACGAGGCTTTCTTTGGACAACTAACAGAAGTTTCCAGATCACAGGCCCTGGTTCTCATGGGGGACTTCAATCACCCTGAAATCTGCTGGGAGAGCAATACAGCCATGCACAGACAATTGAGGATGTTTTTTGAGAGTGTTGGGGACAACTTCCTGGTGCTAGAGGAACCAACTAGGGGCTGTTCTCCTCTTGACCTGCTGCTCACAAACAGGGAAGAATTGGTAGGGGAAGTAGAGTGGGTGGCAACCTGGGCAACAGTGATCATGAGATGCTCGAGTTCAGGATCCTGACAAAAGGAAAAAAGGAGAGCAGCAGAATACAGACCCTGGGCATTAGAAAAGCAAACTTTGACTCCCTCAGGGAACTGATGGGCAGAATCCCCTGGGACACTAATATGAGGGGGAAAGGAGTCCAGGAGAGCTGGCGGTATTTTAAAAAAGCCTTATTGAGGGCGCAGGAACAAACCATCCCAATGTCCAGAAAGAATAGCAAATATGGCAGGTGACCAACTTGGCTTAACAGAGAAATCTTCGGTGAGCTGAAACACAAAAAGGAAGCTTACAAGAAGTGGAAACTTGGACAGATGACTAGGGAATAGTATAAAAATATTGCTCAAGCATGCTGGGGTATAATCAGGAAGGCCAAAGCACAATTGGAGTTGCAGCTAGCCAGGGATGTGAAGGGTAACAAGAAGGGTTTCTACAGGTATGTTAGCAACAAGAAGAAGGTCAGGGAAAGTGTGGGACCCTTACTGAATGGGGGAGACAACCTAGTGACAGATGATGTGGAAAAAGCTGAAGTACTCAATGCTTTTTTTGCCTCAGTCTTCACAGACAAGGTCAGCTCCCAGACTGCTGCACTGGGCAGCACAGTATGGGGAGGAGGTAAACAGCCCTCAGTGGTGAAAGAACAGGTTAAGAACTATTTAGAAAAGCTTGATGTGCACAAGTCCATGGGGCCAAATCTGATGCATCCGAGGGTGCTGAGGGAGTTGGCTGATGTGATTGCAGAGCCATTGGCCATTATCTTTGAAAACTCGTGGTGATTGGGAGAGGTCCCAGACAATTGGAAAAAGGCAAATATAGTGCCCATCTTTAAAAAAGGGAAGAAGGAGAATCTGGGGAACTACAGACTGGTCAGCCTCACCTCAGTCCCTGGAAAAATCATGCAGCAGGTCCTCAAGGAAGCACTTGGAGGAGAGGGAGGTGATCAGGAACAGTCAACATGGATTTACCAAGGGCGAGTCATGCCTGACCAACCTGATTGCCTTTTATGATGAGATAACTGGCTCTGTGGATATGGGGAAAGCAGTGGACGTGATATAACTTGACTTTAGCAAAGCTTTGATACGGTCTCCCATAGTATTCTTGCCAGCAAGTTAAAAAATATGGACTGGATGAATGGACTATAAGGTGGATAGAAAGCTGGCTAGATCGTCGGGCTTAACGGGCAGTGATCAATGGCTTGATGTTTAGTTGGCAGCTGGTATCAAGTGGAGTGCCCCAGGGGTCGGTCCTGGGGCTAGTTTTGTTCAACATCTTCATTAATGATCTGGATGATGGGATGGATTGCACCTTCAGCAAGTTTGCAGATGACACTAAGGTGGGGGAAGAGGTGGATATGCTGGAGGGTAGGTATAGGGTCCAGAGTGACCTAGACAAATTGGAGGATTGGGACAAAAGAAATCTGATGACGTTCAACAAGGACAAATGCAGAGTCCTGCACTTAGGAAGGAAGAATCCCATGCACTGCTATGGGCTGGGGACCGACTGGCTAAGTGGCAGTTCTGCAGAAAAGGACCTGGGGATTACAGTGGACAAGAAGCTGGATATGAGTCAACATTGTGCCCTTGTTGCCAAGAAGGCTAATGGCATATTGGGCTGCATTAGTAGGAGCATTGCTAGCAGATGAAGGGAAGTGATTATTCCCCTCTATTCTGCACTGGTGAGGCCACATCTGGAGTATTGCATCCAACTTTGGGCCCCCCACTATAAAAAGGATGTGAACAAATGGAAGAGAGTCCAGCAGAGGACAATGAAAATGATTAGGGTGCCGGGGCACATGACTTATGAGGAGAGGCTGAGGGAACTGGGCTTATTTAGTCTGCAGAAGAGAAGAGTGAAGGGGGATTTGATAGCAGCCTTCAACTACCTGAAGGGGGGTTCCAAAGACGATGAATCTAGACTGTTCTCAGTGGTGGCAGATAACAGAACAAGGAGCAATGGTCTCAAGTTGCAGTGGGGGAGGTCTAGGTTGTATATTAGGAAAAACTATTTCACTAGGAGGGTGGTGAAGCACTGGAATGGGTTACCTAGGGAGGTGGTAGAATCTCCACCCTTAGAGGTTTTTAAAGCCCGGCTTGACAAAGCCCTGGCTGGGATGATTTAGATGGGATTGGTCCTGCTTTGAGCAGGGGGTTGGACTAGATGACCTCCTGAGGTCTCTTCCAAACCTAATCTTCTATGATTCTATGAAGTGTTTCTTGATGAGCTACTTAATTTGAATAGTCCCTTCAAGACGTGCAGGCTAAATACCTTGTGGGCATTACCAAAGGAGCAAACATTTGAAATATAGGTATAGAGCCAAATACAAAAATGATTCATGCATACAAATAGCATAATCATGTTGATCAAATCATAACCTTTTCATAGACCTTAGTTGACAACCTTTGTACAAGATTTGTTGCAAATATATAACAGTGGTTGCAACAATGATCTATATGGTCATATTTTAATCAGATAACATCACACCTAGGTTCAAGATATGAGACTGCATAGCATAGCATTGGGTATGTAGTGAGGAATAACAAATCTGAGACTGATACAGCTGGAAAGCTGGTATAACGACAATGGTTTCTTGAGACTGTGCTGGTGATTTAAAGGATGATACACTTGGTCTGATCCTGCAAGTTTCTGACCATACTCAACTCCCAGTGACTTTAAGGGGAGGTGCCAACGCCTTGCAGAATCAAGCCCCCCAAACTACTAGTTAAATGTACTCAAAATACCTTGAGCTAAAGTTTATGGGTGGCTGTTAAGAATCTATGTACAATACAGAGTCTGTGTGATGAAAAGTTGGTCAGCATGCTGAACAATTTCATTCACATCCTGGCCTGAACAAGAGTTAGCAACTTTAAAAACCAGTAATTCCCTTCCAGTTGACTATTACCTTGCCAAAGATGGATCATCCTTGGTAATCCAAAAAAAGAGAGAGAGAATAAAAACAGGAAAATAACTGGTCTGCAAAAACTTAAGTTTATTAAACAAAAATCACTGCAGTTCTGGGTGCGCAATCCAGCTATTTCTGCCACAGAGATATAGCACCTTCATTTAGCACCCTATTTATAGCTTTAAGAGTGTCATCCTTTTTCCTTTGCCGTTATTTATTCTTTCCAAATAATAAAACAGTCAACTATGGCTCTGTTAGAAATACTCATGTGGAGCTTTCATCTCTCATTAATGTACCTGAGGGCTGGAAGTTCACCAATATGACTCAAGACATGGGCCATTTATACTCAGTGATAGGTCCATACCTAAGCCAAATAAACTTTGGGATACGGACCAGCTTGGATTTATTTTTAGTTTATACCAAACTCACTTCGGGGGTTTGGGCACACTGGAACCTGCATCCAGATGAACCTGGGTTTTGGTTTAAGCTTTGCAAATCCAAAACTGTCCTAGGTTTTTTCCGTCTCTAGGAAATTCTCTCAATTTTCATAGCCCTTAATTCAACATTCTAATGCGGTGAGTAGCCTGAACGAAAGAATAATAAGGTTAAAGGAGAAGCAGCTATATCTGGGATCTTTATTAAGGTATCATTAAACACCTGAACAACATCATTTATATCCTGAGAACAGGGCAGAACAGGTCACGATCATCAATTTGAGCTGCCACTTTACCTGGCTGGCGCCTGCATGCTGGATGTTGGGGAAGGCTGTAACTCAAGAAAGACTGAACAAGAGAAATGGCTGGAGGGATAAATGTGATCAAAGCAGCATTTCAGTTCGTCATTGACCATGGAACTGACAATGTCCTGTCTGGAAAAATACAACCCCTTGACAACAGTATTAGTGAGGAAGACCTAGGATGAAAGTGGACAGTAAATTATAACAGAGCTTTCAATACAATACAAAAAGCAAACTGAAAAACCCATATTGTCATCGTGGGCTGCATATAAAGAGGATAGCATCAAAAACAGGGATAGGCTCTCCTTATACACCACAGCATCTCTTTGTGGCACTGGTGGGATACTAAGTGTGACTGTAATAACACTGGGATAGATTGCCCCCTCCTGCATGGAAGCCCATGGAAGGCAGAGGAAAACTGCCACACGGGGTATTCCCCAAATGCTTTCACCAGGGGCTGAGAGGGGAGAAGGCAAGAGTTGCTCACCTTTTGAATGAGTGGGGTGCATTTTCAAGCCAAGGGAATCACCTGAAATCTTTGTGGATACCCAGGGAGCTGCTGGAGGCCCAGAGCTATCTACGTGGAAGGCCTTATTGCCTCAGAATTGCCTCCATGTTCTCTGCTGTTCTCCATGCCTCCGGGTGACAATGCTCCTCACCTGTGCTAGCTACTACTCCTGGAACTCCTGGGACTGGGGGTAGGGGACGGAGGAACCACCTGGGTCCTAGTGCCCACAAAGTGAGGCGGAGGGGGGTCTCCTCTGCACAGTTTTGGGTACTGGGGAGAGGGGTGGCCCCAGCTGGCCCCCCGTGTTACCCCATCCCCCTGGTGCAGGAGTCTGCTCAGATATTCTAGATTCCATTCTTGGTTGATCTACAGCAGGGATCGGCAACCTTTGCATGCGGCTCGCCAGGATAAGCACCCTGGTGGGCCGGGCCGGTTTGTTTACCTGCTGCGTCCGAAGGTTCGGCCGATCGCGGCTCCCACTGGCCGCGGTTTGCCGTCCCAGGCCAATGGGGGCGGCGGGAAGTGGCGTGGGATGTGCTGGCCGCCGCTTCCCACCGCCCCCATTGGCCTGGAGCAGCGAACCACGGCCAGTGGGAGCCACGATCGGCCGAACCTGCGGACACGGCAGGTAAACAAACCGGCCCGGCCCGCCAGGGTGCTTACCCTGGCGAGCCGCGTGCCAAAGGTTGCTGATCCCTGATCTACAGACTAGCGGGTGACCTTGGGCAATAGGAATACTTCCTTTGTCTGTTTTGTCTAGACCGAAAGCTCTTCAAAGCAAGAACTGCTTCTTACTATGTGTCTAAACAGTACCTAACGCAGGGGTCGGCATCCTTTCAGAGGTGGTGTGCCGAGTCTTCATTTATTCACTCTGATTTAAGGTTTCAGTAATACATTTTAATGCCAGTAATACATTTTAATGTTTTTAGAAGGTCTCTTTCTATAAGTCTATAATATATAACTAAACTATTGTTGTATGTAAAGTAAATAAGGTTTTTAAAATGTTAAAGAAGCTTCATTTAAAATTAAATTAAAATACAGAGCCCCCCGGACCGGTGGCGAGGACCCGGGCAGTGGAGTGCCACTGAAAATCAGTTCGCGTGCCGCCTTCGGCACGCGTGCCATAGGTTGCCTACCCCAACCTAATGCAACTGGGCCTCAATCTTGGTTGGGTCCTTCAGGCTTTACTTTAATATAATTAATAACAATAATGGCGAATCACATGTTCTTGTCAGAAGCACTGGGGTAATGCTCCAGATCTTACATAGCCATTTTATAATTACCTTTCAGCCTCAACTTTCACCCATGTGAAAGATAAAGCCCGCTATTTCAAACAGCGGCATTGAGCACTGTGCTCAGTCCAGGAAAGACCGTGCAATGCAGAAGCCATCAAAGGGCGATGATCTTCCTAAACGGTTCTGAATTCACCCGTACAAATACGAGATGTCTGCTCCGCTCCCACACAGCTCAGAAGCCGCAGGGAGACGCTGTGATTAAAAGGAAAGAGCCAGAGCCAGCCCCTTCTCCAAAAGCGACTGTATTGTGCTGCGGCAGGTTGCACAAGGGAGGGTGCAGGTGAGGTGGCGATGCTGCCTCTTAGAGAAATGGAGTGAAGGAGATGTTAATTTGTTTTCAGATTTTTACAGCCTCCTGTACTGAGAGCTAAATCCTCATCTTCAGCAGCCTCGCCTTTGCTTACCCCCCTCTATCCGTCCTGGGCTTTTCACATGTATTGCATTCATTCCATGCATACTGGCTCTGCACAGAGCAGCATATAAAAGGCTGTCTAAGTTGGGTTAGATATTTACAGTGGGACAGACAAGGCTTCTTATCTGCCGGGCAGGCAGCCAGCCTGCCTAGCCATCCTTCCCTCCCTGGGCAGCTATTATTATCCCCAAGGTTCTGTAGAAAAGGACACAGTGTCTGTTAAAGCCCAAGCTTGAAAAGAATTCATCAACACCTCACAAAAATGTATTGTGTGATGAAGAGTTATAAACTCTGTGTATGCCTGGATAATGATTCTTGACCTCCTAGAGGGTGAGCTCCTAAATGGGGTGTAATCTAAAGGAAATGGGCCAGATTCTGCTCTCAGGCACACTGGTGTAAATCCAGAGGGACTCTATTGACTCCGCCGGGAGTGGAATTTGACCTGATACCTTGTATTTTGCTGCTTCTTGTCTCAAATATAAACCCCATGTTCAGCCACAGCAAATGCCAGGTTAAATCTGGAAGGACTGAGAATATATGGGGACAAAACAGCATGATAATGTGCTTGTTTTCAAGGGCTTTGCCCAGGAAATAGGATGTCCCCAGGTAACTTTGGGCCCGGTCCTTTGTCCCGCTGAGCTTCCCCTGTGGAGGCCCAGAACTCTCACTGAGCACAAGGTGAGGGGTCTCCTCACTTTGCAGGAACAGGTCTTTGCCATTAAACATGAAAAAGAGCAACTGGCCATGGCCTCCCAAAGGTGCAAGCCTGGACCCCTCCTAACGTGATGTCAGAAATGGCTTTTCCCTTAGCATAGAATCATAGAATATCAGGGTTGGAAGAGACTCAGGAGATCATCTAGTCCAACCCCCTGCTCAAAGCACGGACAAGGACAATCGTGTATAAACACGTGTTAGCTAGTCACTGACCACAGTCGGGCCCAAAAGACACATTCATAACTGCAGCCAGCCTACATGTTTAAACATGAATGTCCTTGTGCATCCTAAGGGCAAAATCACAGTTAGTATGTTGTCTAACATGGGGCTTTCTGCCCGCTACAGACAAGGCCCTAGGCTGCTTAACTGAGTTGCCATGCTGCATTTGCTGCATTAGAAGACGTTGAGATCTCTGTTACAGATGCTGCAGGACAGGAAACGTCAATTAGGCAGCCTCGCTGGTGTAGGGGAGTGAGGAAAGCAGCAGTATCACACCAGCAGGCACAGAGGAAAGGAGACAGAAGCGCTGGTGTTATCTGAACTGTGACTGCAAAATCGTTGCATCACACAGTGCACATTTCTCAGAGTCTAAATCAAATCATTAACCAGCTAACGTCTGGGGAATCTGGCCCTCACCTCATCCCAATAACTCGGAGGCAAATCCTTTTTCATTACTAGAAACATTTGCCTCTCCAAGTAAGGTGATAGCTGGGCTCTTTGGGAAATGGATTGTCCCTCCCTGGGGAGATCGCAACACCAATGCTTAGTCACCATAGCACCCTGGTCACTTGCAGAAAATGACAGCTGACGTTACCCTCTTTCTTTAAACATTCAGGAAAAAGGGAGGGAGGATAAATCCCGCTGCTGCAGCATCTCAGCCTGTAACAATAGATAGCTTCTGAATAAGGGGTGCTAGAGCATCATAGTACCTAGGATAGGGGAATGTCTCAGAACTGAGAAAGCTCTGCTTTCAGGATATGCATGATGATAGAGGACAGTATATGGGGAGGAAGGAATAAAGCCTGAATGTTGCACTGCCTTGGTTCACTCTCTCTTTTTATGCTTGAAGCCTAGGCCCAGCCTCCTCTCCCCATCACAATAGTGGTTTTGCTACCAGTTCTCACACTAAACAGGCACCGGATCAGATACTTCAAACAACATTGTACCATTAAACGAAACCCCAGAGCAGGTAAGAGCTAGTGTAACTTGGCTTGAGTTTCTTATGGGCTGGCCTGCCCGCCAGCACGCAATAAGCATTCCCCTCACAACCACACCTGTGTCCCTGCCAAGTTGCTGCTTCATGGTACCAGGGCGCTAGCCTCCCTTTACCGGGAGGAGTGGTAAGTATAGGGCCATAGCCCTGTCCATCACCCACTGGCTAATGCAGCTGCCAGTCACAGCCAGGAGCAGGGGTTTGCTCCAGCGGCGGAAGGTCCCGCCCCGAAATGCCGCCCCCCACAGAGGCAGCGGAAGGTCCCACCGCCGAAATATCGCCGCAGTCGCCGCCCCCCCAAATGGGTTGCGCCGGCCCTGATAAAGAGCCATTGCCCCTCTCTCACCTGGACTTGTGCTGAGCACAACTCTGCCAGTCTGGAGATGCTGGACCGCCAGAGCCATATTCCTGGCTAATGACTGACACAGAATGGGCATTAAGTCCGCAAGGTTCTCTTTGTTTTAACGTGTGACTTTCTGGGGTTTAAAGGATATTTTCCCCTTCCCTTTCAGGTATGGGGGAAACACCCCAGCATTTGGAGAGGAAGGAGCAGCCAACTGGGAAACATTTGCCTTGGCACGTTCCCAATATTAACAATTAGGGTGACCAGACGTCCTGTTTTTAAAGGGACAGTCCAATATTTAAGCCCTCCCGCAGGTGTCCCAACTTTTTTTTTAAAAAATGGGCAAATTGTCCCATATTTTCTGTCTGCCCCCATCAGTACTGGTGGTTCCTCCTGATGGCCGGATCCCTGCTCGCCAGCTGCCCGCCCACCAGCGGTGAGTGGGGGGTCCAGTGGCCAAAGATGGGGGTGGGCGTGCAAGGCTGGTGGCGGGGCAAAGCTGCAATGAGTGGGGCTGGCCACTCACCCTGCTGGTCCATCAGCGTAGCCCCCGCTGCGTGCCAGCTCTCGGCCAGCAGGGCCCCATCCCCAAACATGTTTCCTTGGGAAAATGTGGCACCAGGTACCAGGAGAGGGGGGTCCGTCCCAGGGGCCCAGCCAGGCATGGAGGGTGGAGAGCGCCGGCCAGAGAGGGTCGGGTCGGTCGGTCACCCCCCACCCCCTGTGTGAGAGAGGTGTACGGGAGTGTGTGTGTGTGTGTCACCTGTCCCTGTGTGAACCCTAAAGCCTTAAAGATAAGAAGGTAAATAAAAAGAATCCAACTACGCAGTATTTCTTTTTCACAGGGGCTCGGTCAACTTGATGTTAATTTGAATGTTTGTACTGCATAGTTCTGATTGATTGTCATTGAACTCACTTGAATACAAGTAATTTTACCAGGTGTCTCATATTCAGCATAGGGAAATATGGTCACCCTAATAAAAATACATAACTAACCCTCTTCTGTTTGCTTTGAAAGGTTCAAGGAAAACTCCAGAGTGTAGGATGGGATCAGTAACAGACTATGCATGGTAATAATGGGGGCTATGTAAATCATTCTTTTGTCCCTTTGGCATTCTCTGTAAATAACCTGGATTATAATGAATCCATTTGAACTCGCCGCATCACAAATGGGTCTCCGTGAGCTAAAACTGGGCTAGATTATGAGGGATGCACTGGAAAGGCTCCGAATGCTTCGTTCATGAAGCTGTATGCAGGCACCCTTTTGTGTCACTATACAACCCTTCAAAGCAGTGTCTGGGCCATGCCACAGAAGCACAAACACAGTCTAAGCTGAATCAAATGCTGACAAGCCAACGATCGGCCGAGAGGGCACAGCCTTTCACTTGTTTACACCCTCCTGGGTACATTTAAAAAGCAGAAACAATAACTGTTTCCATGAATAAGGTGTTTCAAACAATGCACTGGTGCAATGACATTATCATGCATCTGTGGCTTGATCCCGAACATCGCTGAGAGCATCTCCAACTCCTCTGGCTGGCAATAGGATTTTAGGTTCTCAGCATTTCATGGGATCAAACCCTTGAAGGAAGTATTTTATTATTTTAAAATATTCCTCTGAAGTGCCTCCCATCTGGGACCTCAACACAGTTGACCAATGTGAAGGGCTGGACTCTTGTGCGGGGTGCACTTGTAAGGGCCCTGCCTTGTATGGGTGCAACAGGAGAGGAAGAGGACTCAAGAAGCCTTTTTTCCCCCACTTCATACATTTGTGCAATAGTCTGGCTTCGTATGGATCTAAGCACTGCCCTGAGCCTCATGTGCATGAGGAGGAGGAACTGGGAAATGTGACTATGGCATTCCATGTACCCCAGTCATCTAGGCTGGGCTGTGGCCCACACCCTAGCTTCCTGCGGTTTGCAATAAGCAATGGGAACCTAGGCACACCTTGCTGCAGCTTATAATAGCTGTTAGGAGTGGTAGGTAATGCTGTGTCCCTGGGCCTTTTTGCGTGCTCAGACAGGATGACACAGGGACCCTATGCTCAGTGTTACCACCATGTTCCTCCCGGCCCCAGCTCACCTCACACTGGTAAAGCTAGACTTTCCCCTAAATAGTTAAGGCTCACAATGCTGTTATGAGAGGAAACTGGCAAAAAAAGCTGACTGAATGGTCTCAGCTTCACCTTTGAAATGCTTCCGCTCCTTGGAATCAGAGGTTCAAATCCTATCCCGCTTATTGCGGTTCTACAACCTCCTGAGTCCTTGCAATTAATTGTGTGTGAAAAATTAAGGTCATCTCTACTCTACCTGGGCATCAAATAGACCATTGTTATTTTTGAAAGAGTAGTTTGGCCTGGTGTCCCTGGGCAAAATATCCCTTCTCTGCATTCTTGTGCTGTGTGCTTGTTAGTTTCCCCAGTCCATTCCAGTGGTATGTAAAGAGTTGCAAAGCACTTTGGGATCTCTTGGTATGAAAGGCTTTACAGTATGTTAATGTGTAGTAATATTTTAATTATTTTACAAGGGCACACAGGACTGGATCTTGGTCGCCCTGATTCCCAACCCCTTGCTTTAACCACTAGAGCAGGGGTCCCCAACGCGTTGCCCACGGGTGCCATGGCACCCGCCGGGGCGTGTAAGTGCGCCCGCGTACTGACCGGCGGATGAGCATCCGCCGAAATGCCACCGAGAAGCAGCGTCATCCAGAGGCATCGCCGCCGAAATGCCGCCGAAAATCGGTGGCGACGCCTCTGGATGACGCTGCTTCTCGGCGGCTTTTCGGCGGCGACGCCTATTGACGTTGCCGCTTGTCGGCGGCATTTCGGCGGCTGCTCGTCCGCCGCCACGGTCCTCTGTGGCTCGTCGTCTGGCACCCGCCAGACGAAAAAGGTTGAGGACCACTGCACTAGAGGATACTCCCTTTCTACTTTTGCCATTACTTAAAGGATGGCACCATATCCACTGTATGCTTATTCCCATTCCCAGAAACTCCATCTCCTTAGATATGGTATTTCTGGCTAATGACATTTTAGTGACATAGATTAAAAGGGGGTAGATGATGGCAGCAGTCATTTTATTACCCACACAAGCCCATCAATAAGGCGCTGAAGCCTGACTATGCAAATGCCACAGAGCCATAAATATCCTATGTATTTTAGAGTGGTCATTTCAAATTAGTACTTGAATCAAATACCCTACTTAGCTTAATTAGAGACATGACAAAAGCGTGATTGAGCACATGCAAATTGAATATGCCCGATCTCTGGAATCTAGTGCTGCCATCATCAAAACAACAACAACAGCAGCAGCAGCAAAGGAAATACGCCTGCATCCAAGGCTGATATAAACGGGTCTTATGACTCCACATCAGGGGTTCTCAAACTGGGGGTCGGGACCCCTCAGGGGGTCGCAATGTTATTACATGGGGGGTTGCGAGCTCTCAGCCTCCACCCCAAACCCCGCTTTGCCTGCAGCATTTATAATGGTGTTAAATATATAAACATAATTAAATTAAATATATATAAGGGGGGTTGCACTCAGAGGCTTGCTATGTGAAAGGGGTCACCAGTACAGTAGTTTGAGAAACACTGCTCCACATGATAAAAATTGACCCCATCAAGCTGCAATAAGGAACTTCAAGTTTGAAGCTGAAAGGTTACAATGGGAAATGCACTATTGAGACAAGGAAAGGAAGGGATACACTCAGTTTAGGAAATAACATTTTGCAGAATTAATTCAGTCTTACAGACATCTATTCGAAGCTGGTGACACCAGGGTTAAAAAGCACCATGTGGTTTTGCACAGCTGCCACGGAAGGCAAAATATGTATGCATTTGGAAAGGTTACTTTTAAGGAAAAAAAACAGACACGCACAGACAGCATAGAATAAACGTCAAGAAATGTTTTGCTTCAGTTTTACATGGTTCATTTTTATAGATCAGTTTAGCCAAGCGCTGCGTGGATTTCATTGTGAATGAAATGAATCAGTGATATTGCTTCCATGGAAACCCACCTGGCTGTGATTGGCTGAGCAGTATCCAGGCTCTTGAACAATACCACTGAAAGTACGAGTACTGTTAATATTTAACACAGTGCAGGGACGTGGTAAAACCTAGCAACCCCATGACAGTTGTTATGCAATTCTCCATGAATAGCTCAAAGGGACTCAGAACCGTCTTTACATTTTCTCACCCTCTAAATTTCTACACAAGTTTTTCTCCTTCCTTTTTAATAAACCTTTAAAATAGGGGGAAACAAATAAATTGGATGTTACATAAGACAGACTTAGAGCCAAATCATACTCCTGCTCCTTTGAAAGTGTTATGGGACCAGTTTAGAAAGCTAAGAGCCATGTGAAAGGATCATATTATTTTGTTCTCATTTCTGCTGTTTTACTGCTTATTGAAGGAATAGATTCATTCACTCCAAGAGCAGGTAATCTATTAATGAGCCTTTAAGATAGTGGGCCCTATCTCTGGCTCTAGTGATTAAATAATAGGGGGCTAATAGTCCACAGAAAAGCAGGACTATGTGTTGTCATGGTTACCCAAAGGAAACTAGTTTTTTAAAAGACACATGTCCAGATTCAGACTCCGCCCCTGTTTTCTCAACAAATAGGAGCACAGCCGGCCCGATTCTGCTCTCATTTGCAATGGTGGAACACTGTTGAAGGCAATGGGCCCAATCGTAGGCACCGACTCTGTGGGTGCTCTGGGGCTCAAGCACCCATGGAAAAAAAATAGTGGGTGCTCAGCACACACCGGCAGCCCCACGTTTCAGCACCGCCCACCAATGGCCCAGCTGATTAGCTCCTCCCTCTCCCTCCCAGGTCCTCCCGCCTGCTGCGACAGCTGTTCAGCAGCATGTAGGGAGGAGTGGAGGCAGGAAGAGGTGGGGGAGGGGTGGGAAGAGGGGGAACGGGGGTGGAGTGGGAGCAGGAAGAGGCAGGGTGGGGTGGGGGCTTAGGGGGAAGTGGTGGAGTGGGAGCAGCGCCTGGGGTAGAGCAGAGGTCAAGCATCTCCCGGGATCTGAGTAAGTCGGCGCCTATGGGCCCAATTCTCCTGTCCACCTGAGATGCACTCAACACAGGTATGGAGCAGGGTGTGAAAAGGTGACACCAAGCTCCTCTGATGTTCTGGGCATGGCAGGGGGCCTGCCTGGCCCCTGGCATATGTTAGAGCAGCTTCTAGGGCCATGGGAAGCCAGGAATTGCTGGATTACGGAGGTGCTTTGCCCTATTCCCTTACTTCCCCACCTGCCCCCTCTCAGAGCCTACCTACAATGGGGGCTATGATGGGGGCCAGGCTAGAGCCATTCTGTTACCTGTTGGGGTGCCCCTTTATGCTCAGAGTGTTCCTCAGAAGAGAGCTGCTGCCTCTATGTCCCCTTTCCACTCCCTAAACACTATAAAAGCCTCTTAGCGAAGCAGAGGATCGGGGCCATGGAGTGACACCAGTGTAAAGATGGAAGACCAGAATCAAGCCCAACATGTTTGCAAAAACAGCATTAACACGAGCCAGTATACCAGATGCTTATGACCCCCTGCACTGCCTTTCATACAGACATCAGCTAGCCTAAATGCCTGATCCAGCTAGGCACTGAGCATCCCCAACTCCCATTGAAGTTGGTGGAGGTTGAGGGTGCTGGGCAGCCTCCAGAAGGCAGTCGACACTTCAAAGGGCAGGCCTTAAACCACCTAGGCCACACAACCCTGACACCAGACCCTGCTTTTGGAATGGTTCCTTGCAGCTCCAGTCACGGAGGAGCTCTGTAAGTGATATCTTTCGGAGAAAGGATGGTTTTATGATTAAGGCACTAGACTGGGAGCCAGGGGTTCACCTCATGATTCTGCAACAGGATTCCCATGTGACCATGGCCACTTAGTGGCTGATTTTGCAAGGTGCTTAAGTGGTTTACTGGCTTCAGGCCAGAGTGCTCAGTACGTTGCAGGGCTGAGCTCTACATCTTTCTGTGCCTCAGTTCCCCATTTGTGAAATGGAGCTACTACTTCCCTCTCTCCCAGGGGTGTTGTGAGGATAAACTGACTGATGGCTGTGAGAGGCTCAGATACTATAATGATGGGGACCATATAAGTACCTACATACAGTAGATCAAAAGAAAAAAAAAACCAAAAAACCTCCTCTCACAGTTGCCGCCTGTTGTTCTTACATAGGAGAGGTGGCCCTTCCTTGGCTCTGATCTGAAATTATTGGAAAGGTCCTAGAATATGGTTATTTATGTTGGAAAAATAAGCCATAAATCAACTGAAAGCCTGAGCTAGTTTGCAGGCTTTGCACTAGGGAATGCATCCTTAGATCACAAAAGCAACATGGATTAAAAAATAGGGCACCTTGTCTTGTGCTGGATAATTCAGCAGAAAGCTCCAGCCACACAAAGCCTATATAGTGATGCTGGGATAATGCATTCCTCATCCCCTTCCCCATTAGGCTTCAGCTCTGTCTTGAACACATTGTATAGCACCAGGTAAGTGGTGCAATGCAGGCCACTCCATTTTCCATGGAGGTTAATGTGATGAATGTACAAGCTCCAGTCAGATGTTGGGAAGGAAGAGGCCAACCCTCCCTCCTTTCTGGCTTTAGGAAGGGATTCTGGTAGTGGAATTAAGTCCACTCCACTCACAATTAAAGGGCTGCGCTTTGGCACTTGAGGGGACACTGGCAGTGAGATTCAAGGGGGAAGGTGTTCTAGGAAGCAGCGAGCCAAAAGGGGAAGCAAGTAGACTGATTGATTTCTTTTCCTTCCGTCCCTCATGCATCTGGCTGAAGTGGGCACACTTCCAGGGTTTGATTAGGGAAACACTATTGTTTTTGGCCCTTGAAGGAGAGAGGACATTCTATAGATTCACTTCAGTCAGATGCTACAATAAAGCCCATGACAAAGGTATTAGAACTCTAGGTTTGCAGCATCCTTTCCTTTGTCCGATCACATACATACACATAGCAAAAGTGACCTCATTTTACAGGGTGACTTTCTCAATGATAAGAACATAAGAACGGCCGTACTGGGTCAGACCAAAGGTCCATCTAGCCCAGTATCCTGTCTACCAACAGTGGCCAATGCCAGGTGCCCCAGAGGGAGTGAACCTAACAGGTAATGATCAAGTGATCTCTCTCCTGCCATCCATCTCCACCCTCTGACAAACAGAGTCTAGGGACACCATGATACCCATTGTGGAAGCTGTTTGCACTCTTCCATGGAGTTGGAGATCTTCTCTCTTCTTGAACCATGGGATCAAAGAGCATATTTACTAAAGGAAAGAGGAATGGCAGAACACTACCCCTTACCTGTCCAGGCCATTTTCTAGAACAAGCCTTCATGCTCAGATGCCATTCTGGGACATGTGTGAATAGCATTACATGCAGAATGATCTAATCAAACCAGCATCACTGAGGATTCCAGATCTGTCTCCAGTATTCTGTACAGCGTAAAAATGGTGCTACACTTATTGCCTGGAGCACAGTAGCTGCCTTTTCCATGAAGCTATCCAAATTAGTCACTGGAATCACTTCATCTCATCTGCGACAATAGTGAGAATTTCCGGACAATATGACAGACAAGAGGGAAATAGGTTGAAAGGCAATATCACAAAAGGCTTTATAAGATTCGGTTTGTTTCTAAAGAAAATCAAGGCACACCATAGAACTGTACTTTATTTCCTGATTCCTTGGAATGAAAGTACTCAAGCGGTCTTGTGGAGGATGGGGAGAATAGCACTTTTTAAAAGGCAGACACTGTTGATTATTCAATAACCTAAATCTTTAAGGGCCAAATTATAAAACTGTTTGTGCACGGCTTAAGTATCTAAGTGCACTTTCCCATGTAATGGAAATTGTAAGGTCAAACACTCAATCTGCAAACCCAACTCCATGCATGCTTAGAGTGTGCACTAGCAACCATGCCTGTCTGTGCATGCTCTTCGGTGGCTATTTTTTAAATTGTCCCTAAATTCTAAACTGCACAAAAGATAAAGTTACCCATTTGAAAGAAATCCAAAGAGTTACAACACAAAACAGGTTGAAGAGATTTGACCATGAAGCAGTACTGAAAAACAGCAGGGGGTTTGCTAGCCGTTTACAATACCTAATAGGTGACTAAGAAAGAAAATTCACCAGAAAGAAATGTTGGCATTGCTTCAAAAATGTTGATTTTTTAATCAGGGACCTTAAGCCCTTGTAAATCAAAAGCAGGATTTGCAAGCTGTGGGATACCTGCACTCAGATGAGACAAAGGAAGCCAACTGGAAAACTAGCCAAGCCTGACAAGTTCATCAGACTCCTAACATTCCCAGGACTGTTAGAATGAATGTCTAGAGAAAGTATTTTTAATTAATGTTCTGGGATGCCCTCAAGAACCTCTTTCCTTATTTAAAAGTAAGAAAGGAACCATATCTATCAACACACACACACACACACAAAGCCAGAAAAGTACCCTTTCCTTGTTTATTGAAGCCCTCAAGTGCACTATATCATCAGAGTAATAACAGTGATGCCATAATAAATAGAACTGGTTACAAGGCACTGTAAGCAGAGGGGAAATTAATCTATTTAATACACATGCAGGAAATGTGTGTGTTTGGGTGGGAGCAGAGATTTTTAATTAAAGCTGAGAAAGGTGTCTTCCCTAGAATGAAATAAATGCCAGGGAAACTTTGTTTAGCTTTCAGACTCCAAAGTGAGTTAAGGGTAAAGGAAGCTGGTCTCCTTCTGTTTGTTAATGACCTGTGACATAACAAAAGCAGAAGGGACAAGTGCAAGAGGAACAGGCAAAGTTAGATTTTTATGTAAAGGTTGTTCAGTCAGACCTGCCCTCGAGGTGCAATGTTGCCAGACACCATGAAACCTGGCTGTTGTCTTTTCTGCAATGCAGCCCAACTGTTCTATAATTATCTGCAACCTCACCAGTTTTTTTTATCATCTGTTTGATTTATAGGACCACATTTGGCCTTTTTTCTGATCATGGATCATTTGCAAATAAATCCTGATTTCTGCAATGATGCTTGTTTTTTATTATTAATATTCATCGAATAGTTTTATGCAAACAAATTAAGGCTGCTGGTCTGCTCAGATCACTGCCTATCATGCTGACCTATATTGTCTCATTGTTTAATTATACTCTCTTGCCTGTCTGTATCCATCTGTTGGCTCTTGTCTTAGACAGTAAGTTCCTTGGGGAACTTACCGTCTTTTTATTCTACAGCACCAAGCACAACTAGGGCTCCTAGGCACTAGGGTAATTATTAGTATTTGTGTAAATGTCACCCTATGGTGTTTTGCAAACAATTCATTGTTACTTATTCCTGGCATCTGACTGATCACCTAAATCAGATGTGTGTTCTTCTGTTCTGTGATTGGATGATCGGAACTGTTAAAACAGAAAAATAACCAACAACAGGCCTGGCATAAATTTTACAATGAGTCATCATTCATCAATCTTTTGTGACTTCCAAACATTTTCACAAATAAACCAACAATCATATGAACAACTTGTAAACAAACTAATATGATCCCCACCCCAATTAAAAGCAAAGTGAACTCGCCACATTTATTCGTGAAAATATGTATCAGTCCCTCTTTGTTCTAGTCAGCCAGCTCTCGTAGCCAATAACTCATTGTTTGTTCTCAAATAGGATTAGCAATACTCATATGTGACTGAATGGTTAACGATTAGCAAGAAGAAAAACTTATGTTTCATCACAAACTCATAGTAATTTCCATTTTCCTCACAGGACAGTGTCAGTGTTCTGCATATAAGCCCAGTCTCATTCTTGATATTTTAAATAAATAAGTATGGTAAATTTGAGGCCCCTTAGCAACCCACTTAATTATCTTATTCTTAGAAGATCCTTTACCACCATCTCTCAAGAAGACAATATAGGCTGGTTAGATATGAACTTCTCATTCGGTTAGCTGGAAAACAACCGTGCTTTGTTTGAAGAGTGCATTGGAAGTTAGAACATCATTAAATTGAATGGATATATTGCGGCTTCTAGCTCAAGTGACACGTTTCTCAAATATTGACATTCAGGGATGATATATGGACACTACATTACAATTGCTTCACCTCCTGCGAGAGGATGAGAGACCAAACAACACGTAGCAGATGTATAGTCATATTGCTTAGTGGAAGGCATTCAGATTCTATGGTGATGAGTGTGGTATAAGAAACTATACAGAACAGAAGGAGCTTTCTCAAGTTCTCTTGACTGACACCCTTGAAAGATAGGGAATAATGCATGATGAGAGAGAAAATATATCGGTCAGTGACATACTTTCAAAATAAAGATTCTACTACATCCACAGTGTAATGCAGGGCCAATTGATGTTAACAGAATTGTGTTTACTTACAGGTTATATTTGGCCCACAATGATTTACCTAAAGCCTCCTTCAATTAACACTCCAGCTAGCCCAACCATTATATAGACCTATTCTTCTGCTATGACAGGTGATGAAAATGAAGAGTTCTATAGTCAACTGTGGATAATTGTGAATGTAGTCTCCAAACATGATATGGTGGTGATGATCATAAAGTAATCACAAATTCAATACCAAGAGACAGTGCAGCATTACACTGGGAGCACAGGTTGTAGATGGAAATGGAAGAACCTGGATGGGCCAACATGGCTTACTAAAGATTAAAGCACATGGTGGTAGACAGACCCATTAAGCTCTGCACAGATAATTTGTAAGCTCTTGCAAATATTTTGTTTCAACTTAATAGAGAACTCTAGCAGTGAAGTTTATCCAGACACAACAACAAAATTGACTATGCCGAGGTTCAAAAACAAAAGGGAATTACTGTCCTCAAGTTTAAGCTCCTTCCAGGTTGTGATGTTAGGTAACCAGTTAGTGTTGCAAAGTTAAAATTTTACCTCGACTGACTGAAATACTTTGGTCGGTTACTATATAATGATGTCAGCTGTCTATAATTGTTACATCAATCTGGTCAACATCAGGGAGAAGGACAAACTTGATAGAAGCTACTAGATTCCCAATCTCATCACAATTTAGTTGCAAAAAGAAATTAGCTGCATTCTATCAGTTGTTTAGTTGGTGTTGGTCCTGCTTTGAGCAGGGGATTGGACTAGCTGATCTCCTGAGGTCTCTTTCAACCCTAATATTCTATGATTCAAGGCCTATCATTGAGCTGAAAACATACCAGAACAGGAAGTCAGGGACTTCTGAAGAAATGTTGAAGCCTGCAGAAAAGCATAGATCAGTTGACACAGGGAGAAACCGAAGCATGGAAACCAATATGTTAAAATAAATAGACATTTAGAAAGGCTGGAAGACATAGGAAATATATGCTGATGAGAACAGCGAAGAACTCAATGACAAGTGGAAATTTACCATTTATTAAATAATGTCAGAGAGTCCACAACATATTACAAAGGTAATGACAACTTGCAAGGGAAATTGTGATGATACAGCTCTGAGAGAGAGAGAGATGATTAAGGAAAAGAGGAGAATCCAAAGAACTTCTGTCATAAAGAAAGGTGATTATAACAGGGTTCAAGAAAGAACTAGATAAATTCATGGAGGATAGGTCCATCAATGGTTATAAGCCAGGATGGGCAGGGATGGTGTCCCTAACCTCTGTTTGCCAGAAGCTGGTAAATGGGAGACAAGGAACGGATCATTTGATGATTATCTGTTCTGTTCATTCTCTCTGGGGCACCTAGCATTGGCCGCTGTTGGAAGACAGGATAGTGGGCTAGATGGACCTTTGGTCTGAACCAGTATGGCTGCTCTTATGTTCTTATGATGTAATATCCAATTCCACTGTTATGGAAGACACCCTGACTGGTGTTGAACTGTCACCTCTGCTAAAGGGCACTGAAACAGAAAATAATGTAGTAAACTCAAGTTGAAGAGAGACATTTTCTCGATGTGATACTATATCTATCAAACATAAATGAGAGCCATTGATACACTGTGTTACTGTCCCGTTGCTTTGTCATGCAATGTAGAAGACTGAGAAATGGCAAGAAAAATAACAATAGGATTATTATCACTATTTGCATTCCATGAGTGTAGGCCTCAGCTGAGATCAGGGCCCCAGTGCGCCAGGTGCTATACAAACACAAATCGTGTTGGTTATTGCTAAAAAACTAAATTTAAGAGTAAAGCAATTATAATTAGGACCTCAATAAGACACAGCTTGGTAGCATTATTATATGCTAAGCTCTGGACATGTCTCTGCACTGTCTAAAGCACACAAATACAATTCAAGGAATTTACAGCTTAAAAGGCAAACACAAGACAAGACACACTAGTAGACCTAGAATAAGTGGTACCTTAGAATGTGTTTGTGACAGGTTCCCCCTGGGGTGCCACCTGGAACTACCGTACTACTGAGCCCACCTGACTCACCAGCCTGGGCTCCCTTTACACTGTACTGCTGTGACAGTCTCTCAAGCCCCCTCCAGCACATACAGGTAAGGACACACCCAGTTGCAGCTACACACAGATGCTGAGATCAGCTCTGCATGGGAAGGCTCAGCTAAGGCACCTCCCAGTTCCTAATGCACGCACCCCCCTTTGGGGTGTAAACCCAAATTATACCATCTTGCACTGCACAGGGGACTGTACAGTGTAAACTCATGAAATTTGCCCCCTCCCTCAATGTGGAGGAAAATATGCAACAGCTTCCTGCCCCCCAGTTATGATTTCCACACACTGGTTTTAGACACAACAAAAACAAGTTTATTAACTACAAAAGATAGATTTCACTGCTCTACAGCCAAAATGCTTCTGAAATAAATGTAGTCAAACTTTACTAATTCTGGGTCACTGAGAACGAAAATGATGCTTAAAATTGTTGATTGGCTCTAGTTTTCAAGATATGCTATTGGGTCAGTATATACGACCCTTGACTTGGGAATGGCAGAGGATAAGTGAGTTATAAAGGGAAGGGATCTCAATTTGAACCAGAAATGACTAAAATACATCTTTGACTGGATCTATGAATAAATCTATGACTGGGTTTGGACAGTACTTGCTTTTTAGGCAAAACAATGAATGATGCAATCTGAAGCTGGTATTGCGTCAT
Source organism: Emys orbicularis (assembly GCF_028017835.1). NCBI lineage: Eukaryota > Metazoa > Chordata > Testudines > Emydidae > Emys > Emys orbicularis. The sequence continues at coordinate 95,348,934 of NC_088691.1, read as the reverse complement.
ACATGATATGAATTGCATCATGTTATTCCTAGAAGTCATGGATGATGCAATCATAACGAAGCTTACATCACTCTGCTGAACAAATTGCCCTATATCAGCTCTAGAAATCATACAGTGTTGTGCTCTCTTATTTGTCAGTGTTTGATTTTGCAAAGGGACACATTTCTGTTTAGCCAAAGTGAGCAGAGATGCCTCGGACTTGTGTGAACAGTGCAGATAACTTCTGCTATGTTTGTGGTGAAGTGACTTTTGCATCACAAAAGCGCAGTATAACCACTATGGTTAAGAAAGCCTATCACCTTTATTTTGGCTGCAAAATTGGAGATCAGGACAAGAGGTGGGCCCCACACATATGCTGCAACACTTGTGCAACAAATCTTCGCCAGTGGTTGAACAGGAAAAGGAAATCTATGCCTTTTGCAGTGCCAATGATTTGGAGAGAGCCAACAGATCATACCAGCAATTGTTACTTCTGCATGGTGCCTCCAGTTGGGAAAGGTGTGTCAAAGAAGAAAAAGTGGACTGTGCATTATCCAAACATTCCATCAGCTATACGCCCAGTACCCCACGGAGAAGGACTGCCGGTTCCTGATGCACCAGAATCATTCTCACTTGAGTCAGACGAGGAAGAGGAAGAGGATGAAACTTCTGGTCCTGAACCATCAATGTCACAGGACCCACATTTTCTCCCATCCTCCTCCTCTGAACCACACCTCATAACACAAGGTGAACTGAATGACCTTGTCAGGGATTTGGAACTACCCAAGAGTAAGGCAGAGCTGTTGGGCTCCAGACTACGGCAGTGGAATCTCCTGGCAGGTGATGTTAGGGTTTCCATGTTCCGTGACCGTCAAAAGGATCTTGTCCCATTCTTCTTCATGGAAGGTGATCTTGTAGCCTGCAACAACATCGATGGTGTGATGGCAGCCCTCAACATCGTTCACGATCCAGATGAGTGGAGACTGTTCATTGATTCATCGAAGACGAGTCTTAAAGCTGTTTTACTGCATAATGGCAATGTTTTGCCATCAATTCCAGTTGGTCATGCAGTCCATATGAAGGAAACCTATGACAACATGAAACAACTTTTGAGGTGCATAAACTATGACCAACATCAGTGGCAGCTTTGTGGCGATTTGAAGGTTGTTGCTCTCTTGCTTGGTCTGCAGACTGGATACACAAAGTACTGCTGTTTTCTCTGCGAATGGGATAGTCATGCAAGAAATTCCCACTACATCAAGAAAGATTGGCCACTCCGACAGTCATTGGAGCCTGGGAGGAAAAGTGTTCAGCATCCACCACTTGTTGAATCAAGGAAGATTTTGTTACCACCCTTACACATCAAGCTGGGTCTGATGAAGAACTTTGTCAAGTCCATTGACAAAACACAAGCAGCTTTCAAGTACCTCCGTGGAAAATTTCCAAGGTTAAGTGAAGCTAAGATAAAGGAAGGTGTCTTTGTTGGTCCTCAGATTCGTGAACTTCTTCGAGATGATGCATTTGACCATGCACTGCGTGCCAAGGAAAAGACGGCATGGAAAGCCTTCCAGTTAGTGGCTCTCTCCAAATTTTCTCGGAAACAACAAGGCAGACAACTACAGGTTGTTGGTGGAAAACCTCCTCAAGGCATACAAAAGCCTTGGTTGCAACATGTCACTAAAGATACATTTTTTGCACTCTCATCTAGATTTTTTTCCACCGAACTGCGGAGCAGTGAGCGACGAGCACGGCGAGCGATTTCACCAGGACATTGCAACAATGGAGAAACGCTATCAGGGCAAATAGAGCCCATCAATGCTTGCAGACTATTGCTGGACAGTGACAAGAGATGCTCCATTTAATGAATACAAGAGACAAGCCAAGAAGCGCTGAGTAGACACTGAATAGGACTAAACTATGTACATAATAGTTTTTTGCCTTTTGTTTCATAATAAATTTTATTTATATAACCCTTTTGCTGATTTTTAAAGTGTTACATAAACAGGACAGGTGAAATATTATCATGTAAGCAACTATAAACACATGAAAAAACCTAGGTTTACAATTTATGATTAAAACTCTACTATCTACACAATATACATAGACATAAAATGTAAAAACTTAAATATCTTAGAAACAGTAGCCAATCAGTTGTTTTAATTGTCATATTTGAATTTAGCACATCAAAATACATAATAAATAGCACATTTTATCTCTGAAGCAGACGACTTCTCAAAAATTGTAGACCAGTGTTTTAAATGATTAGGGATAGCAAACAAATCAAAGCAGATTACCTAGCAAATAAAACAAAAATGCAATCTAAGATTAATATACTAAAGAAATTGGATATGAGTAGCAAATTCTCACCCTCATTGTTGGTTCAGGCAGTTTGCAGAGATTCTTGAGGGCAAGCTGCACTTGCTTGCATCTTAAAACCCCAGATATTCTTTTCACAGGCTAGAAATCCCTCTAGCCTGGGTTCAGCCCTTTTCCTCCCAATTCAGTCCTTGTTCCTCAGGTGTTTCCCAGAGTCTCCTTTGTTTGGGGAGTCAGTGAAGAACCACGCTGATGTCATTCCCCTGCCTTAAATAGCTTTTGCATATGGTGGGAACCCTTTGTCTCCAAGCTTGGTTCCACGCCTTTCAGTGGAAAAACACTGGTATTCTATGATGGAGTCCAGTACCAGGTGACTTGGTCACATGCCCCTATAGGGAAACAGCAACCATGACTTGGAGGCTGTTTGTAGCATCCTCCCGGGTAGGAGATTAGCATTTTCTAAGACTTATTGTTCTCCCTAATGGCCCTTCCCAGCCAGCCATCTAGACTGATTGCATTCTGCCTAGTGGGTGTTCCCCAGGTGTAAACACATTTGTAATAGATGCATAGACAATATTCTTAACTTCAGATACCAAAATGATACATGCATACAAATAGGATAATCAAATTCAATGAATCATAACCTTTTCAATTATATCTTACATGACTTATCTTGCATAAAATACATCATAGTTATGCCATAATCATATCATAACAATATCTCTATGAAGAATATGGGGCGTAGTGTCATAGTGTTTTCTGTGGCTTTTTTCTTCTTCGTGTAGTCATCCATTTTCCCTTCTCTCTTTCACTCCCCTATAAATAGGGTGGAGAAGGCAAACAAATGGCATGGGTTACTGTGTCGGGCCTCATTGAAGAAGTGAGTCTGGAATGAGAAGAGAAGGATCTTTTGCACTGGGATTGGAAGGTTCCTTGCATGAGGGGCAGCATGGAAGAAAGCATGGAGCCTACACAAGAAATGAAAGGTAACTGGGAAATATTAAGACCCTATAACTGCAAAATGAAATGTGAGCAGTGATGAATTGTGCCATGAAAGAATTCTGCCACACACTTGTCTTCCCAGATGAGATGAGAACAAAATAAAAATTTGGATTAAGATATTTACAGTATGCATGAGACAGAGACCTTTACAACAGAACCAGATGTAGCCTTAGAAACTGGATGGCATTTTTCCATTTCCTTCATTTAATTATAAATATGTAGTTAAGTGTTCAGATGTATTCCACACTGGTTTGTCTCAGAGTATTACTTTGTGTGGACACTGCCAGGTAGGTCATTTTGCTTGTGCCTAACCAATTTACTAATAAATCTGTGTGGAGCTGCCATCTTAGGGCCAATCAAGGAATTACAATACAATGCAGTATTAAGAAAGGACTGATCCTGCATTCCTTGCTTAGGAATGTAGGAGCAAGCCAGAGATTGTGTCTGGGCAAGGTTATATCATACTCAGAAACACCATTCTCCAAAAATGGTATTTCTAAAAACAGATTAGAAGCATTGGGTCACATCCTTACCTGGTGTAAATAGCTCCATTGTCCTTCAGCGACCTGTAATGATTTTCATGTCTCAGCAGTAAGCCATAGTGCCCAAAGCTAAACAAGATAAAAAATGTGAAGGTTGATTTGGCATCTGTGCTGGTGTGTAAACCAATCAGCATGCCCACTTTTTTTTTCTATGCTTGCAAAACAGATATTACATGAGAGCATTTCTTCAATGATTTATACCAGGGATGAGTTTGGTTAAGTATATTATTATTAATTTGGCACCGACAGTTTGCTCAGCAATAAACACCACATAAATAAAGTCACGGTTTCCATCCCAAAAAGCTTGCAATCTAAAAATATGTTTTTGCATGAATGATGAACTTGCTTTTCTGCAACAGTGGCTGCACCAAAAACAGCTGCAAGAGTTGCATGTGGCCAAGTTGGGTGCACAGAAACATACATCTTTAAAAATCTGACCTCCATAGGAACAGTACGAAATGTATCCAGTGTTGGTTTTGTATGTATCAGTGCAGGGAATTCTGTGGGCACACATGGATGCAGTGGCAAATATTGGGGGCTCATTTTAGGACAAGCTATTTAGGTATGAGGCCCTTTGTGTTTCATTTTGATAAAAGATTTCTAGGCCAAAAAAAAAAATGACACCAGATTCAGCTCTTGGCAGGCTCACGTTAGACCCCAGGTACAGCACTGGAAATTTTAACGTCATGCTTCATGCTGCATTCAGTGGCCATCAGATAAATTACAGCACAGCCAGTCCACATTGCAAAGGATAAGCCCAGTTCTGGAACTGTCAACTCTGGAGAACACTGCAGCACATATAATCTAGGACAGGGGTGGCCAACCTGAGCCTGAGAAGGAGCCAGAATTTAACAATGGACATTGCCAAAGAGCCACAGTAATACGTCAGCAGCCCCCCATCAGCTCCCCGCCCCCCTCCGCTCCCAGAGTCTCCCACCCACCGGCAGCTCCGCTGATCAGCGCCTCCCCCTTCCTTCCCGCACCTCCCGATCAGCTGTTTTGTGGGGTGCAGGAGGCTCTGGGGGGGAGGAAGGAGGAAGAAGGGCACTGCAGAAGAAGGGGAGGGGGCAGGGCCTGTGGCAGAGCCAGGGGCTGAGCAGTGAGCACCCCCCGGCACATTGGAAAGTTGGCGCCTGTAGCTCCAGCCCCGGAGTCGGTGCCTATACAAGAAGCCGCATATTAACTTCTGAAGAGCCACATGTGGCTCCGGAGCCACAGGTTGGCCACCCCGATCTAGGACTCTTCAGAGCCCTCTGGGACAAAGTCTATAAGACACAATGTAGTGAAGCTGGCATTCCACATCGTGAAACTGTCATGATGCAATAGTGTGACATCATAACGTACATATGTTATCATACAAACATCTCCACGTCACCGTGCAGAATCTAGGTTGATGACATCACATCTGCCCTACATTTTTCTTGTGTCCTTCAAGTCTTAACTTTCAGGTAATGGGACAGTTCCAATGGTGTCAGCCCTAACCCATTCACACTGACCTCACAAGCCATTGATTCTAACTACAACCAGCCTTGTAGAGCAATGGCAAAGACCAGACTGATAATACATTTGAAATTCCTACTCACAGGGCACTGAGTAAGTGGTAGATTTCTCCTCTCTCCCCCACTAGCATCATGTGTCACTCTCAGCCGCATTCTCCCTGGCAGCAGTTAGTTTGGAAAGCCTGGCCTGCCCCCATAACCCACCCTTTCTTGCCTCTGTCTGGTGATTTAGATATCAGACAGGGGAGGCTGAGAGAACTTTTCCACACTGACTCCTGGCATTAGAGATCACAACAAAAAAGGTGGGGAATATGGCAATCCCTAGGGTAGGGGGAAATTTGCTAAAGGGTGTTTTTGGTTTCTAAGGGCCACATGTCCCTATCCCTACTTGATGATGAAAATCCCCCCGCCCCCAGAATGATTGAAAGGGGTGTGTAAATCCTGTATAGAAATGTATTTTCTACTCTCCCAGGCCCTTGACACTTTGAACGGCTGCAATGTGGGTTTACTCAGAGTATGTGGGTTCTTTTTACTCAGTTGAGAGATTCCACCTTTCCTTTTTACTCCTGAAGTTTTCAAGGCCAGACTAGGGTGGCCAGGTGCTTGGTTTTCAACTGGAAAGTCCTGTCAAAAAGGGGACCTGACCGTGTCTGGTCAGATCTACTGATTGGACACCCAAAGTCTTGCTGGTGCGGGCAGGGGAGACTGGTAGGCGCTGGGTCATCACCTAAGTTCCCTCTAAGCTGCATGGCCGCGCAGCAGCCTATTAAGCACCGCACAGGCGCTCAGGACTGCGGCGGGGAGAGATGCCTCTCCCTCAGCCCCGGACCTGCAGAGGCTGGGAGAGGGGCTCCTCCCCCGGCCCGAACCCAGCCCGGCCCGGCCAGTACCGGGTTTATAATGGCGGCAAGCCCACGCTCAGAAGGAGCCCCGCTGGCCCGGCCTAGCGCTTCACTTCACTTGCGCTGCAGCCCAGTGGCTGCCAGTGCTGGCTCCTCTCCTCTTCAGCCCCTCCCCGCGCTCCTCTAGGCCCACCAGTACAGGGCTTCTCTCCGCCCCCCCTCCACCCGCTCACTCCTCTCAGCCACCGGCTGCCTCCCAGTGACAGGGCAGGGGTGGAAAGGAGTCCACAGTCGCTGCCGCTCCTCCGGGCCAGCAGTGACAGACGGGGAGCCCGAAACCACAGACCGTCACTGGCAGCCCACACTGCGGACAGACCTGCCGCAGCCAGGGGAGAGGTGCCCCTCCCCGGCCCCAACCCAGCCCAGCCTGGAGTTGCCACGGCCAGGGGAGAGGCACCTATCCCACCGCCCCAGCCCCAAAACTGCCGCGGCAGGGAGAGGTGTCTCTTCCCCCCAGCTCAGGAGAGAGAGCTGGGGGGAGTCCTCTCTTCCCGCTGTAGCCCCAGAGCAGCCTGCACCCCAATCCCCTCATCCCTGGCCCCATCCCACAGCCAGCACCCCCAGCCGGAGCCCTCACCCCTTTCCGCACCCAACCCTCTGCCCCAGCCCGGAATCCCTCATCCTCGGCCCCACCCCAGAGCTCGTGCCCCCAGCCGGTGTCCTCACCCCCCTACACCCCAACCCTCTGCCCCAGCCCTGAGCCCCCTCCTACACTCCGAACTCCTTGGCCCCAACCCCGCCACATGAATTTTGTTATGTGCACCGATATGGAGATGATGTGTCACACATCACCTCTATAATGGTGCACATAACAAAATTCATTCTGCACATACATGGGAAAAATTAGAGGGAACACTGGTCATCACCTGCGCCAGCCCCTACTCAGCCAGGGCCACCTCCTACCTGCATCAGGCAGCTGCAGCTCCCAGTTCTAGCTCCGGAGGCGATTCCCTCCCAAACCAGGTGGGTTGGGAGGAGACGGAGAGGGGAAGAGCAGTGAGTGATGGGGGAGGGGAGAAGAGGAGCGAACGGAGGCGGGGCCTTGGGGAAGAGGTGGGGTAGGGGCGGGGCCTCTGGAGGAAGAGGTGGGGTAGGGGAGGTTCTGGCACTGCTGGAGTGTCCGTTTTTTAAATATTACAAAGTTGGTAACCCTAGTCCAGACCCTTGTGCTCGGTGAAATGCAGATTGTGTGACATGTCAGCTGTCTTTATACGGGACTTTTAATAATACCTGGATCTGGGTTAATATTTCCTCTTCCCAAAACTGCTTTGGACACCAAAGGTTTTATTTAGGTTTCAGCCATGGGTCCTCAGGTTGCAGCTACTAGTCAGGCACAAAGACTCCTGTTCTTTTTGCTGATACAGACTTACACGGCTACCACTCTAAAACCTAGTCAGGCATTGAGCACTGGCTATGCAGAGAAAAATTCAAACCCATCAGAAGCACAGAGATTATCATTAATGTTGCAGTCAGAGTCTTTTGTATATTAGCCTGGTTTCTGAAAATATCTCCAACAGATGCTGGTAGGCCACTGAGCCTCCCACAGCTGCAACACTAGACAAATCCAGGAACTGTTGTTTATTCCCCTTTCACAGTCTGAGTCCTTGCGACATCGCCCACGGTGCTGTTGCTAGGCAGCAGACAGTGTTCTGCAGCAAATGCTGGGGGATTGGTGGGGGGAGAGGAAGCCAGTTGGGGGCTGGGTATTGGAAAGTGCTGAGACAGAGTTTCCTCTCCTTGTCAGCCTCACAGCCTTCATGTTCCAGTCACATAATGAGCCAAAAAGCCAGCCCCTTCGGCTAGAAAAGGAAACAGTTGGATGCTGTGATTAAACAGAGCGTCAGAATTTTATTTCATGGTGGAATTGCTACAGTTCTGATCTACTCTATGGGCATCGTAGCTTACCTCCAAGGCCGGTAAATCAAATGAGCACAGAATTGCCAAATTCACCAAACATCAGCAAAGAAAATGAATCTGTTCTCATTGGACCTGCTTTGTTTTCATGTTTCAGCCAATGCTGAGTCACATCATCTCTCCCAAACAGCAACACAGCACGGGACAGAGGGGACTTACCCACTGCCTTCACCCCAAAGAAACCAGCATACTGGAGCCTGGTGCCACAGGGCACTGACCTAATGGGACTTTACCCTGCATATGGCAGAAGCTAACACTCCACAGAAGGTTCTTTCCCATCAGACTGGGGAGTGGGCGAAAGGGGGTAGGGGCTGGCTGCAGAGATCCCTCCAGCATGTGTGCAGCCCAAAGCAAGGAAACCTGCCATTTGCAATTCATCCAAGCTGCTTGCGAATAACTTGGCATGTTTCCCAGTAGAATCAGAAACTGATTTTCTACAGAAGTTTGATTATTCTTGTTGTTAAAACAGAATAGGAAATGAAGGCTTTGTAAAAACAAGTGCTATATTTATTGCTCAGTTTAATTGCTTAATGCACATCTCACGCCTAAGAATTTGATGGTGCTGATTTCCTATTAGGTCATCCTTAAAAACAAAGCCACATGGAGAAATCATACAACTGTAGGTTTAAAATGTAACTGGCTGGCACACAATTAACTCCAAGAATTAATGCAATGCAAAGACATCGGCCTTGATTCTGGGTTGCATGTGCAGAATGAGCACTGCCGCTTCATGGGTAATTCTGGTGTCACTAAGATACACATTCCTGGTTTTCTAGCACTTTTTACACCAGAAACACACAAGTGCACACAAAGGGTGCTTTGTGTAACAGGGAAGAGTCAAAGGAATGAGCCGTGCAGCTACACCCACGGTCCCTTCAATTCATTTCCTGGTCTCTGCCTCAGTAGCTCACAGGAGGATTGTCATCCCTGAACTGATCTTCTTGAATATCCTGGTAGTGCATAGAGTGGAGCAGGGTGAACAGGATGAGCTGGGCATATGTGAGAATAGGCACAAGCAGTTCCTACAGTGAATGCTGAAAAAATCTGCACAGGGCAAGTGCCCCTCTGGGAAATCTCTGATTCCCATGCCACAGCCACTGTAAAGTACCCCCAGCATCTGCACTAGAACCACAATCATGTATTCACCTGCAAAGATTCTTACCAACCCCTGGCATCCACTGCCAGGATGTTGAGGAACCTCTTCACACCAGCTGCTAATCTCAGGGCTTTGCCTCTTTCCCCCTTTCCAATCCTTCCATTAATACAAGCCCTCAATGGCTTTTGCAGGCTCCTTCCATGTAAACATGTCTGACAGAGTGATTCCCCAGGTTGCACAGGGGCAAATGGATTGCCATTTCCATGAACTACACGACAAGCAAGAATCATGTACCAAAAGGCAACATAGGTACAGGAGCTCGAAAAGGGGACATGCCCGTCACTGGCAGACATCTGCACAAGGGCAGATATAGATATGGACCATGGCAATGTGAGATGTTACTGACAAAGGTTCCTGTACAGCGGCTTTGCACTTCACATTACAGCATTACACCTCCCAGCTGCTCTAGTACACCCTGTCCACTTACATTAGCTTGATCAAGGCAACTAGAGAATAGGTGTGGTGTAGATTTGTATTACCCATGGTTCTTTTTGGCTGAGCAGCACCACTTTTGGAGTTTACTCTTGGCCTCAGAGCCAGCCAGGGTAACGGCAGCAGCTTGCACTTACTTTTCCCAGGGAAGAATCATCTCAGAAGTGTGGTTCAACTCACTAATAAGGCTTAACACGCACTTGGCACAGGCCCAGCTGACTACACATGCTGCGACACAGTGGAGAACTGAGCCCATTCAATTCTGCATAAGGTTAAACCCACCTTGCATTGGTCTTAGGAAGCTTTATAGCCTAGACAACGGGACACAAGCGTAAACTTTACATCCTTGACATGGACGACAAATATTAGTCAGGGCTGTGGCTCCACTAGGTAGTAATGCATCAAATAGCTTCAGTGAGTGAATTAGGGACATCTAAAAGGGAGGGGCTGCTCTGAGGCCTATCAATAAATAATATATCTACCCACCAAGAGCAATGGAATGCTTTTATCTATGCCCAGAAAATTACTGTTATCAGTAGCATGAGCTTGACATCAAACTACAATCAGAATTTGCGTGTACAGTCAGAGGGTAAGTGTGAGTAACGAGTATGGTGCCAGCTGGCTCATCTCTGACATTACTTTATCAGGTCTCAGCAGGAGCTCTCACGCCATTGCTATCTAGACCTCAAAATCTAGAGTTCATGTTACAGCCTGGAGTCAGAGGAAAACAGCATATCCTGCATCGTCAGCCAATTACTGATGAAAATGTCTTGCAAAACCAAAATCTGCCGGTAGCAAAGTTGCTGCCCCAACCCGCCCCCTCCTGGCTGGATACAGTACTGCAGCAACATGTGAAGCAGTTTCCCCAGCTGTCCTTTGGCCTACTCTGGCCATAAGAATGTCCTGGCCAACCAGCCAGACCACTTTGAAAATGTACTATGTAGCCCTGGAAGGGGCTGAACTCTGCAAAGTCAAAAAAAGTCAAGTATTCAAATTAAACCTTCTGGTCGCAGCTCCCCAGTCCACAAGCAGGCACACTCCTCCCCTTGCTTGGGGTTTCTGGCAAGTTCTAGCTCGGGAAGGCCCCATCTTAGGCCTTCAGCTCACCCCTGGAGAAGCCTGTTTGGTCTTTTCTCCCTCTAAGACTTCTTTTCAGGCTGCTCCCCAGGCAGAGGGCATGTCCCATTTTCGCTGTCCTCAACTGGGCTCATACAGCTCTTTATGGAGAAAAAGCCCTGTTCTTCCCCAGCTGGGCTTTATTTTTAATTAGTCCTGGCCCACCCTCCCAGTTCACCCAGGCTGGTTAATTGGCCTCTGGTTAAAAGCCCATATTAAGCTTTCCGCACCTTGTGTGAGGTAAACACCCCGTCACACGCCTTTTTAAAAAATCAGCCCAAATGCCTTTCCTCCCGAAAGGGGTCTCCACTAATAAGTATATGCGTAATACCTGCTTATGTTAATAGGAAGTTCACACAGGTATCTGAGGCCAACTTCTGCTCTCTGATGCATGTCGATAGCTCCCAGTAAAGAGTTGAATGGATCCCTAAGCATTTCTCATCAGCCAGGTTTTCTCTTTTAAGTGGAGTCTTGTTTTTCATAATGTAACCATAAGGCTTTGTTCTATTCCCATTGCTCTCTTTGTAATCATCTGTGGTATGTTGAAAGGCATATTTGTCATGTCCCAGCCAGTTTCTTGGAGAAGCAGTCACAGGTCAGGTTAGTTACCTAGTTTATATGTCAGGAGCAGCAGGAATGAATCAAACAGCATTTTTGTGTTTTTCCAGGCAGTAGCTTGACACTCCCGGCCTGGTGCTTTTGTGATAATTTTCAATCCTCCCTACTTGGCTGGCATTACAGCGATTCAAACTGAGAAAGTGCCACTGGCACAGAGAACCAATGTGCCTGGCGAAGACGACTCTTTTAAACTGTCTCCTTTACAGTGGAGGTTGTTGATATCAGCAAGTGGGTAGACGAAATTGATACAGCAAGGTGTGCTCCCAGCCAGAAGATCAGAATGTTTCTCATTCAGAAGAGGCTGGTCAGTGCCTAACTTAACTGATGGCTATTGGGGGACTCCGCTAGTCAGTATGGCCCACGTTTTGAAATGTCTGTGTAAAAGTGTGTGTGTGCTCACGCACGGGCGTGCACTCTAGCACCCACATGAGTATGCACAAGCCATAATGAAATGGTATGGCATGCCATTCCCTGGGTGCACATGCAACTTGTGTGCCTGCAAAAATGCATACATGTTTTTCTTTACTGTGACCTTAACTTTAAGATTAAGGCCTAGCCATTTGTTATATCTTTGATAGCTGTTCATGTGGAATACGATTCTCTTTAGTCTTGATTCTTGTCAAGCCTTGGATGAAGCAAGGGGTTGGGATGGAAGGTGGTGGGATAAAGAAAGGAAAGTATATCAGATGTAACATGGACAAAGTAGATTTGACCTACATCTGGCAGACTACTTTATCTGACCTGTACTGACCTGGGCCTGCCTAGTCCTACTGAAGTCAGTTGTACCACTGATTTAAATGACAATTTGGACCCTAGAAAACATAGACTCCAAAGTAATTCCCCAAACAAGGTCAAGGGGTTGCCATGTTGCCCAGTGGTACAGCCACCTATTCTCATTTTGAAGGAAAACAATAGCACCCCAGATATTGCTGGGAGGTCTTTTTATATCACAGTGATTATAAAGGATGTGTGTGCATGCGTGTGTTCATGTGTAGCTGCACATGTGTATCTGAAGATGGATAGAAAACAACTCCAGATGAAAGCAATATCTAATATAAAAACAGCAGACTGTGCAATCCCCTAAGCTCCACTGGATCCACTTAAAAACACCTCCTCTGTAATACAGATCTCACTAAAGCAGGTGCAAACGCTTTGCTACCAAGAGCAATCTCCCAGAGAGGGGGCTCTCATGGCATGTGTGTTCATGTGCGGGTGGGTCTGTGTGCGAGCAAAGTGTCTGGCTGCTTTCATTTCTCAAAAGAGGTTTGTCTGGGGATTTACAGAAGTCTGTTTTCAGGATTTACAGAGGTGACTGAGGTTAGCACGCTCATCCTCGCCGCCTTGTCTCTGCATCAGGCGTGTGCACGACTCCTCTCAGCTCCTCTGGCCTTTCTGCACGTTCTCTTTTACTTGCTGATAAGACACAATTGAAGGGGCTACAAGTCTATCGACGTGAAAACAAAACAAAACACTTGGCTCTCAAACAGGAAGCATAAAGCAGAGATGAAGCGAAACATGTTGAACAAAACACTTGGTTCCTAAGTGACAGAAACAAATGTATGTGAGCATGGAACAGCCTAAGCCCCCAAACAAGAAATGGAAAAGGATCAGGTTGGTAGGATAGAAAATAAATCCCAAGAGACAACGTTTGTTATCATTAGGAAACACAGAGTAGCAAATTATTGGCTTGTGCTTTGCTAGATGAAATATTGGCCATTAGGAAGCTCTGCAAAGTGCTTTCCAATCCCTTCTCTGTTGTGGTGTTGCTTTGCAGAAATGCTCACATAGTCCACCGTGGTTTTGAATGGGGGCAGGGAAAGGGAAACACCCTGCAGCTCAGATTTGGAGAAGTTTGAACATGAACTCATTTGTTTTGATTTCAAATGTTTCTTGCTAGATTCTCTGCAATTAACCCAAACCTCAGAAGCCATTTTTAGCCAATTTTTTTTAGGCTGGTAAGGACATACCAGACCATTACTCAAAAAAAAAAAAAAAAAAAAAAATCCTGTCCCAAATTCTTCTGTGGTATGTAAGTCAAAGTTGTAACCAAGATTCAGTTACCCCAACAGAATAGTGCTTTGTTGGTTATAACTATATCACTTCTCTATGCATGCGAGAATCAGTGCATATTAGGTAATTTTCTCCAAGTTCTGATAAACACAACTGATTAGCCAGGTGACAAAAGCTTAGCAAGCTCCTCATTCATTTACAATAAAGCACAGTCATGTAAAAACTTCTCTTTTATCACATCCATAACACAAGGCTTCATTGCAAGAGACTTCTATTTGCAACACCCTAAATTCCTGTTTGGCTATGGAAGTATCCCATCCTCCAAGACCCTAAAATCCGCTTAGACCTGAAAGGATCTCTCAGCTTTCAACTCCTGAAAGAAACACCCTCAAACCTCAAAGCCATCCATCTCCCATTGCTTTACCTACAATCTCTCTCACACACACACACACACACACACACACACACACACACACACACACACACACACACACACACACACACCAGGCATAATCCTTCTCTCTCTTACACTGGTGTAAATCTGGAGTAACTCCATTGAAGTAAATGGAATTATAACAATACATAAGTCATTTAACTGAGAGCAGAATCTAACCCACAGACTTTGTATGCTTATACTATTACCACTGGCTCCTGACACGCATACAGAAAAATACTAAGGACCACGAGCCACAAAGGAGCATGTTGTAGCTCTCTGGTCTGGGGGCAGTTCTGCAATAGCCTGAGCACCAGCATACTTTAGAGCAGCCATAGGGTTGCTCTAAAATGCAGTGGGTGGTAATGGCCCCTAAGAGGCTGTCCACCAGCTGGGGATTGTTGGAGTGCAAAAGCATTCTGGCCATATTCCTCCCACACTGTCATGTCCTGTACTTGGGCCAGGAAGGTAACACAGACATAGGTTTGGCTATGTGCAACTGGAGGCTTCCCTCATGCCAAGGGACTCTCCAGCCAGGGAGATCCAGCTGCCTTCCATCCTCTTTGAGTCCCTCTCAGTTTGGGGTCTTGCCCTATATAACTTGCTCTGTGTTACAGGCTTCTTTTCCATATTAATGGGGTTCCTGCACACTTGCCCATTTTTGCTTCTATTTGAATTGTGTTTTCAATTGAACAAAGCCATCCTAGACATACTGAAAAATGCTTTGAGATCTTTGGACGTGAGGCACCAGAGATGCACGAAGCATTATTACAGGAACTGGCAAAATATCAGGAAAAATAGACAATGATATATTTGAAGCCTACCTTAGCAAGGAAAAGGGTTAATTGCTTTGGTCTCCCAGTGGTATTTATGGCTAATGCCAACCAGCCCTCGAGTGATAAGAATAAAATGTGATTGAAACCTCTGGCTCTTCAAAAAAGCCTAGTTTTAATTAGATTGGGAACTAGCTGGTTAATCAGCAAGAATACTAATGGTCTGATTAGCAAGAGATGCTAGTAGGAAAATAAAAATCTCATCCGCTGGTTTCGCTGGAGAGGGAATAATCCAGATTTGGGAGATAATCCTGGGTTTGTACCCCCATTCTTTCCCCCGAGACACTTTGCAAAAGGTGATCTGCTTCCAAGATGGGTGGCAGCTGCTCCCTGAACCAGCACACCCTGTCTGCTAGTTCTCAAAATGGCATGTTGATATCATAGTCTCCCCTCTAGCTCTTAGGCCGATGGGTGATGCCTGGAGGCCCAGATTTCACTCAGGAGATTCCAGAAGGATGGAGATAATCAGAAAAATTGAGATAATCTGAAGAATCTTTCAGAATAACACCTTTGTGGGGGGAGGGGGACTTGTAAAATAAATTTGGAATTTATTATGTCAAGGTAACAAAACCCCAGGAAAATAAACTTTTAAAATGTAAAAACCAATGAAGAAATGCCCTTCTAATCTGCCCTTCCCCCCGCTTGGTATAAAGAGTACACTTCCTTTTGATTAAGGCTCAGCCTGAAGCATTTTCCGTGGCAGGAAGCCAGAAGAAAGCTTAAGGTTCTCTTTTCTATCTTAAGGTGGAGTTGTTTACATTTTGTTGGTGAGCTTCATTTGATTCTCTAGCACTGAGCCGTAAACATAAAGGGTTCTGCTTCCTTAACATCAGTTTAACTCTTATTCCTGATTTACACAGCACAAGTATGAAAGGATAATCAGGGCCTTAGTTTTCAAAATCTTGCTCACTTGCAGAACTGGTCAGAAAATAGTTTGGGATTTTTTTGCTTTTTTGGTTTTTGCCGAGTCTTTCAGATTTTCATTAAAAAACGGATAATGTAAAAACAAAAATTTTTGCTCAGGGAAGAAATCAGGGTTGTGTAATGAATTAGGCTCTTTATAGGTCCCCCGCCTCATTTGCTTTAGAAGTTGGAAGGTGTGTACTTATTGTGGGTACTGGGATGGGCAGGCTGAGGCCTACCAAGAACTTGATGGTCCCCCCCTTCAACCGAGGGGCAGGAACCACTGAACCCTGGCCACCAATGAATTCTTGGGGCAACAAATAGGAAAACAGGAACAGGAGTGAGGTCAAAATTTAAAAATCAGGGAATCGGAGGGGGGCACCGAGCAAAGAACCCCGACAACGCCCACTGGTCCTCAAAGGCATCTAAGGAGTCAATGGACACCTCCCAGAGGAACTCTGCTCTGAGGCATCATTTAATGAGGGACTGGAAATAGGCACCACAGTCACAGAGCAACTCCCCATCCAGCTTCCTCCTCCTGGTACGATGGATGGCCATCACGGCCAGTGCCAGGGGGAGGGTGACTTTGTGGGGTCATGGATGAGATGTACATACATGAGGAGGTTCAGGGGAAAGTTCAGCCAGAACCTCAGTAAGAGGGACTGGAGGAACCAGAAAAATGGGCTGCAACCTGATACACTCTACAGAGATGTGTAACCGGTAAATGTCAGGGGATTCCATGAACCACACCAGACACAGGCCTGTGCTGATGGCTCCATAGAGTAGTTGCTAACAAATATCCCCAGCAGGCCATGGAATCAGAATGGAGTACAGACTGGCCAACCAGGTCTCCCCACCCTCTGCTGATGGCAGCAGGTCCTGCCATTTTGTGTCACGAGGAAGTGGAAGCATGAGCATGTACAGATGTCCTTTGGGCACAGTTTGGAGATGGACCAGCTGCATGGCATTCAACTTACTCAAGTTGTGTGCCAAAGGTGGCCAGGGTGGCTGATGAACTCCAGAGAGACAGAAGTGAGGGGTGGGCAAGGAGCAGGACTCACTTGAGATAAGCAAGTGAAGTGAGGGTGCCCTCACCTTCTGGAGCACATGACCGGGGACATGTAGAGTGAGCAGACCTATGAGCCAGCCAGTCCCTCAGACCAGGAGGTTTCTGAGTCTGGTGACACAATCCAGTACCATCTTGCAGTGCACCAAGGGAAACTCCACCACCTGCGCACACAGGTGTGAGTTGTATAGCCAGGGTTCTGCTAGGAGATCATCCCCCTGGGTGCTCACTACAGACCTGGTTGCTGAAACTAGCTTCCCGGTCTTGAGGAGGTCCTGGTAAAAGACTGGCAGCTTAGAGGGGTCTTGAGGGAGTCCACTCAGGTGGAGATAAAAGAGCTGCCAGGTGTACCAGAGCCCTCAGAGGCAATGAAGGAAGGCATGCACCAGCATGCTCTATGCTGGACTGTGCACAATAAAAGAGTCTCTGTGGGGCCTAAAAGCAGAAGGTGTGAACCTGGCTGTGGATACAGACCAGGCCCTGTTTATGTCTACTCCCCCAAAATCGCTCGGCTGCTTTCAATCCTCCTCCCAAATCAACCTGCCTGCTCCCCACCTCCAGAACCGTTGCTTGGGTACGACAAATCAGGGCAATCACCCTGGGCCCCGTGCTTTGGGAGGCCCCGCACTTCGATAAAATTGTGAGGAGGCAGGCAAGGAGGTGAGGCGGGAGGCAGGCGAGTGGGGTGAGGAGGCAAACGGGGAGGCTAGCAGTAGGTGAGCAGGCAGGCGGGGGGGCAAGGAGGAGCCCCCCTACCAGAACCTCCCCCCCAGTGTTTCCTGCCTGCGGACGGGCCCCACCAGTCAACGCCTCCCTCTCCCTCTCAGTGCCTACCGCCTGCCGCAGATCAGATGTTTCACAGCATCAGGGGGCACTGGGGGGGATGGGAGAGGAGCGAGGGCGCAGTGCACTTGGGGGAGGGGGCAGAATTGGGTGGGGAAGAGGTGGGGTGGGGCAGGAAGAGGCGGGGCGGGGCCAGAGTGGGGGTGGGACGAAGCAGGGCGGGGTGGGGTTTTGGGGGAAGGGGTGGAGTGGGAGCGGGGCCTGGGCAAAGCCGGGGAAGCACCCCATGGCAGATTAGAAACTCAGCGCCTATGTTCCGGGCCCCGTACCCCACCTAGGGATGGCCCTGCCCACCTCCCCAAATAAACCTGTTCCTGCCCTTTCCTTGCCCTCATTGTCATATGCAGTAAGTTCTTACTGGTGAGTTGCCCAGTCCTTCTAATGGCTGCTTCCTATTCACTCCTGCAACAAAATGACGGGCCCTTTCATGTTATTGGTTGGCTCTGATTATGGGAAAGGTGGATTCTGTACTTCCTGGGCCACAGTGACTTGTCCCCACCACCATTCCATCTCACCTTCCTGCGGGCAAAACTTCCTGACTCCTACCTGTTGGTCCTGTTTCCCACCCATTTCCCCCCTCTTCATTCTCTCCTGCAGCACTTCTGTAGATCAAAGATACAGCCAGGGTGGGACAACATGTTGTGGTGTCTCATAGCAGTTACACCAGCTCACCTGGAGCTCTGGCCTTGTCTAGATTTACGCTAGAGGTGGGCTGAAACTACAAAGTTTAGATCTGGATCTAGATCCAAGACTTCCCTGGGTTTTGGTTCAGGCCTATCATTAATTTAGGACCAAATTCAGGCCAGCACTTTCACAGGTACCCAAAGGGGAGAATTCAAGGGATGTTCTCTCTCTTGGGCCTCTAGGTAGAAACTGGCCGGAACCTCATTGGGAAGAGTAGTCAGATAGTGAATAGTTCTCAGATAGTGATAGGCACTATGGGAAATGGGATGGGTGGTTATAGGGCCCCATTCCCTTGTGCACTGGCCAGCAAAGCAGAATGAGGATCACACTGCTCCCTTTCAAAGAGTAGCTGAGCTACTGCTCCAGGAGAAACTCTAGCTGAGGGTGCCCAGAGTAGAGTTTTGCCTTTTGCTGTAAACACTTATAACAGGGCTTTATGACTCAGGGCAGAAAACTTAGCTTATGCATGTGAGATTTCAAAAGTACCTAAAGGAGTTAGGTGCTCACACTATATGAGTAATTTTCAAATATGTTCATTTATTATAGAAAGCTATTCCTAATGCATCCTTGATGAGGATGTTTATAGTTCACAAATATTTATTGGTGCCTGTCACCTATTTGTGCTCCTATAACTCAGAATTGGCTTTGTATAATAAAACTGCACAGTCTTTTAGCCCATAAAGTGGAGAAGGCAGTTTGTGCATTTCTTTTAAAAAACAAACATAAGCACGCACAAAATGTAAAATGGCTATGACATTAAGGTTAAAAAGCCGCTGCCGTACAAATAGAGTAATTACTTTTTATTAGGATATTTACTGTGCATTTGGTATTATGGACCAATAAAATTGTTAATGCTCATTCAAATCTCATAACCTATAATGGCTTGGGTGGAAAGTTGCACACACAGCCTGATCCAAAGCACACTGAACTCAACGGGAGTCTTTCCATTAACATCAATGGGCTTTGGATCAGGCAAAAAGTGTACACAGCGAATATGTGGCCTGCTGGAAATAGGGTGACCAGCTGTCCCAATTTTATAGGGACAGTGCCAATTTTGGGGACTTTTTCTTATATAGGCTCCTATTACGCCCCACCCCGTCCCAATTTTTCACATTTGCTGTCTGGTCACCCTAGCTGGAAACATGCCATAGAGGAAAGATATGGCATGATGTGTGTTGCTTTTAGTGGTTTGATGAGGAAAAGGAGTAGAGAGAGGTTAAGAAATGATAAGCTTTGCTATCCATTCTTACTAAGCTTAAGAAAGAGAGACAACCCTCCTAACTCTCTTTAAATACAGTATATTTTTGAAAGGATCCATGCAGCCCATGCATGGAACTTCTGGTTAAATTTGTTGTTTGGTTCCCAGAGCCTGTTGCATTCTCTGATCACTCCTGCAACAATCACCTTCAGAAAAGAACACTTCACATGCAATTCCACTTGTTGGAGGCAGTATTTCCAAGCACTATTGTAAGGAGTTTGGAGTCATTGCTGTAGGAGAAAACGGCTTGGCTAACAAAACGCCCATCGTACTGTGCATATCAGGGAGATACGGCCATATTCACTTCAATGAGGTTTCTGAATTTTTGCAGTGCTACTCAGAGAAAGTTTGGAAAAGTAGCACCAGAATGACTCTATGGATAGGTATATACCATACTGAAGATTGGTGTGGCTCCAAAGGACTCGTGTGGCCCAGCAATTGCCAATAAATATTCACATTAACTTAAAGACAAAGATCTTTACAGCTGGAGTGGATTTACAAAAGGGTTCATCTACTCTAATACAATGGACACCATTAAAAAATGTTGAGGTTTGCCACTCTGCATTGTCTATGGTATCATGGTATCTTCTCTTCTACCCTAAGCATAGGAAGATTCCCATAGTTAGCACTGGTACTTGAGATGGCCTACACGAAGCTCTTTTATTGTGCCCACAGTGGAATGCATCTTTCATAAACTTTGTGGCATTTATGTTTAAACAAGGCTAAACAGCCCCCCAAAAAGACTGGATCCTTCATTACAGACCAAAGTATTGCCAATCCCAACCATTCGGAAATAATGAGTCAGCCCCCCTAAAATCATGAGATTGCCTTAAGAATACATAATACACTTTAGTTCTTTTTAAGCTGCCTTTTGGTGTTTGTGCCTTTAGGATTCACCTTTTCCAGCTTTTCTCAACAACCACGTGGGCTAGAAACTTCCTTTTATTGTCCAATGAAAGCTGAGATTCTCACTTAATTATTGGAGTCCTGGAGCAGGGGCTTTATGAAAAAGATCAAATATCATGAGACTCATGATAAAATGATGAGAGTTGATAACATGGAGGCTTGTCCACTGACATGGAATATTCTTCTTGTAAGTATCCAAGAAGAGAGTGCTGCTGTGTAGCAGCTTGGGCTTGAGGAATAAAATGGGTTTCTGTGAACTGGAGTAGTGAAAGACTTACAGTAAATGTTCCCTGGTTAAGGTGTTCATATTGTCTCCTAGATTGCATTGCCTTTCAGTTACACAACAACTGTGTCAGCAGTAATACACACAAGAAGCTAACTGGGAAAGGACGAAATGTGGCTAGAGTTTATGCAGGTTCTTCACCGTTTTCCAGAGCAATACACTTGGCAAATGAAAGAAGGAAGAAGGGTGGGTGCCACCCCTATGGAAAGAAGGCTGTAACATGGCCAAAATGAGCTGATAAGCACTGATCTTTAATTGACACCTTTTCTTGTTTAGGCCCCAACTTCCCTTCGTAGTAAACCAAGCTGGTTGATGTGACATAATTTCCAGTTTATTAAGTTTAGCATCACAGTCTGTATTGAAGGCATGGTCTGAATACAGCAAGCTAAAATCCATCTCAAGGGTCCAGAGAACCCTGTTGTGCCTTAATGCCTATGTCTAGTATATTTATATCTATATCCTCCCTTTAAATTTACATGATACCTAAGCTTATCACCAGGACTGTCTATCTTAAAGTTCCAGGAAGCCTGGTCATGTATTCCATCATTGGCCCCCTCTGACGCACCCAATCACTTCTTCTTAGCAGGCTACACTTCTCTATCATCACCTTCCACGGAGGTGGGAAGGTAGCCTTGCAGGGTCTCCGTGAGCCAGATTCTTGGTTTCCCAGTTATGGGAGCTCCAAGATACAAGCTATCCCGCCTCCCTACAGCCATCTGAGCTATTCCATCTTCTTGAGAGAGAGAAAGGAGGATATCAATCACACTGGGGAATCACTAGAACAGCAGGAGCTTTGTCCTAAGTGTGGAAGAGTGCTTCAGCTGGTTCCAGGATTTAGTACAGCCTCATGGCCTTGGAACCCTGGAGCAGAGGGGTCCAGAGGGGGCTCCAGTGCTAAAAGGAGAAGAGTGCTCCCCCTGGCTTGGGTAAGCAGCGCTCCTTTACAGCTCCCCATCCACGTTGGCTTGTGCAGAGAGATCCGCCCCCTTGTTTCAACATACTCTAATCACTGCCCTGGAGAAGGCAGAGGCTGAAATTGCTGTTTGATTGGACCAGGAGCTCTGTGGGGACCCTTCCCTACTCACAAAGCCAGACAGCAACATTGAGAAGCTCCTGAGGATTCTAAGCCATTGAGAACCAGCTGAAACCACCTAGGACATAAATTCTGTTCTGGCCAGATCTGAGGGGTGGAGTCAGACCATGGGAGAAAAGATGGAGGTAGCTGCCAGAACTGCAGGTGATACCAATGGCTGGGCAGATGGGGAATTAGTTTACACGTAAGGAAAAGAAGCTCACAGAACTAACCCAACTTGTGCCAATAGTCCCTTTGTGTGTTTAACTTGTATGTCATATCCCTTAAACCCCTGCCCTCAAATTTGTCCTAGATGTTAAGCTTTAAAAGGGAGTGCTGAGTTGTCTTATATGCACAGAAAGCATTTAGCACACTGACCAGGATATAAGCAATAATGATAACGCACATGTGCTGCTGTAATAGGCTGACAGTATTTGTCTGAAACACTCGACCATGTTAACAGGGGTGGATGCTGGTGGGGAATGAATATTAAGAGGGTTTTGCTGACTCCCTGAGGTTGGTGACTTATTGCAGTGGGATATAAGGGAAGTGGGAGTGTCCCCCTAGACTTAGAGGATATAGTTTGGAGTTTGGAGAGAGGAATCCTAGGAGCTGCAAAGCTTGGGGAGAAGGTTTGAGTTGAAATATTAAACACCTTATTATTAATTCCCATGGTAACAAAGTCAGGCTCCAGGAAGGGGGTGAATTTGAGCACTGTATAGTGTGTAGACTAGGCTGGGGTCAGTGTGTTTGAGACCAGGCTGGAAAAGGCACCTGCTCCCATCTGTTAAATCCTTGCTTGCTTATTAATGATTGCTTGGGTTTCCCCTTTCTGCATGATGCTAGCCTTGTACAAACATATAAAGGGGCACTGTGAAGGCTATCAGAGCCTTCACTGGGGACATTTTTTGTCACTGCTCATGGAAACCATGAGATAATGACCTGAAAGCTGAGTGCCTTTATAATATAATTGAAAATGGAGCTAAACTAGAACATAGAAAAGTAAGTCTAAATTAGCTTGCTGAAGAGAAAAGGATATCTGACAGCAGGAGCAAGCTGTGGAAATGTAGTCATTGTTTCTACTTATGGGTTATGAAATGTAAATAATTTAACACTCAGCTAGGTAGAAGAAGATCTAGCTATTTTTGGTCTATTCTGAACAAAGACAGCTGTGTATTCCAAAACATATGGTTCAGCATTAAAAAAAAAAAAAAAAAAACAGAAATCATCCATGCAAGAATGGATTTGTTCAGGCCATTTTGAGTTGCAGAACCAAATTCTGTGAATTACAGCAGTGCATGACATCACCATATTACCTTTTCAGCAATCTCTCATTTCATTACAGAGTTATTCCAATAATCCCATAAGCAAAGGTGATTTAGACCTGTGAGCAATAGGAGAAAATCGCTAGGGATTCATGAATCCTCTGAGAAATTTAAAATGGCGATAGAAACAGAGGTGGGTTAAACAGGAGAAAGCAGCTGCATCAAAACCCAAACAAGCATGGTTTTGAACAAGAAACAGGTTCAGATCCTGGGATTCAAATCCAATTCCCCATTGAGATTGCTGAAGTTATTCCAGATTTACAGAATTCTAACTGAGATCAGAATCTGCACTCTCGCCCTTTAGAAACCTTAACTGGCTCCTGGACAATTCAGAATCTGGTATAACTGAGCCTGATCTGATTTAACTATCCTAATGTATAACCAGGAGTAACTCCATTGAAGTTAGTTGAGTTATGCTAACAGGTGTGATCTCACTCACAATCAGCTCGCTTGTGGTTAGAATCTTCCAAGGACTTGTCCACTGCTCACTATGCTAATTTCATTCTATATCCAGCCTGCAAAGGGGGAATAGATGAGAAAGGCGGGAAAGCAACAATAGATGGAAATAAACATGATGGGAGATGAAGAGGAAAGAGACGATGTGGAGGAAGAAGCAAAGGTGATAGGACAAGAGGGGCAGGAAAAACAGAAAAAGACAATGTGGGTAAGGAGAGGGCAACAAGAAACCATAACACGGGACTTTGAGAATGCAGGTATAAAATGGAGAAAAGAGGGGATCCTGGTGACTTAGGGAAGGGTGAAGAACTCCACACTTCCGATAGGAAAAGCTGGTAGATGTGTATGATACTGAAATACTCCCTATCTGCATCTCAGGATGCACCCTGTGAGTTTAGGGCTAGATTGGGTAACCCCTACACACACTGGAAAGAACTCACAGTGTGTGAAATCTGGCCCCATTGAAATCAAAGACAAAATTCCCATTGATTTCAGTGGTGCCAGGATTTCAACCCATGACTCCAGTGAGACTACTCAAGTGAGTGAATGTTTGCCGGCTAACGTAACTCTTCACCCAGGCATATCCATTACCAGACTGTACAATCCATAATGACAAGATTTGATTTTGGTTTGTTTGTTAACTTTTTTCTGGTGTTTGAAACCAGAACAAAATGATAAACCCCAACCCATTTAACCAATAACCAGTTAAAGGAACCATTGCTGCAACTTTTTTATCATTCGCAGACATCCTCCCATCCTAGCAGTGACAGGGGATCTGATCAGACAGGATGTTTTCCCCTTGATGACAGCTGAATTCCCCTGTGACTGGGAGTGGTTGTGGTAGAAATGAGTTTACCTACATTCCTGCAGTCTAAGGCAGGTCTTTTCTCAGCTGAAGCTTGCCAGCAGAGTGTGCTGGCTGTGGTGTAATAATACTTTTCATCACAGTAACAGAGCGCCCTTAACAAGAAATCACAAGTCTACTGGAGAGATAAACCTGCTATTCTGCTCCTGCTCTGGCGATGTGTTTGCATGCCTCAGCCAGCGGTGTGCGTTTGATCTAAGTGGGGTGATGTCTCTTCTGCCTCCAATAGAAAAGTAGACAATTTTCTTTCAAATCTGTATAGCCAGTATTTCCTAGCCTAAAGTGAAACTTCCCTGATTGCAGGAAAGGGCTGGATAGATGTAAATGCTGAACCATCATGGAACTGTCCGGCCAGAAGGGTTGAGCACAAACAACTTCAGCCAGCACATTGGGTGCTGAGCTTTGTTGAAAATCTGGCCCCAGTTGTGGGTTGGCTCTTGAAAATCTGCCCAACATTCTTGAATAATCCAACCCCACCGGATGAAACCAAAGCCCACTGAAATTTAATGGGAGTCTTTCCATTGACTTCAGTAGACTGGGGAGGAGGTTCTTTGCTCTTAGGTGTAAATAAAAAAACATGCTTGTTCTGAGGAGAAAATGTATTTAAAACAAAATGGGCGCATTTGCATCCCTCTCTGTTATTGTCTTATCACATGCAATGCACCCTGATGAAAGATTAAAAAGTATTGTTTCCCACATGGGGTAGATTAGAGATGAGCTACAAAACCACACAAACATTGTGGGTTCAAATGTCTGACATGGAGTCAAGAATTTCTGTGCTTGTGTTCCACTTACCAGTGTCTGAAGGCAAAAGAGGCAGAGAGAAAGATATCCAGTGAAAAAAGTAGGATAGCAAGGACCTAGCTAAAGGATGATCCAGATGGCATTCCATCTCCAAGGAGGCTACATTCCCTTGGGATTTGCCATTGTGGTGGTAGTGATGATTATTGATGATGACTAAAAATGTAACTTGCATATTAAATACTCCCTCCACCCCCAATTTTGATGTCAAAATTCATTTTTAAAGTATTGACTCATAAATTAGCAGAGTTGGCTTATACGTGAGTATATATAGCTGCTCCTACGCAGTAAGAACACATTTGTTGAACTTATAAAATCTGTAACTCTGACTCTCCATAGCCATGTGCCTTGTGCTATCATGTACACCAGTGTAGAGTGAGTGCCCAGTGGGTGTGGAATGCTACCATTCTGATCTGGTAGTTCTTACACCCACTTTGCACTGGTGTAATTGACGGTACAAAGCGCAGAGCAATGGAGAATCAGGCTCTGCAAATGCAAAGCTTGTAACCCGAGGAATATTAAAATCCACGAGTTCATGACTATGTACAGTCAATAAGATCCACCAGATCAAGGCTCATAAGTGCTGCAAAAAGTAGGGGCTCCTCTCTCCCTCCCATAGCAAACAAGCTTCCAAGAATGTCCCAAGAAAGTTGGCCTAAAAATATGACCTCTATGAATCTATACTGTTCTGAGCTGGGTGAAACCTTTGAGACTGATGAATGCATCCTTCAAATGATGCATCCATAAGGATAAGCTCCACTGAGGACAAAAGGAGTATGTGAACCTGTCCAGGAGTTTGGTGTGTGTGTCTGTGTGTGTGTGTAACACACAGACTGAGAATAGACAGGAACAAAGAAAGAGGCAGAGAAAAGAAAGCCAAACAGGAATCTGTGAGCACAATGTGACCCTGGAAAAACCTAGAGAGAGAGAACTTTTGGGTCTGGTGTTGTCTGAAAAGGATTGGTTACTATAAGCTAAGACTGCTCCTTTTGTTCCTGGTTGTTCTTGCATTCAGAGAAGTAGGACTTTGTACGTTCCTTGTAAAGAAACAAGATTATATCAAAGAAAATAGCTGACTAACCCAAATTTCTACTCCCAACTGGAGAATCCCCAGGGCTCCAAACTTTGACTAGCCACTCACGTCAGAAAAGGGCAGCAATACATTCAAGACAGAAATAACGTGGTAATTACGTCAGTGTTTGTGTGTTCACGCATGGGTCAATAGTGCATGATACAGAACTCGCTTCCCTTGATGTCCATGTTCAGTGACTAGCGCAATTAATTTCCCATAGAAAATACCAACAAACGCAGCAGCTTTGTCAACCTTGCCAATCTTACCCTGAGCAGTTGTTTAGCTAGGAATGTATGCATTCAACATTTGCTTCTTCTATTTTTTTTCTGCTGATTTTCTTTCACATGCTCTCGTCTTCTTTTTTTTAAATTGGAAATGATATCTTTCCCTGCCTCACAAGCACAATAGAGAATGAGTCAATTGCACAAGTAGCATACGGAACACACAGTTCTGTAAATATGAAACAGATGGAATTCAAAAGAATATGGTGCATTTTGCCTTTTTTTCCCCAGTTTTCAAGGAAATTCTCTTAAAAACCCACAATTGCTGTCCACATAGTTAATTGGGTTTCAATTCCTGGAAAGTGAAAGTGATCATTTGCATTCTAATGGTCTGTGTTTCCAGTGCAACGTGGACGGGCCTGACTTTACCCTAAAACATCATTGAGTTGGCTGAATACTGCAAATGATTTGCCATTAATATTGGTTTGAATTTGGAAAAGAATTCACTTTGGCCAGACTCACTTCCCTCCTAGCTTCCTTTCTTTGAAAAGTCATACAGTTGTACTTAACTGGCACCCAGGTTTGTGGAAGGTGACTTCTAGAGTGGAGTGTGGGGGAAATCAGAATTTCCAGCCTGTGGCATGCCAATATTTTGAAATTGGTTTTCATCCCAAATTTGGACAAAAAGTCAAAATAACAAATGTTTTCACTGAACAAGAAGTTCCAAAAAATGTCACTTCAGATATTTCCACACGCTTGTTTTGATACTTTTGATCCAAATGAAGCCTTTAGATATTCGGAATCAAAACATTTCATTTGTTTGTTGAATCGAATCACAATGTTTTGTTTTGAGTCAGTTTGAATATTAAACGACATCTGCCGATGGTGCTAAAGTGTCTCACTGGAGTTGCAGTTCAGGTGCCTCATATCCCCATTCTCTTCTCTGGAGTAGGCTCCCTGACTACATTTTCCATGAGGCCCCCACAGTCATATGTCCCCAGTGAGGCCTCACATGGCTTGGTCAGAATGGAGACCACAGTGCATCATGGGAGATGTATTCTCGTATGGAAAAATTCAATTGTGCAGAGACTGCATTTTGTCAAAAAAAACATTGACAGATAATTCCTGACCAGCTGTACTGACTTCCAAAGTTACACGAGGGAGTATTCATGGAAACCAAATTTTTAGTTTGTACATGTGTTTATTCATTCCAGACACACTCCAATCAGGAGATAAAACCAACGTTATGTGATTTATATGACTGGGTCAGGGCAGACTTGCTCCTACCTATTTCCTAGCGCACAAATGGCTCAGAGACCTTCTTCTGGAACAACACCTGGTGCGATTTATTTACAGCGTTCTTTCCCACCACCTTTACAGGCTTGTTACTCATCCCAAGAGTAACACAGAGCCTTCAGCTCCTGAGGCAAGGAGGAGAGAGATCTCTCAAAGCTCTAACTCTACAAGCCTGCCTCCCTCTCCCATTCACTCTCTTTCTCCGTTCGAACTTCCTTCCTGTGCCTTTTTAACCCTCTATGCTACTGTATTAATTAGCCTTTTAACTCTCTCCAACCCATCCCTCTGCCACAACAACTAACTACAACTAATCCACCCAGCTCAAAGAGCAATGAGTGAAAAATCACAATTGTTCATGTTCAACCCAAAGAGTGCGGGGGGAAGTGGGGAGGATCTTTAATATTTCAAATAATGACTAAATCTAAGGAATCTCCAATCTACTTGTGGAGATTCCACAATGAGAAAAAGACAGTAAATGTATTGAATACATTATTTGTTATAAATTATTTCTTCAGCTCTAATTAGTAGTCTTCATTTTACACAGTAGGCCTCTAATGACCTCTGTGACAACGATTATGTCTGATAGACAGTAGGGATTTGCATGAAAATGAGGTTTTTCCAGTCCTAATCAAAAAACAAATAAGGATATTCTATGTAGCTCTTCTCCTGTTCTGAGTTACCTACCCACAGTGGAGTAACGGCTGACCTGCACTATGGGTAAGAGCAGTATTTTGCTACCTCTACTGTACTTATGGAAATACCAGACCAGAAATGTTAGTATCCAGTGTTTTCGCATGGCTGCTCAAGGGTAGGATTGTTACATTGACTGGTCTGAGTAGTGGATAGTAGAATACAAAATATACTATAAAATACAATCTTAAATGGAAAGATGTTGGTCTAGCTCAGGGGTGGGCAAACTACGGCCCATGGACCGGATCCGACCCGTGATCCGTTTTAAGTCGGCCCTTGAGCTCCCGCTGGGGAGCGGGGTCTGGAGCTTGCCGCGCTCCGGCGCTCCAGGCGGGGTGCAGGGTCGGGGGCCACTCTACATGGCTCCCAGAAGCTGCAGCATGGCCCCTCTCCATCTCTGACGCGCTCCAATGGCCCCACTCCAGTGGCCCCCTCGGCGCTCCAATGGGAGCTGCAGGGGCGGTGCCTGCGGATGGGGCAGTGCGTAGAGCCGCCTGGCTATGCCTACACAGAGCTGGAGAAGGGACATGCTGCTGCTTCCAGGAGCCACTTGAGGTAAGCGCCGCTCGGAGCCTGCACCCCTGAGCCTCTCCCCACGCCCCAACTCCCTACCCCAGCCCTGATCCCTCTCCCGCCCTCCAAACCCCTTGATCCCAGCCCGGAGCACCCTCCTGTACCCCAAACCCCTCATTCCCAGCCCCACCCCAGGGCCCGCACCGGCCCTGCCAGAGCCCTCACCCCCCCTGAATCCCACTCCCCCACCTCAGCCCCTCCCACACCCTGAAATCCTCATTTCTGGCCACACCCTGGAGCCCACACCCGCAACCAGAGCCCTCACCCTCTCCCGCACCCCAACCCCAATTTTGTGAGCATTCATGGCCCGCCATACAATTTCTATTCCCAGATGTGCCCCTTGGCCCAAAAAGTTTGCCCACCCCTGGTCTAGCTGATCTAAGCTGATGCTCCAGCTGACCTCTGATTTCCATGATTTTGTTAACTATCCTTTTTTGTATATATAACGAGAATTTTAAAGGTTTTTACCTGTTCTGAGTGTGTTACCGTAATCTGGCTGCTTGTTACTGACAGGATCTGGGTCTTTCTTTAGGTTGTTTATTGATCCAGAGTCAGACTGGTGGATTCAGATTGAAGAAAGAAACAGACTGCGTCATGAGCTGTCAGAGTGAGGTTAATAATGAAGAATCAGAAAAGATCAAAAATGTAGCATCTCAGGCACGACCCAACATTTCATTGTCACTTCAATAAACTAGTTCCAAATACCACTGCAGCACAGATGCCAGGGTGATGTAAAGGAGCCTGAGTGAAACGGAGGGTTTGTCTCCACTGGAACTGGAAGGTGTCCAGCTTGGGAAGACTACCCATGCTAGCACCGATCAAGGTGGTATAGCCATGGTAGCAAGAGTGGTGGGATAAGCTAGCCACCTGGGTACGTGCCTTGGGTGTCAGGTGGGATCGTACAGCTAGCTAATCCTGCAGCTCATACCACCACAGTTACACTTCTATTTTTAGCATGCTGGCTCGGTCAGAGATAGTGCGATTAGATCTACTCAGACTGGAAATTACACCTTCCAGTTCCACTGTAGACATACCCTGAGAATAAGGCTCGTAGTCTCTTTTAGATAAGAAACTACTGTATACACCCGGTATCTGCCCTCACATTAAATGGCATGGGAGCTGCATCCATGCCTCTGATGTCAGCACTGGGTTCAAAGGTTCAGATTCTGATCTCGGTGACAAGTCAATGAGTTACTCAAGGTTTATGCTGGTGTAATTGAGATCAGAATCTGTCCCCAAGACCTCTGATTTAGTTTAGTCTGTCTAAACCATCCTGAGTTACACCT
The DNA here is from genome assembly GCF_028017835.1 of Emys orbicularis. Lineage (NCBI taxonomy): Eukaryota > Metazoa > Chordata > Testudines > Emydidae > Emys > Emys orbicularis. The sequence goes on along the minus strand of NC_088691.1, from coordinate 95,318,582 downwards.
GGGATGAATTTGGCCCACTTTGATTTTTAAAAAACCAAATTCTTGTAAAATAAGGAAAGTTGCTAGTTTGTAACCACCCCTGTAACTTGCATCCCTGAAATTTTGCAAATATCCTCCCAGCTCGCTCCTTCATTTGATCACTGTGTAGAGGTTCTTCTCTAATTGTTATTGAGCTTTTATTTTAATCAGTTGTCATAAAGGTAGCTTCACAGGAGGGAAAAACGTCAAAGGATAAAAACCTCTTCCTTTGAAAAGCTTGTGATCTAATAAGGGCAAGTAACATTACCCACCAAAGAGAGTCATCTAGAGAGAATGTTGACTCAACAACCTTTCTGCGAGTGCCACGCTGACACCAACTCCTATACGTGGGCCTTGGCATGCACAAAAGAGGCATAAAACAGCCACAGAAAACAGAGAAAAAGCCAGGAATATCTATTTCAACTTTAACAGCATCTGAGCAGCTACTTCAATGGGCCTTGTCCAGGAACGTAGGACTGGGAGTTGTGTGCCATTAAAATTGAGAGAACATTGGAACCAAAGGCATTCACTTGAGTACAGCAGCAGTTTCCATAAAGAGAGAATGTCAGTCTTTAACTTCCAGGCTGTTGGTTATTCAGAACCCAGACCCAAAAGGATGCTGAAGAAGTTAGGGGCTGCCTTCAATGGGCGCTGAAGATGTTCAACATCTGTCTGGTCAGGTCCTTAATTAGCCTGCTGCTATGGAAAAGGAGAGGTCAAGAGTGACTGCCCCGCACCATCTTATCTCCCTTCTTCCTGCCCTACAAATCAGCTCCGCCTAGTGTCCGCAGGGAAAATCCTAAGCCCAGTGCCCTGCCTGAATAGCAAGGGATGGCACTGGAGAGATGGGCAAAAGGAAACAGAAAAGGAATCCTGCCTCTCCTAATCATGGAGTAGCTGTGAGCCACCCTACTGTAGTCCCCATGACTTGAATAAGAGTTCTCCATGGGTTGGGGACGGTCTGCACAGAGCCAGATCCTCCAGCCCCACCACAACACTATTCCCTGGCACACACAAAAACACCAGTGGGTTGAGCTGTGTACCGTGCAGCAGATGCACACCCTTTATACACCCACTCCCAAACTCCCTTCCCTCCACCACTCACCTCATTAATCCTGCACCTAGGGAAACCCTGTAGCTGGGGGTGGGAGGCAGGAGTGGGATTTGCGGCGAGTGCACATTTGACTAAATTAGTAGTTAATTCCACAAGATGAGCTGCCTTCTGCCTCAGAGAGCAAGATGGAGCTCTGCAATCAAAACTGAGCTCTGGGATGCCCAGGGCTATTTGCACGCTCTGTACTAAGTCCCCAGGCATAGCCCCCTGAGATGTCAGCCAGAGTTTTGCAGAGGTTCAAATGTGGACTCTGTGACAGAGAGCTTCAATGTACAGAGGAGAGCAGAGCTTTGCCCTCAATGTAACAAGTATGAAGGCTGCAGGATTCCACCTCTGAGAACACAAAGGATCCACTCTGATGCATTAAACCACCAGATAGTGTTATGACCTTTGTGGAGGAAATGTGTCATTTACAGTTATTTCCTTTCCATTTAATTTGTATTAGGTTTTTAAGTTATTTCTTAGCCTTAGGGATTTGTTTTTCAAAGTTACTTTGCATGCATGAAGACGAAGACATGGGAAGCCACATGATTATATGACTCCCATTGATCTCAGTGGAGTCAGGATTCCACCCAGGGTCTGTTCGATTGAAGGCCTATTGCACTGAAACAGGAACAAAGAACAACCCCCAGATCTAACTCTCTGAAGGCCTAATTTTAAATCCAGATGTTCCACAATAACAATTAAGATGTTTAGGGGAACAGGGGGATTCATTAACTCACTGCCCCTCAGGAGACAGAAGGAGAGGAATGAAAGAGGATCTCTTCCTTTCTCCTTCTGTCAGGCATTCAGATCGTATGGGGAGATGTGCAGGATGGAGAGGTTAGGTATATTTAGACCGAAATGTTCAAAATCGGGCCACATGTGACTTCCACAGAAGCCACGTGGGTGGTTAAAAAACATCCCCATTTGCCACTTTCAGTGAAGCATAACTAGAATGTTCTCTCAGATCACCTACGGACGTTTCTCTTCAGTGGGAGAGGCCCGCTAAGCTGGTGAGCACATTCTTATGTGTCTGTGAATGAAAAAACAAAAACAATGTTTTCAAAACACTGGAAGTTAAAAGAAAACCCTTGTAGCATTGGTTCAAAGGGGCAACATTTCGCCTAAGGCAGCCACAGTTTGCAATGTTTAGATGGTTGGCAATGGCAACCCATGTCTTTAATGTATCCGCCAATGCGAAAGCTGAAGGATTAGTCATGGCTGGGCTTGTGGAAGCAGTGCTTTAATGATTTATTGAACGCTCTCTCTCTTTTTTTAGGGTCAGTAGTTGCCATTTTAAAATGCTCTGTAAAAACATGTGTAAATCTATTCACTTTCAAAGGGCATTTGCATTAGTCACAAAAAGGCCCAGCCTTCACCGAATTCTCCAACATGTATGACACAGGGCCAAATCCTGAGGCTCTTACTCCAACTCAGAGCATATGTTAAACATCTGCACACTAAGGGGAACCTTCCAGGCACAGATGTCCCTTCCACACAGGCAGCTACATCTGTGACGACACCCCTATCTTCCCTGAGGTCTTTGCAGAGACTTTTCATGGAGTCCCCAGAGCTATAGAAACGGGGTGGCTCTATGTATTTTGCCACCCCAAGCACAGCAGTCAGGCGGCTTTCGGCGGTGCACCTGCGGGAGGTCCACTGGTAACGCGGATTCGGCAGCATGTCTGCGGGAGGTCCGCCGGTCCCGCGCCTTTGGTGTACCCACCGCCAAATTGCTGCCAAAACCATGGGACCAGTGGACCTCCCGCAGGCATGCCGCCGAAGGCAGCCTGACTGCCACCCTCACGGCGACCAGCAGGCCGCCCCCCGCAGCTTGCCACCCCAGGCACGTGCTTGGTGCGCTGGTGCCTGGAGCCGCCCCTGTATAGAAATCTAGATTTTGGGGTCCAGCCAAGGAGCTGCCTCTACTACTTGGACCCCGAACCTAGCAACCTTTGTGGGGTTGCTACATTTTAGTAGCTGAGCCAGAGAGGTGAGAGGGATAGAGAGCTGTGGTGTGCTGGCAGTTTGTGTCTGTGCACAAGAGAGGACAGCTACAGGATTCTAGGAGCTTGAGACATGGGGAGATGGAAGATAGTGGGAGCTTGAGCAGATGGTGCAGAAGGAAGCGTCACCCAGAGCCAGTCAGAGAGGGTGCTGGGATGGCAGAAGTTGGCCTTCTAGAAAGTTCAGATCAACTCCTGCTAAATATTTAATGCCAAATTCAGGCCTGCTGTAGGCAGGGGCGATGGAGTTGCTTCCATTGCGTTCCATATCCCAGGGATAAATCTGCCCTCAGACTTTTCAGTGTTTGTCCAGATGAACCCAAGTCTCCAGACATGTTGACACTTGCCCACTATTAATAGCGAGTTTCTCAGGTTGATCAAAATAGACAGGGAGCTGGGCCTGGCCATTAAAATGGTAAGAACACCGTTCTCTGAATCTGGTGCTTATCAATACATTCCAGGCTCTGTTTGCCAAATGACAGTGAGACCCCAGAGCAGACATAAGCAGATAGGCGGGCCCCCAGTCTGCTGGCTGAAATAGCTTCCTGTGCCCAGAAAGTTATCACAGCTGAGATTCGAACCTGGCTCCTAGTGGTTTATATTGTGTCCCTTGAGATTTAAAAAAAAAAAAAGCAGGACATGACCAAGGATTAAATCTTCTGTTGGTGTAAATAGACACCACCTCATTGTATTCAATAGAGTTTCACTCATTTACACCACCACAGAATTTGGCCCCAGGGTTGCTTTATTCAGACAGGAGCGTGGCCCATTCTCTCTGGCTCCAACCCCAGACTATGCAATGCAGTTTAGGGCTATCACGCAGCGTCTCCCTACATCCTGGCCTGGATTTCACAGTCACAGAAGGAGCTGCCAACTACAGTACACTTCAGAGGCAGAGGATCCAACAATTGAGCAGTAAGGGGGTCTCCCCTAGTTTAACCAGCGGTGGAAGTCACTCTCTGCATAGCTTAAGCTCTGTATATTTATCATTAATTATATTTACTACCAAACTGGTACTATAAAGCTTAACAGCTCGGTATCTCCACACTTGCATCTAGACACCAACCCTGTCCCAAGCGCTGACACCAAAATTAGATTATAGACTGATTGCATAATTACTGCATAATAAGGTTTGTTCAGCCTCTCAGTGCTGAATGCCTGTTTTCATAGCATTTTAATGTCAGCGACATCATTGGCACCAGCTTGAATATCCACATGCCAGCGAGGCATGGCAGTCCCCAGACAAGCTTGAGGTTGGTTTGGTTCAGCTGTTTGGCGCACGGAGGGGTGACAAACGGACTCTTCCCAAGTGGCTCAGTGCATGCTGGGCTGGGAATCAAACTTTAAAGGGAAAAGTATTCTGTTCTCCTATCCAAGGTGTGCCTGGGTGACGGATAGTCCTGGCTGGGTACTGAGAACCCCAGAGACTCAGGGATATTTCTGCTAGTAACTGTAGACCAGTTACATCAGCGTTGTGTCCTATTAATTAGATTATCCATATGTCACCTGCACCAAGACTTACAAATAATGCAACATGTTAAATCCTCTCGCTGCTGCTGCTGCTGCTACTGTTCTGATATATTCCCTTCACTCTGACAATATGTCTAGACTGAAATAAAACACCCGTGGCTGGCCCATGTCAGCTGACTCTGGTTCGCGGGGCTTAGGCTGGGGGATCTAAAATGGCAGTGTGGACATTTGGCCTCACAGGAGCCATGACCCCAGGCTTCAGCCCAAGCCCAAATGTCTACAGTATAATTTTAAAAGCCGGCAGCCCAAATCAGCTGACAAAGGCCAGCCACAGGGGTTTTATTGCAGTGTAGACACAACCTGAGAGGCTGATTCTGAACTGGCTGAGCCTTCCAATAAGTTAGACAGCAAACTTTGCTCAGTTATTAAGATCCCAGCTTCATTCCCTGGAGAATCACACAGGCAGCATGAACAATTTAGCGATCTTTATCACTTAGGGAATGGTTTTTATTTAGGCCGTTTTAGACAAGCCCAAACTTCGCATAAACTGTTTTGGATACACCAACAATAGCAGCGGTCTCTTCTTTCTGTTTTGCATTTATCTGTAATTAAAATAAATGGACCAAATGCTACCAGGCGAAATGAATGTGAAGTTTCTGTAAAAGCAGCAAAGAGTCCTGTGGCACCTTATAGACTAACAAACGTATAGGAGCATGAGCTTTCGTGGGTGATGCATCCAAAGAAGTGGGTATTCATCCACGAAAGCTCATGCTCCTATACGTCTGTTAGTCTATAAGGTGCCACAGGACTCTTTGCTGCTTTTACAGATCCAGACTAACACGGCTACCCCTTTGATACGTGAAGTTTATGGTTGACTTACCCACAATTCCAACAGGTACCACAGCTTGAAGGTCACAGAGTGTCCCTTCAGATGGTTAGAGACAGAAGACATATCCTTCTGAAATCTGTTTACATATCCTTCATGTGACCACATTGATTTGTTATTGTAATGTTGCCAAAGGAGTGCTGGGTTGACTGTGCTTATTTGTTATGGTAGGGTTGCTCAAATTCTGGGCTGCACACAGCGTTTATTATGGTAGGATTGCTCAGGATGTAGCAACTATATATTTGTTATTGTAGAGCTGTTCAGGAATGCTCTGTTGCATGAGGAGATCTGTTATTGTAGGGTTGCTTATGAGTACTGGTTTGCAGGCACTGATTGTTTTCAAGGGATTTTTTTTTAAGAAAAATATATAATTACGTGTTTTGATTTTTTCATATCAAATGCTTTAAAGAATTTCAAGCAATTCACAAACGGGTATTTTTAAAAATTCAGTTCAGTTTGGGATTCTCATTCCCAGCAGCATCCTTTTCATGTAACGGCTGTGTGCTGTGCTCATGTCTTAAATGCACCTTCTTTTTTTTTTTTTTTGGCCCTTTGTGCTGGTCCCATGTGTTGTGAGACCTTGCAAAGAATGAGTAGGTTGTGCACAAGTACCCTTCTCAGTAGGATCTGACACTTGGCAATGTCAGGCTGTGGCAAAGGTTCTCTCCCATCTCTAGCAAGTCATACTGGTCCTAAATAGTAATGGTCTGAAACAGGGCAAGGAACCCAGGCGGTGAGGTGTTGGGTTGTCTGAACCAGCAGCTGCTTTAATTTGTTTCTCCAATTTGGCAGAATGCCTGCTCTTCACAATGCCCTGACCAGTCTGGCAGCTGAGAAGAAGATTTGGCATGCCAAACTCAGTAGGCTACACACACACATACAGTAAACCTATGCCCTCTCTCTTTCTCCTCTCTAGGGCGGCTATTTTCTGTTTGAAATGTAGCTAGTATTAAAGCTATTCAAAGAAAGGCTGTTTAAATATGGCATGTGCTAAGAACTGCATTCAGTCTGCTAGGAATCCAACCCTCCTCACTAACACTACTACATTATTCTCTCTTAATGGGCCAAAAATGTTGCAGGAACACTGCTGTAATGGCCAGTGTGGTAGCATTTTGGAGCCAGGTTCTGATTCCTTTATGCATGCTGAATAATAGCTTAGCTCCATTGATTTCAGTGGGAGTAAGGGTATCAGAAGCTGTCCTATCATTCGTTGTTTGATGCTGACCGAGTGCTCATCCAGGAACAAAAAAGAGGGAAGTAGATGAGTCCTTTCCTTTAGTCACCTTTAACGTGGTTTTTAAAATTCTCTACACAATGGTGCTTGTGTTAGTAAGTCTAATGGTTCTAGGACACGCCTATAGAGCTTAGGCCAGCTTCCACTGAAGTTAATGGGATTTTCGCCTTTTACTTCAATGGAAGGGAGAGTCAATGGATGGATCCCATTAAGTAAGGATGGAATGTTCAGTTAAGCCTAAGTGATTCAGGCATACAAGTACCTAATTCACTTAGGCTCTTTTGAAACTTCCACTCTAAATACAGTGTGATGATGCCACTTCCTTTTGGGTGCATTTATTTACATTTGCAAATTTGTTTTGTACTGTGATAAACAGATACAATGAGTCCATGGCTGTACCCAGGTTTAAGGGTCACCTCTTTTCATAGGTAAGAGAGAATTCTCTGCTACTTGCTTCCATAGCTGTGTTTCATTTTTCTTTGAAAATAAAAACTTGGGGGGGGGGGAAATCCCTCGCCCAAAGGGCCAAAAATAAATAAATGCTGCCTCCTGCTGTGTGTGCTGGACCCCTGCTGATTCTGAACCTGATCCGAAGCCCATCACAGTCACTGGAAACCTTTCCATTGATTCTACTGGACATTGGCCCACATCCTTTTGAAGGGCGACATGTGCAGATGTAGCTGGGCAGTAGCTTGGCCCAGTGTCACCAAATGGAATGGGGCTTCCAAGTCCTTCTGACTACTTGGAAAATCGCAGCTGTAATAATTTCTAGTTGCCAAATGTTGCTTTTGTTTTGGCACATTTTCATAGGCTGTCAGGCTATGGTATTTCTTGAATCAGTGGGGTAGGTGCTTTTTTCCCTGAGAGACTTTGGGTAGGATTTTCCAAAGCACTTTGGAAAATTTCACCTTCAAGATTTAGACCTGAGAAAGAACTTCAGGAGTAAGCCTATTAATTATTATTATTATTATTATTACACACTTCTCAAGCAGAGTCTGTGTGAGAAGAGAGCCTTCAGACAGGGCCCCATCCGCCTCTCAGTCAAATCATTTGTAATTTTGCCATTGTCTTAAACTGAGGTAGACCTGCAGTATGCACTGGGATGGGGGAAGATGAAGCAATTTTTTGGGTCAGCTAACTGCTTAGATTTTCTTTTTTTGCCGAGTATGAAATGAGTGTAGCTTGAAAGGAAGCTGTGGTTAGAGTGCTGAGGCAGACTCCAGCTTTGCCTGTTGCAGCAGTTTGGAAGCAGCATTTTAACCTAATTGCACAACTACTTCACTGTTTCCTGTGGACTTTGGACTCTATTAATGAACACAAGTGTTCTCGCCTGGGAAAGGCAGCTCTTGAATTTCCTTTGCGTGCCAAAGAGGTTAAGCATGTGATCATGGCGAGCCTGGCAGAGGATAACTGTTTCTATTCTTTATTGTAAAGTTCCTGACCTTTCCACTACTTCACAAGGAGTTTACTAAATCATCCAGAATAGAAGTTGATTCCTTGGGGCACATACTAGATTTCAACAGTATTATATCTCACACACACACCTCCCCTCCCTATGCTAGTATTAGTTTAAGAGTCTGTCTTCAAACTCCAAACCCAGGAAATTCCATCCCTAACTGCATCTCCCAGTGTATTTTGCTTAGTTATAGCAATTTACAAGATGTGGGAGATCACCTACATAAGATCATCGCCCTTTTAGAGTTCCTCACTAATCATCAGCAATAGTAAAGCACAAACAAGGGCATGGCGGGCAAAAGCTGAAGTCCATTTGAAGAACCTTATCTTTCAGGAGCAATGCTTCATGCTATTAACTGCTAGAATGGAAGTTTTCTAGAGTTCAGGAGACCTGGCAGTAAGATAGAGGTTGGAACAGCTGACATCCAGATGTGAAAGGCAGAGGCATTCCCATAAAAGTCCAGCTGTGATTTCAATGTGCAGGTGCATATTCAATACTCACTGGCAAACTTCCAATGGTGTAGCAGCTTGGTTCAGATAAGCACCCAAAGGATCAAAGGTTTTTCCAAAACTTATCTGAACTTGTTAAGTTGGTGAACTTGTGTTGTTTGTGTGGAGGCCCAGCCTGCGTATGCATTCTCTCCTGCAGAGCCTGGAATCAGCACAGATTGTTAATGCAGATATCAGCTCTTTAATCTAGAATTCTTCAGCAACTCCCTTTTCTACACTAAGCCCCACAAACTGCTTCCCTCAAATGTAACAGCAGGAATACATTATTCCTCAAACTGCTCTGAGGTCAAGGACTACCAGTACCTGGGAGTTCAAGTTCTTCTATTAGTGTAAAAGAATCTCTCTTCATCTCTACAGTTATGTTCCTGGGGACTCAAGTATCCAACTATATATAGTCCGTTAGCCAAAGGATTCCAAAGGATGTCACTGAAATGTATCCGCTCTGCGGTGGAGAGTAGCAAGCATGCAGACTGTCGGCAAACACACTGCAGAGGGACAGGAGAAGTAATAACAACTAACAAATTTATTTGGGCATAAGCTTTCCTGGGCTAGGACCCACTTCATCAGATGCATGGAGTGGAAAATACAGGAGCAGGTATAAATACATGAAAAGATGTGAATTGCCTTACCAAGTGTGAGGTTAGTCTAACAAGACCATTCAATTGACAGCAGGATACCAAGGGAGGAAAAATAAATTTTGAAGTGGTAATGAGAGTGGCCCATTTCAGACAGTTGACAAGAAGCTGTGAGTAACAGTAGGGGGAAATTAGCATTGGGGAAATTAGGTTTAGGTTTTATAATGACCCAACCACTCCCAATTTTTATTCAGACCTAATCTGATGGTGTCCAGTTTGCAAATTAATTTCAGTTCTGCAGTTTCACGTTGGAGTCTATTTTTGAAGTTTTTGTTGTTGAAGAATTGCCACTTTTAGGTCTGCTATTGAGTGACCAGGGAGATTGAAGTGTTCTCCTACTGGTTTTTGAATGTTATGATTCCTGATGTCAGATTTGTGTCCATTTATTCTTTTGCATAGCGACTGTCCGGTTTGGCCAATGTACATGGCAGAGGGGCATTGCTGGCACATGATGTCATATATCACATTAGTAAATGTGGAGGTGAATGAGCCCCTGATGGCGTGGCTGATGTGGTTAGGTCCTATGATGGTGTCCCTTGAATAGATATGTGGACAGAGTTGGCACCAGGGTTTGTTGCAGGGTTTGGTTCCTGGGTTGGTGTTTTTGTTGTGTGGTGTGTAGTTGCTGGTGAGTATTTGCTTCAGGTTGGGGGGCTGTCTGTAAGCAAGGACTGACCTGTCCCCCAAGGTCTGTGAGAGTGAGGGATCGTCCTTCAGGATAGAATGTTAGCCAAGGATGTGGAGGCAAATTCTCACTGTTATCAAATATGCCTTGGCAACTTTGTTGTCCCTGCAAAGCAGAAAGGACATCAGTTTTTAAGCTCTCAGATGAAAGACACATCACATGTCCTAAACAGCAGAGAACTTTATTTACTTAGTAAGGAGGAAGTCCTGATTTAATCTACTGGGATTCAGGCCTGTTGTCCTAAGGTGTCTACATGATTCAAACCTTGTGATCAGTCTAAAAGGCCCATTACAGCTAGAGCTGGTCTGAACATTTTTTCTCAGAACATTTTTTCTCCAAACATGCTCTTTTGTTGAAGCCAAAAGGTTTTGCAGACACACATTGATTCTGACAATTTTTCAACAGGAAAGTTTCTGAGGTCCGGGTATCAGAGAGACCTGAATCAAAAACCTGACCTTTTCAATTTGAAAAGATGTCTTAACACAGTTCTGTTTGCAAAAATCTTCAAAAGGCTTTGTTTTCATTCCAATGTGGAGCGAAAACAAATGTTGAAACCTCAAAAGTTGTTGCAAAACAAAATTGTCATCCTCTGGTCATTTCCAGTTACAGGTCAATTCCATCCCTAGTGTAAGTCTACTGAAGTCAGAAGTTATACCAGAGTGGACTTTGACCCTATATATGTTTATATGAAAAAAATGTAATCTGCATTAGTAATTTGTGTAATCTATATCTTTTTGGTTTAAGATTTTCTAATAATGCATGAAGACCCTTTGTTAATTCAAGCAAATGGGCACAAAGAATGCTGCACCTTAAATATGCACTTTAATAATGGGAAGAGTTTGAATGTTAAAACAACCAGTTAAAATTCAGAATTAGATCAAAGGTATTTTACCTTGGAATAGGCCAGCTTTTCTGTCCACACCATACACTCCCTTGGTGGATACACATGCAGTCCCAACAATTCCAGTCTCTCTGTCTCAAGAAAGAATCAGTTTTTCATTCCCTGAAACCAAATGTGGACTCATCACAGTCCATTTTTGCTCCTTCCCACCCCCAGCCCTGCCCCTGGGCACACCCTGCACATCAGCCTTGGGAGGGGGTCCTCAGGAGTCAGTCTTTATGGCTGTCATCCTGACTGCCTGTACCTAGGGAATTCTCCCTTAGCCAGAACTGCAGCTTTTAGGGTAGGAGCAGGAGTGATGGTTGTTTAATAAATTACATTTTCGTTAACCTAAGAGCACAACTACTCTGTGGTGCCATCTATTGATAGAGAGAGGTCGAATTAGCTGCAAGCTTCCACAGTAGCTTTCACAGTAACCCAGTTACAGAAGTTAACTACAATATATTGAGCCACTATTTCTCTAGCATTAATTACAAAAGAGTGGAAGAACCTGAGTGTTAATGGGGATTAATATTTCCCGTACCCCATTATCAGCTATTCTTCACTTGCACACACAGCTATGAAGAATCCTGAACTATGCTTTTTTCCTTATACGGCATCTCATTTGTTCTCTAGAGTTTCACTTCCTTAAATCCAGGATGCTGAGATTTTCAAAGCTGCCTACGAGATTTTAACACCTAAATTAAAATTAATAAGAAACTAGGCCTCCAAATCCCATATGCAGCTTTCCAAATGTCAGCCACATACATACAACTCTGGGCAGCTCTCTACCAGAAAGGTTCTTACACACTGGAGAGAAGTTAGAGAAAAGGAAGAAAAATTATTAAGTGACTAGAAGGACTGATTTATTATGAGGAAAGTTTGTGCTTGACCCAATGATAACTGAGATGGGGGCGGTACATGAAGACCATGGGTAACTATTTGAAGGGTGTAAATACCAAGGAGGGAAACTGTATTTAGGGTGGTCAGAGGGGTATAATTAGGTGTAATGTATGTAACTGAGCAAGGGACAATTTAGGACAATTCCTAACTGAAGTTTATTAGATTTTGAAATAGTCTCTCTAGAGAAGTGGTGGAAGCCCTATTGCGTGAGTCATTTACAACTGGATCTGGCCAGAGAGCTTCAGAATATACGGTAGGGAAAAATCCTGCATTTGCAGAGACACGGATAAAAACACCCTAGTAAGTCAGTTTTCATCTCAAATTTGAATGCTTATGTGAGTAGTTGATTTAAATGTGGTGCTGTCCTACAAACCCAATAGCTGATTCTGCCAAAATCAATGGAAGCAGGCACACGGGGAGGGGTTACTCGTGTGAATCAAGGTATGCAGAACTGGGACCTTGAGACTCAACCTTGCAAAGTCTTACACACAGGAGTGAAATTAGGAATATTAATAGAAGCACTGAGTTCAATGGAACTATTCAAGTGCATGAAACTTATATGCTTAAGTGTTTTCCGGATGGGGATTTACTTTATAAGTTAAAAGTATGATTTTTTTTATCATATATAAGATTAGTTGATACGTAGAGTACCCAAGAAATATTAAAATGGCACCTTTTTCAAACTGGTGCATGTCAGTGTTGACCTGAACTTTGTGTTGGAAGATTTTTCACCACTTGTTAATCATTTTCTTTTATCGTCACGGCTACAATATAAACTTTTCTCCAGTAATTAATTTCAAAGTAAGATGTTAAACTTGCTGTTAAAACCTATCAAAAATGTAAAATGTGGGGTTAATATAAGAACACTAACTGTGTGCCAAAGGCACAAATCTTACCATTTCCCACGCAAAAAATGACAGGATTACCTGCGAATCTGAAACCATTGTCATCCCATGTTTGATTTAGTACTTGTGAAAACAGGAAACAAAAATAAAACCAATCATGGTTGGCTTACAGATATTCTGCAAATAGAGAAATTAAATTCACCAGATAATTTACTCACCCATCTCTAGTTAGGACTGAACCTGGGCTGAATCCTGTTTCTTTGGAACTTTGACTTCAGAGGCTTTTTAAAGTGTGTAAGCCAGGACCCCTTGATTTTAAATTGTATGTGGTTAAAACGTTAGGCCCTGATCCTCCCAACACCTGTGCTTAACTGTACACATTGTGAGTATGCCTACACAGCCCCAGAGCCAAGTCAACTGAGCCAGGCCAGTCGTGGGTTTTTTATCCCTGTGTAGACATATCCCATTAGTACCTCAAGTGACTTAAATGGAATTACAGTACATAAAGTTAAGCATATACATACATGCCGATAGCATCAAGGGCCTAAATTTGTCAGCCCACATGCAGATTATTTCATAATATAGTGGCATCTGGCTACGCATGTTGTAAACTAACTAATGTGAGAAAATTACATTTTTAAAGGTCTCCAGCTTTAGGACTGAATGTTGAAAACCAGGTTCTGTTTTTAAAATATATTTCCTGGCATTGAGGCCCTGGATTTCAATGGACTTTGGCTCAGACCCCTAACTCTTTCCAGACAGTCCGATTTTGGTGGGTTTAGTACAGAAGGTGGCGTTGGTATTAACAACATTTCGCTTACAAAAGCCTTTTCTCCAGCTGTTCATGGAACTCAAATCCAGCTTTGTTTCCTCCAACGTCTTGCAGGTCATTCACTAATAACATGAATAAAGCCTTGTTGTATTAAATTGCAAAGGAAGCCAGGATTATTAATATGGGGTTGTGAATATCAGCTACTGTGCATGCACAGTCACTCCCTTTGCAGTGTGTTTCTGTGAGGAGACTCTAAGACTGTATCCAGCCCATGTTATGGATTGATATTTGTGTGTGAGAGGGAAACATGCCGCCTCATGCCAAATCCACATTCCGGAGCCACATCCTGCTGTCCTCATACAGCCTCCACTCAGCTAAAGCTCCCGTTGACTTCCATTTACACAGATTTGAATCAGTTTGAATGGTACCAGTATTCAGCGGTTCAGGTTCTGTTGCCCTGCTGAGGAGGAGTAATACCTTACTCCCATAGACATGCCAACCACTAAAACCAGTTGAAATTTTTTCTGAACAAAAAAATTGGCCTTTTTTCAAAACAAAAATAATTGGGGGAAAAAATCATTTTTCCTGTTGTTAATGTTCCGGTTTTTCAGTTAAAACTTTCCAGGAGGAGGTCAGGAACTAGATTGTGACTCTCAGCTCCGCTTCCCCCTTCCTCTGTGGGAAAGTAACCTATGCCAATCCTTTTGCTGACTCAGATTTCTCCAACCCCATCTGTGCTGGTTCTGGTGCCTTAGATAGTGCTTTAGAGATATGTCAGTGAGGTCCACCTACTTCCTGCCTCACCTGCCACCCCCACTTTCTATCCATCTGCGGGGGATGGGGAGTAGCAACCCATTCAGGCTCTATTCATATTATGTTGCATGGAGCTTATGATTGAGCCTGAAGCATCTGGCAGTACTGGGCCCTAGAAGATGCTGCCATATGCAATTGCTGAACATCTAGAGGTTGCATTTGTATTCAGCAGTGAAGGAGTTTAATGTACCCTGGCCTCCTAGAAATTAGAGATGGAAAAGATAACTAAGGGATCATCTATTTCATCCCCTGGGAATCAACCCAGGATTGTTCTATACAGAGGATTCTCTAGGATTTTGTCAACTCCAGTAATAAATGACCCAAGCAATGGAGCTTCCACCATTTCTGTTGGAAAATAATACTGTCCAAAGACAGTGGCTTGTAGTATAATGTTTTATATATCTTTTGTCCTTTTTGCCCCTTTCATTTGTTTGCTAGGAATACGAGCTGTGAGAACTGGTGTTATATTTTATTTCCCCTTCTTTCAGCATTTGATCTAACTATTAGAAAGCTGTGGTTCTTCCATAAAACCAGTCACTTGAGTATATAATAGCAGTCTTACCGCGTAAAGTTGTTGAAGTCTTTGAAATATATTAAAACATGGTGGCAATCACTATTAGTATAAATTACAAGAAAACAGACCATTAGCTGAATCTGTTATAAAGAGGAAATTTTTCACAAGCCAGCTTCAATTTTAAATAAATAATAGATATAATTGGGGGACGGATGTTAATGAAGGATGGTTTAATAGAAGTAAGAGTTTATTAGCTAATGTGACTGATGTCCCTCCATGCTGTGTTCTATAAACACACATGTTGTAATGTTCAGATTATGCTGCATTCGTTTTCTTCTTGAGATCTAGTGGAGAAAAAATATTGATGGTGAACATTTTAAAAAAGCACAAGTCCTGACCTAGCTCTCAAGGATTTCTTTAAAAAAAAAAAAAAAAAAAAGAAGACATGTAATGTGTTTGCAGAGTTATCATGGTATTTGCCTTTCAGATAATTATCATTTGAGTTTACTTGTGATGATAAATCTACAAAGTTGAATCCAATGTTTTTAACAGGCACTTAATGAATTCCCCGTACCAATTTTTTATATTTTAATGTTATCTATTTGTATATCTGTCATTTTTGTGCAGTGTGCTCTATTTTTAAAAAATCTATTAGTTAGATTACCTTACGAGTTGGATGATTATACTATAACCTTTCCCAGACGAAAAGGCAGCATTACAAAAACTTCACAGGAGTCATTCACTCCCGCTATTTACTAATTTTATGAATGTGTGTGTAAAAGAGGCTATTTTGACAGCTCTAGAGACTAAAATTCTCAGTAGCCAAAGAACAGAGAGAGCACATCCTATATTTATGTCCACATGTAGTGGGATCGCCCCTGTAAAAGCAAGAAGATAGGTCAGCCTCCATGCCAGTCTCTCTAATAAGACTGCCTATTGGATGGTGCTTTATAAGATGTGGACACTAGTCCACGGGGAGCCGGATTTAAAGCACTTCCCCACAGCTAGGTCACTCAAGACACTTCAGCAAACCAATCATGAGACTTTTGTGTCCTGTTCTGCTGGAGCATACGCCAGACAATGGATGAAAGAACTGGTCACTCTTTTTTTCCAAAGTGATATTAACATTAGAATTGGTTGGGACCAATTTGTTTAATGGGGCATTCTGCAATTTCAGGGGGGGGGTTTCTGTTCTGAAACAGAATGAAAACAAAAATTTAGAACTTTCCCATGCAATGAAATTTTGGGGGAAATATCATTTTTGATCTATTAAAATATTGTGTTTCAATAAAATTGGAATATTTTGTTCTGATTTTGGCTTTCAAATTTATATTGTATACGAAAAAGTTTAAAAAATTGAAATGAGAAGGCGTTTCTAAATGGAAAATCAAAAGGTTACATTCCAGAAAGGTTGAAGCCGAATGCTCTAACCTTAGTGAAACCCTTTTTATTGTCCAATTTTTCTTTCAAAATGAACGTTGGTCAAAATCAACACATTTCTACAAAATATTTCACGTGCAACAAATCGACATTTTCTGACCAAAAAACATTTAGCCAGAAAATTTCCAACCAGCTGTAATTAAAATGCCTTTTCCCAGTCTGTGCTCAAAGGCTGCAGAGTCAGACATGCAGCAGAAAAGGGGCAGCATCTACTCACTCTGCCCAACCTTTTCAAAAGCATGGGCAAATACAAGCGGCCATCTGAACCCCCATGTGGGTAGCTACAGGATTGTCGCAGCAGGTTGTTCGTTTGGCACACAGAAGGAAGGAAGAATATGGTGGGAGTGGAAAGTAGATTGTGGAGGCAGCAGCCACAGAGAATATCAGCAAATAAATGTTGCGGGGGCAGAAAGAATGTGGAGAGGAGGAAGTGGGAAATGTGACTGAGGCTTTGGCAGTTTAAACCAGGTGAAGGTCTGTCCCTTTGCGGTGGCAGTAGTGCAGAAAGTCATCCCCCATAAGGAGCAGTGTCAGTACAGGACAGGGGGAGGTCGGGTTGCCTTGCAGATAACCATGGTGAATTATTATTTGCTAGGCACTGAAAATATGCTCACATTAACTGGGTTGTTTTCTCCCACAAGCAGTGAATTCTCTCCAGCCCAGGTGTACATTTCACACACACACACACACACACACACACACGCACCACTGCACAAGTGGAGGTGAATTAAGTTCCCAGTACATGACATTTTCCTGTAATCTAATGTTTTTCCTGAGATCCATTCATTCTGTTGCTTGCCCTGCATTATGCCAAAGCATTCCTAACAAACTGCCAGGGAGTTTAATCAAGTCATTGTTTTCCTTTTGCATGTACCTTACACAAGTGGCGGATTTTCCATCATTTGAAATCTTTAAATCAAGACTGGATGTCTCTTTCTAAATAATATGCTCTCTCTCAACCACAGGATATGGGCTTGATGCAAGAATTCTATAGCCTATATTATGCAGGAGGTTAGCCTATGTGATCATAATGTCCCTTCTGGCCCAAAATCTATGGGGGAAATCCTGACCCTATTGGAGTCAATGGAAATGTTGCCATTGACTTCAGTGGGGTCCAGATTTATCCTGTGGATCTATGAATCTGTACAATAGCTACCTTTTGATAACTATTTTCCCAACCATCTGCCTCCACTAATACTTGAAATATTTACTACATTCCTGTTGTATGCAGTCTTACACTCAACATACTCCAGATGTTCTCCTCTCATCATGTTACATTCTTTCCCATCCCTTCCTCCCAAGAAAACCAGGATGTCAAAATAACAAATGCAACTTTTACATTCTCAGCCACTCGTCTTCTTCTCCAGGCTCCAAGGCATCTTGCCTGGTTAATTAACTAACCCTGGAATTTAATTTGAGATTTTTTTTAACTTCAGAGAGTGCTCCTGGGCATGAGAAATGTCTCTATGAATTACAGTATCATTTCATAATGTAAAGAACCTGCTGCCTCACTGCTAGATACCCTACATCCCTAGCATTAGCTGGAAGAAAGGGGAGTGAGCCAAAGGTCAGTCTGGGAAGGGGGAAGAACCCAGACCTCCACAGAGGCTCCACTTCAGGAGCCATTGTGCCTAGCATATTTGGATCCTTTCCGTCCTGCCAGCCTTCCTAAAGAATTCTCCTGGTGTGTGGGGGTGGTTTACTGGGGATCCAGTAAGGGATAGACCCCAATTCTTTACAGCAGTGTTTCCCAAACTTGGGACACCGCTTGTGTAGGGAAAGCCCCTGGCGGGCCGGGCCGGTTTGTTTACCTGCCGCGTCCGCGGGTCCGGCCGATCGTGGCTCCCACTGGCTGCGGTTCGCTGCTCCAGGCCAATGGGAGCTGCTGGAAGCGGCAGCCAGTACGTCCCTCAGCCCGCGCTGCTTCCAGCAGCTCCCATTGGCCTAGAGCAGTGAACCGTGGCCAGTGGGAGCTGCGATCGGCCAGACCTGCGGACGCTGCAGGTAAACAAACCGGCCCGGCCCACCAGGGGCTTTCCCTACACAAGCAGTGGCCCCATTTTGGGAAACACTGCTTTACAACATTACAGAGCGTATCTTATAGCACCCTCCTCCTACCAGAGCAGGTTTTGCTTTTGCTGAGCCAGCTCACTGCCTGAGGTAATTCTGTCTGAGCTCTCCCACAGAATCCAGGGAAGCAGTTTCCAGCAGGGTTAGCTGTTTCATTTTAAGCCTTCTTAACACCACAGATCAAAACCTCAGACTCTTCCCTCAAAAGTCTGTACAGGCCGAGTAGTCCCTTCCCCAAGTCTGTCCCTCATACCAGTAACTTCAGCAACCCAACATTTCCTGGCTCTTATCTTAGAGCCTTGGTAATGGAGGACTTCACCCAGTCTCCTTTCTGTCCATTTGGCTTCTGGAGCAATTCCTCTCTGCAGTAGCAGTACATTGGGAGCACTGTCCCTGACCCCTCAGCTTTCTGGAGGGTGTTGCAGTCTCCCCTCTCCATTTCCTGCTGCCCTCTTTTATAAGGATCAGCTAATTAAGGTCTAGCTCTTTTCTCAGGTGCAGCTGGTGGGGCTAATCAGTCACCCAGCCAGCTGCAGGCCTCTGAGCCGAGAGGGATAATATGTCTTACACCTTCACAAAGGCCCAGTGCTTGGAACACTGGTAGAATTTCCCTCTGAGATCATGGTTCATAAAACACGCTCCCAATTATCTAAAAGGGACTAGCGTACCTCAGTGCCATGATGTGGTGGGGTCGGTTACAACATATTTACAATTCTGTGCCAATGATCATGCGCTTTGAGACATTTAAATCTTAAAGATTCACAACAAGAAAGTGCGAGGAACTGAAGTTTCTAGAACTAGTTGTGAATTTGGAGGTAAAGATCAGATCGCAAAAATCAAGAGCAGGATTCTCAAAGGGATCAGCCTGGGCTGAACTCAGCTTTAGTTGAAGTTGATGAGAGTCTTTGAATATCACAGTCAACAAGATTTATCTGAACATGGTACCATCTATGCACTCAAGAACTAATATGCGGGTGCCTTTGATAAATGTAATGTTGCATACGTTTGCCAGTGTCATACCCCTCTCAAGAATATATGTCTATTCTTGTGTATCTCTTTCGACTAAAAATGTTATTAAACTCTAGGAGCAGCTTTACAGATAATAGGCCAGGTTCTGATCAAAGTAAGCACATGAGCCTGCCCCCACTGAAGCCAATGGAGAGTTTTGCTACTCACTTCCATGGGAGCAGGATCACTCACCCTGGTGTGAGTGAGCCCAGAATCAGTCCTGATATTTGTAGGATTTTTCATGAATAGAATCTGAGTATCTTTCCAGGGCCACCCACGAGAGTTACTATAGCTATCCATGCTCTAGCCAGTGGAGATGAAGGGTGAAAGTCTTGTCAAAGCCCTGGCTGGGATGATTTAGTTGGGGTTGGTCCTGCTTTGAGCCAACCCCCTGTTGGACTAGATGACCTCCTGAGGTCTCTTCCAACCCTAATCTTCTATGATTCTAAGTCAGATTACTGCTAACTTTAAAGCATTATAAATATACTGATGAGATGATGGCTGTAAGCCATGCCCACGCGGTGTGGCTATCTGAACCCCCCCTCTAGTGGTGACTAGGCCACCTAGAGATTGCTGAGCTGCTATGGCTTTGGCTAAGAGACCTGGCATCTGCATTTACATGACAGCTAGATACCTCCCTGCCCAGAGCATATCAAGTCTATATATATATTACAGCATTTATGGTACATTAGAGATGCTGACTTACAAGCTTAGCCATTTTAATTCATGGGGAAGGCGGTCACGTGCAGAGTTCCCTCACTAAACATAATGTGCAGCATGCCATGCTTATTTCATGCAGGAGGAATGTGACATCTCCACGACATGGGAAAGAACTGTAAGCCTCCTATCAACTCAGCAGTGCTTCCTGTCACACTTCTTTGAGGTCCAGAGTTTGTTTTTTGCTTCTTTCCTGCAGCATAGTTGGGAGACCACAGCCCAGAATAAGATTACATTCCATTCCTGATGGTAATGATGATTCCTTCCAAGCCTTGTAAATTACAGTTGCCCTGTGTCTGTCAGAATGCTAGACGGTTACCAGGAAAAATTCTGTGACAAGCGGATCATTTTTCATCTGGAGATTCAATTGAAGATCTGTCTACATTACTCTGGCAGTTTAATTTAATCGACAGAACATTAAACTATGTCACATTAGTATTAAAAATAAATAGGATAGCCCAGGCTTCTGAAAATTGGGGGTTATTTTTTTCCCTGTGTCTTTCAACTCTGCTAGGCAAAGCCTCCCAGAGCGCAAGCAGCAAAAGCCTAACACAGAAAATGTCACTTCAAATTGAAGAGTTTATCGCTTCAACTTTCTTTCTCCATCTTTCCTGGCTTGCTAGCCTCTTTCAGCACAACCAGATCCCTCATTAGTGACAAGGCCTACAGAGGAAACCAGTGAGACTCTCTGACGGTTTAGTCCCCGATTTTTACAGATTGCCTTTAGGAGTTGAATTTGTTAGACATCTTGGGTAGAAAGAGCAGAGAGCCAGGATGAGTAACGGTGGTGGCTGATTTTAGCACTAAAATTCATTCAACTAAACTGAGATGCATAGATATTTTTACTTATGAATAGATTTGGGGGTGATTGAGTTGTTGTAAGAAGCATAACCCTCAAAGATCAGATCTAAATGTTGTTTCAGTACACAATGGTTTGTTATATTTCAGGGGAAATAAATCTCTTTTTTTATTTGTAATATCAGATGCCAGAGTCACACTGAGACCAAATGATTGAGAGCCGATGTTTTAATTTTAACATCATCATTATTCCATGGGGTGAATAGAATTGGTTAGAGTCCTCCCAAATGCACACTTCTCTCACCCTCCATTGAGGCCAAGTACTTTTTCAGATTAACACGTTATCAGTGTAACTGTACAGCTCATCACTACATAATCTGTTCAGTAAATGAGGAACTTAAAAACACTGCCTCCAGCAAAACAGAATAAGTAGACACTGCCTGGAGAATACAGCAACATATTACAATCAGATATTTGCAGTCATTCAAGGCGGCGTGTCCGTTTGACTGTTTGTTTAGTGCTTTGCACTGCTCTAATACCACTGCTTGAAGGAGACTGACACAGAATTAGCCTCATCATTTCGAAAAGGCTTCTTGTGGTTCAGCCCTGTGTCCCATTTTTCACAGAAGTGTGGAGTGGTTCTGAAATGGTGTTCAGTTTCAATCCAACTCTATAACAGGCCAACAAGCGTGGTTTGGGGTTTGCAAAAAACAGGAGTGATTTGAAATGGAGGTCAGATTTTATCTGAACCACCAGAGTTTGGAGGCGGGCAGGGCAGTGGGAAGAACAGACGGTTCTGATTTTTGCCCATCTTGGGTTAGAAAGAAAGGCAGTCTGCTTTCTCTCATAGACCCTCTAGATAAACTGTAGTTACCTCTAGCATAAGTAAAGAATATACCCTACGTCAAGAAACTGCTGTACATATACATACTCTCATACTCGTATTATACAGGAAGTCAGTGTTGCATAGTAGATCGAGCACTCAGGAGAGCTGGATTGTATTCCCAGCTCGGTCACAGGATTGCCGGATGACTTTGGGTAACTGCCTCGGTTTCCCCTTTGATAAAATGGTGATAATGCTCCTTTGTAAATAGGGAATGATGTATAATGCTTTGAGATCTGCAGAAGAAAAGGGGTAGTTTTTTATTGTTATTATTCAAGATTAAAGACACAAGATAACAAAGGCTTGAATGAGAATGGACAGGTTGGTTGCTGCACCATACTGCTCCTACCAACTGGCTGTAGAAAACAGCAAAGAATAAAACTAATGGGAAAGGGGCTATTTTTAAAGTCAATAAATGGATGCTAAGAATACAAATCTTAGTCAAGGAAAAGTACATGACAGACCTATGGCCTGATGGTAAATGGAATGACTGCCATTGACTTCAATGAGTTTAGGATCAGGCTCTTAACTACTAGATAAGACTCACTCTAAAACAAGAAACTGTCATCCACACATAGGTTAATTTCACCAACTCTTAGTGTTTAGACTGTCATACCTTATTTTAATTATAAAGGGCTGTCCTTTCTTGGCTCTTACTTAGACTAATTCCAATTGCAATCAAGGCTAAGTTGCCTGCAGAAGGATTTCCTGCTCAACAAACATATCGGCTATGAATTCTGTACTACCCAAACTTTCATCTGTTTCCCCCGGCATCTGGAAGTCTCTAGATCTGAGATGTTTCTAGATGCCAGAGAAATTGCTCAGTGAGCCAGAATACTGTTGGTATTTCTAAGCTGACAGTCCCACCCGGTCTAGGCTGGCTGCCTTCACCGCCTCATAGTCTTTGTCCTGGTCATTGCTCAGTGCCATATAGGCCACTTGAGCCTCGCCGGCCAGATAGGGAGCCAGCCGTAGGGCCCAGGTTGCCCTATCCCATCCAAGGCTACCTGCTCAAAGATGCAGAGGAAGGCATCCAGGTAGTCAGCAGGGCCCATCTTACACAGGGCCAATCCCATCGCACGGGTGCCATCACCCCCTGTCGGACTCACCAGTCTCTGTAGGAGCTGCTGCTGCACATCGGCCTGCTCCCTCATAAAGTCCTGCAGGGTATTCTGTTGTTCCGCCGGCCAGGAGAGTAAGGCCTGCCTCTCTAGTTGGTGGGATTGCTGGAAGGCTTGCAGCACCTTTTATATCTCCTCCTGCTGCTTCACTAGCCATTTCATGGTCCCCTCCATCTCCGGGCCACCAAACTCTTGCACTGACTTCAGATCCCACACAAGCCCACACGTGTAGCAAGGCATAAGCTGGGCCCCTCTGATTTCTGCCCCTGCTTCCCTCACAAATCAGTCAGGGACGCCTCGGGTTGATGCAAACACCAGTGCTTTTTATTTACAGCTGTTTCCCACCATCACCTTACTATCTATGTACAGGTTTTTTTAACAGCCAAACTTTGCCAGCCACAGACTAGAAGGACCCGATCCGATCAGACCCGACCCGACCCACTCTGGGCTGGGCTGGGCTGGGCCGGGCCGTTCCGGGCCTTTCTCGTCTCTCCCTCCCCGCTCATCTGGTGTCCTTCCTCTCAGCCTTTCTAGCCCCTGGCTAATTAGGCTGGCAGCTGTTTCTCCTTGCCAGGCAGGCACAGGACTGTTCAACCAGCCCCAATCCATTCCTCTGGATTGGGGCTGGAGTTGCCAGTGGCAAGGAGCTTATTCAACACCCTGTCACATCCAGGAACTTCTTTAAACCATCCTTAGAACCCTTTCTCTTACTGAAATGACAAAGGACTTTGTTTTCAGGTGACTGAAGTCCACTAGACTGGATCATCTCCGTGCAAAATTTTGGATATTTCTTCTTTCATTAACTCACCTCATTACTCACTGGGAAGAACAAAAATCTTCAACTTTCCCAAATAATTAGCAGTTGCTGTAATTGAAATCATCTTAGTCTATTTATCCAATAATACCTGACGATGCTAATGACAGTAGAACATTATTAGTTATTGTCCCATATTTCATATGCAATTATGGAACATGCAGTTTGCAATCCAGCCTGTGCATGAATAAACTCCTGAATGAGAAGCGCTGAGGCTGCAGGCCATTCCTGTACATTTCACCACGACTGCACTATCAGAATTCACAGTCAAAAATCTTCCCTGCCTTTAATCAAAGGAAAATGTGAAGAGCCATTTAGCTTGATTTTAAGAAAGCTTTTGACATAGTTAACGGCAGGATATTAATTATCAAACTTCAGCAGCCAATGCTGCTCTGATATCGCTCTTAAATCATTTTGAAGCTACCTTGCAGAATGAGGGAGAGGGGAAATGACTGCCGAGTGTGAAACTAATCTATGTTCCATCACAGTCCAAACACCAGAGGAAACCACGAGGTCCTTCGCCATTGGTGAGATGTGTGGATGAGCTGGATAATGAACAGTGACAGGCAAACGTTGCTAGGTTAGAAGGATTTTATGTAATCTACCAGGTATGTTGGTAGACATCCCACCATGATGAGACACCCCATTGAACTCTCTTAGCGCAGACTTCTATCTTGCCATCACTGTTGGCCCCAAAATCCAATAACCCACCTACTTATTTCAATGGGAGTTTTACAGGTAGAACAATGGCAGAATGTGGTCCAAAAAAGTAAAATCACACAAGCCAGCTGTAGGCACATATGGAGGGTGGGCCTAATTCTGCTTTCCTTGAGGTCAGCATGCATATAGGATAGTAGACCTGGGTCTTATTAGCTAGGTCCTCAGCTGGTGGAAATCAGCTCAAGATCTGTCCCATAATAACTAGAATTAAACTGTATCTTAAGTATAAATATCTCTATGGCTTGTTACACTACCCTAGAATACATATATTCTTTGCTCTTCAGCTGTACATCATAGCTAGAACTCTAGATACTGTGAGCCAGCTCCTTAGCTGATGTAAACTAGTGTAGGCCCCACAGATTTGAATGGAGCTATGTCAATTTACACTAGCTGAGGATCTGGCCCTGAATGTTTTCTTTGGTTGTTCTGCGCTAAATGTACTGTACACGGGATATGAAGAGCCACTGGCCAGGAGCCGCATTTTAAGTGGTATTTAGGCGCCTTAAGAAGCAGGTGGGCACTCAGGCACTTTTGAAAATATTCTTAATAAATGAATGCAGCGTCCAAAGAGAGTGATCCAAAAGTTGACCATATCAGCTACTTACACACTGCCCCATGAAACATGCCTTCTGTGCATGACACAGATTTACTCCTCCGGCACACTAGCTTCTGAAACAGAGTGAGACTGCTTCATTGATCTCGTACAATATGTACATTAAATATGAAACCAATCCCGTCCAAGATCATGTAGCCAGTCCTCTCTCAGAGAAGGATGAGCCAGCACATCAAAAATCTCTTGCCCTACATTTTAAAAACATTCCACGCTGACTGATTTCTACCAACCCTCAGTTTATGAGCAGGTCATTTAATCAGTGAGGAGACTTTGGGCCTGGACAGTGGCATGGAAATGGTTGGATGTCTCATTGGCTGTTAAGTATAGATTTCAATTAGGGGATATGGTGGGCTTCCTTTTCTTATTGTTAATGATTGTCACACAGAATTTCCAGCTGAAATTTACCATAGGCCTTGCTGAGAGAGTCTCTCGGGCTAACTTCTAACTATGCTGTGTTTTTCAAGCCATGTCCCTGCGCAGAGCATTGGCAGCCTCTTCTCGGACTGTTCCTTGTGCCCAAGTGGGGTGAACAATCTGCTCCATACACTGCTCCCTTTGCTGGGTGTGCCCCTATTTACTGGGCTGGGGTCAAGAGTGGGTGGGACTGGGGCCCCATCTCTTCTCACCCCTTTTTGGGCACCTCACTCCCCATGGGGAGGAACTAAGCAGTCCCCCAGAGCACAGAATAGATTGCTGTTGTGGGTGGCACTTGTGACTCTAGGCAACTAAGGGAAGCTTTTTGCTCACCCCTGTGCAGCTGCAGATGGGGGAACTGCATAATCTGGCCCAACATTTTCAAAAAAAATAAATGTACATTTCAGTGCTTAGCGCCCTAGAGCATGAAACCCCCTCTTAATGCAATGAGCAGAACCTCTTTATCAGCTGATAGCGACAGTGACGCTGAAGTATTGGACTGCGTGGGTTTTGCTATCAGCAAAGCATGGGATTGCTTGGGGTTTGCTTCTTTTGTCATGAAAACCATGTTGGAGGAGAATAAGCAGCTGAACCGGAAGCCTGAAATAAGCCAGAAAAACCTAATGCTGAACATAATTGATAAGACTTTTGTAAAGACGCTGGCCATTTTGCATGGTAAGTTGAAGCAGCAGTCACTAGCGATCGCTGAATGTTTGCAACGTGTCTTACATGCTTTTAATCCGAAGATTAAAAACAACAGCAAAAAACTGTTTAACACCCAGTGGAAAACCATAATTGAAACAAACTGGAAACAGAACTATTAGTGAAGCAATCCCAGCTTCCTTTTTTCATTCACTAGGAATTTTGCCAGAAGGTAATTCTGAAGTCCGAGAAACTCTGGAAAAAACACCGTGGAGTCACCAAAGCAGCACATGAAGTGCTAGGGTAGGTGAAAAATGTGCTTGTGCCACTGATACATCACTTGAGCGGTAATGAATTTGTGAGTCTGTGAACTTTTCTGCTTGAATCATAATATAAATAAGGACTCTGGTGCACAACAATTTTCAATGCAGTATTAGCAGCCAAACAGATTACAGCATGAGTCACTTAAATCATAAGACACTCCCAACTTTGGCAAATATGTAAATATGGTAATGATTGAAATATGATGCCATATCAGTCACAAAAACAAAAGCCATCCAGCAAAAGGCAACTATTTCTTCTTCCACCCTTTGTCTGTCTTCTCCATTTAGAGTGTAAATTCTTTGGGGGCAGATACTGTCTCTTACTTTGTGTTTATATGGAGCCTTGTATAATGGGGCTGTGGCCTCGAGGTGCTACAGGTATACAAATGAATCATAACAATAAAAATAATAGTAATTACTAGAATTATTTACCACTATCTTATAAGCAAATTAGTGATCTCTCTCTGACACCTTATAAAGAAGATATCACAAAATACCTTATGCCATCCAGCTGGTAACTCCACTATCCCTTAGTGTAGTTTATAACATTTTACACCAGCTGAGGATCTGACCCCATGAGTCTAATTGTGATATTAACCAAAACCATAACGAGTCAAACAGTTATTTGTGACTGTGGAAAACTGGTTCAATAGCTGTTTGTCCGACAAAAACATATTATGTTTCCTTCGGCCTGCAAGAGGACTTTGATATACTGTGCATCTTTGAACATTACCTGAAAAACAACAGCAGCCTTTCGTTTTGTCTGTTGTTACAAAAAGGCAGGAGATAGCTACTACCTGTCTGTCTAGATTTTTATAGCCTATTCATCATTGTGGCATCTGAACACGTTTGCTCAACAGTCAGTAGATATACCTCAGGAATGTCAATTGTCTCCATGTCGTTTTGACCTTTCTTAAAGCACATCTTAGGAAATAC
The DNA here is from genome assembly GCF_028017835.1 of Emys orbicularis. Taxonomy (NCBI): domain Eukaryota; kingdom Metazoa; phylum Chordata; order Testudines; family Emydidae; genus Emys; species Emys orbicularis. The sequence goes on along the minus strand of NC_088691.1, from coordinate 95,291,361 downwards.
ACTGACCCACTTTTTACTGATGGCGATTTTATTCCTGGCCATAGACTCACCAAGAGCTGCTTCACAAAACACATTGATGCAATAACTAAATCCAAAGGGGAAGTGCGTTCTTTGCCTGGCCAATGACCGACTAAGTTATGGGTACAAATTGAGCAACGCAATGAGTTTATAGGTTTACCTGGATAACTCAGAGAACTAGTGATATGTGGAATGGAAAATCACTGGAACCAACCAACTGTGCAAAATACCTAGACATAGAAATGTTAACTAACAGCATTAGTGCAGAGTACAGCTGTATCTGAATGAGTCAAGCTCCTGGCACAATGAGAAGTCCCTGTAGGAGACAGAGAAAGATTATACTGTGTTTCCCCTTCCCTGCCCCGGGTAAATTCAACTAATGGACTTTTGCCATGTAATGCAGTCTTAGATCATGTGAAAAGCTAAGAAAAGCAAAACTCTATTGTTTGCAACAAAAAGGTTGTTTTCACGACATACTGTATCTTGGCAAGGTTAGCCAACTGCAGTGTAATTTGTCCAGATAGAAATGACCTTATGGTCTGAGTATGATGGTGTTAGGAGGAACGTGCAAGTTCATGTTCTTAGAATGTCAAACAACTAGCAGCTGCCAAGGCTCGGCCCTGTGGATTTAGCAAGCACACACTGTGGGTATTATCCTGCTCTGGATGTGCATTGCTTGCATATTGTGAACTTGGTACAGCATATATATGCACAACTGTAGTAGCTGACTGTGGCTGCAGTTCACGTCTGGCAACAGCCTCAAGCCCTGTTGTGATAAACAAGAGTGAGAAATGTATAGTGTGTAATCAGTAACATGGCCCCATTCCGTATTTCTTACAGCACATCTTAGGAAATCACTGACCCACTTCTTTCTGAGGGTGATTTTAAGATTTCCCGATTCCTAATGTAAGGGGTTGTATACTTTGGTATCAATATTTTTTCAAAAAAATAGATAGGGCCAGATTCTCAGCTGATGCAAATTGGTGTAGTTCCATTGACCGCAACAGTCCAATTAATACCTGCCACAGATCTGTCCCGTAGTGTTTAAACCAGTACAAGAGGTGTGGGGGCAGATTACTAAGTGGAGTTAATGCTAACAATTGTTAGACATTCTTTGGACATACCATACTGACTTCAAATAGAGCTGGATGCTGTTTGCGACAATGAAAGTGCACTGCAAGGGACTGGATGGTTAAGCAAACAGTAAAGAACCTTTGACTTTGAAGTCACTGGTTCAAATCTAGCTCACAGTACTAGTGGTTGAAACCTTTTACCATATGAGATAACTGTTCAGTGGCTTTACTGGGCAGGTACCCACATCACAAAAGACATCTACACAGCTAGGGTGACCAGATGTCCTGATTTTATAGGGACAGTCCCGATTTTTGAGTCTTTTTCTTATATAGGCTCCTAATACCCTCCACCCCCGTCCCAATTTTCCACACTTGCTGTCTGGTCACCCTATACACAGCTGGCAACTTTTTCTCTATTTAGGCCTCTATTCTGTATTTCCGGGGCTAACCTGAGCACAAGAACTTCACACGATAGAGGTGCCATGCCTCTCCAACCCATCCCCGACAGAATCAGCTGTCTCGGGAGGGGGCACTTGATGTTGCAATGGAGGTAGTGGGGCTGGGAGGAGCAAAGAGCTCCCCCTCATTTGTGGTGGGTAAGGTCACTGCCATGTGTGGTTTTTCGTGTTGAGGTGGATGCAGGGATTGAGATGGTGGTAGTGAGGGAGAGAACGAGCACAAGGATCCTTCCCACATTGTGCACACATCCTCACAAGCTTCCTTGCACATACCCAATTAGCAGCCAGTCACTATCAGCCCTTTAGCCAATGCTGAAAGCATTTATAACCATAGATAGCACCTATATGCTAAGATACCTACATTTCAATCAGACAGAGCCAGATCCGCAGCTGGCATATATCAGTGCAGCTCCATTGCTGTCAAGTTCGCATAAAAACCCTTAAAACAAATAAAAAATGAAATAGATCTGTGCCACGGAGTTTGGATCTGGTACCAGATCTTAATCTGAAGCCACTGTCACTGGGCCAATGTATGTCAGCTGAAGATCTGACCCATTGGGCCAAATTTGGCCTATAGTTGTACCCACACAGCGGTGATGATCGAAAGGGTCTGTCGGTGTCACTCAGTGGTGGGTGTTACTGAAAGCCAGATTTGTCCTGTAATCTGCTCTAGGAGGTGTAAACCGGCTGCTGCTGTTACAAATCCAACTATAAAATCCGTCCAACACAAAACAATGAGGAACTGAGATCCGGTACCAGATATACAGGGGAGTCGCATCTTACGCGGGGGTTAGGTTCTGAAGTCAGCGCGTAAGGCGAAAATCGCGTATAGTCAAACGCTCATTGGGTGGAATGGCGGGCGGAATCGCCCGCACTACAGGTACAGTATTTAAATTGTTATTTTTCTCTTTTTTTGTTTTGTTTTGCCGAGCGCATATAGTTAAAATCGCGTACGTTAAATGCGCCTATGATGCGACTCCACTGTAATCTTTGCAGCTCGGTCCTATCCCTCATTTCCATTTTGATGAAAGAGTTCTTATGCTCGTGTCTAGTCTATGGGCCAGGTTCTGAGACACCCTTACACGTGTTCCCTGAAAACTTTACTCCATACGTGGTCCCATTGATTTCAGTGAGACCACTCCTGGTGTAAGGTCGGGTTCAGGTTCAATGTGAGACTGGGGTTTACAATCTGACCACTTTCTGAACTGTATTTCCTTAGACTGTAAACTCTTTGAGGCAGGGATGGTCTTCTGTGTTTGTACAGCACCTCGCCCAGTGGGGCCCTGGTCCATGACTGGGCTCCTAGGAGCTAATGCACTACAAATAATAAATAAAAATGGTAGGTGTCTGCTGTGCCAGATGAACCAGGTGGAGTGCTGTAATTCTTCCATTCGCAGGGGAGACCAGATCGGATCAAACGTAAGCACACTGGCAAAGTCTAGGGAAGGCTGTGCTGATGTTGCCTGGGTCTGGCAGCTATTGCTGGGACTGAAGCACATGTTGAAAAACTCAAGAACAAGAAACGTCGTAAAATAACCACCTAAATGGAGTCCCTGGGATTATGCAAATTAGATTCTTCACACCTCCGTTGCTGCCTTTGCCTGATGGGTCCCAGCTAATTTGGTGTCTGTTGCCCTCGGTGCATTATTCCAACTCATATTGAAAACCAGCCCCTTTTTACCCTGTCCAATACATACACATACCCCATGCCAACATATCGCTACACTGGAACAGCCAGTTTCTAGATAGAACAAAACCAGCGCAGGGCATGTGCTGCGAATGTTAGAACCCATGTTGCAAAGGGAGCAAGTGTTTCGGAAATGCAGTCAATAAAGCGGTTACTGTCATTGTTCCAAATCAGAGCCATGACAATGGATCATTAGTGATGGGGAAAGCCAAATGGGGGAATACATTGTCTGCCCTGCACTACAGCATGCATTCAATCACAGCCTGCAAAAGCCTAAGCAGTTAAAATAAGTCTCCTAAGGATTCTGTTTGAGTTTGTACATTCCTTGGTGTCGGGTAAAGCCACAGGAATGTTGGTTTGGCAGCATGTAAAGCGCTACACCCATTCCCTTTGCAGTGTGGGTCTCTGTGAAATAGTGTCCCAGCGCTGCCAAAAGCCACAATGACTATCAACAGTGTGAGTAGTCAAGTAAAAGCACTTTTCCACAGCCGAATGACCAGATTGTCAAGAGTAGTAGCTAAAATTGATTGCAGCTCCCCCAGATAATTTCTACCAGAGTGATGTTATTGTATTGAAATGGTAATGCATAATGTATGGCTCTGCATCTCTGCAATAAACATTTTGCATTTAATTTAGAAATCTCTGAGTCATTAGAAAAGTTCTCTCATTATGTTTCAGAGACCTTTGTGGAATCAGCAATATTAGAGTCCTTACACACACTAAAAAAGTTAAACATGGAGTGGATTAGAGCCGTGCCAAAATCAGTGAAAGCAATTCAGGGTGTGAATGTCAGCTAGCTGCTCAGAGCCTGGCCGTCTCGCCATCTACAGCCATGCACTCTAGGGGCCTGATCCTGCTAGGGACTGAGTCCTCCATTGCCAGCAGGAGGTCAATAGAGCACTCCACACCTTGCAGGATCAAGCACTGGAGCCAGGTTCCAGTGCAACAGGGTTATAGCAATAAGGTGCAAAATAAAAATGACTAATGATCCTGATGCCTTTTCACAGGCAGACCTTCCATGGAAGTCAGATCCCTGCCCTAGCTTCTCCTTACCTTGGCTGAAATCCCTGCCCACGCCCCCTCCCCATGCAGAAAGTCAGCACATGGCTTATATACCACTAAGGGTATGTCTCCACTGCAGATTTCACTAGGGCTCTGATCCAGATTTTAGCCCAAATTCCCCTGCTGTCCACACTCAAACTTTTTACCCAGGTTTATATGTGGTTGAACATTGGCTTGCTTGCCTCCCCAGAATTATAGCTTGCAGCCTAGGTTTCGTTTTAAGGTGGGCTCTCTCCCACCTACTTTGCAGTGTGAATGAAGTTGAAGCCTGGGTTACAGAGCTCAGACTGCGATAGTCCTCCCATAATTCTCCAGGGGCTGTATCTTCTGGCCCATGTACCTACTCAGTTCCCACTTACCTGTTATGCACCAGAGGCCATCTACCAGTTTATAAACAGCTGGTCAGTTCTCATTTAAACCTAGAATATAGGACTGAAGTGGTGGCTAGGCCTTGGGCTGTCTCCGCACAGGAGGGAATTTCACTTGTTTTACATTAAGTTGAAGCTTCTGGTCTTTGTCTTCATGACTTTGCAAAACCCCACTGCTGAACTGACCTCTGCTCTAAATTCCTTCTACTCTCCCTTCTGCAGCCCCATTCCATACAATGTTTCCCCCCTAACTGCTCCCTTCACGACCAACTCCCACTCTCATCTGTCCCTCAGGTTATCCACTTCTTCCCCCCTGCCAAGGCAAAATGGTCCCCTGCTAAAGTGCTTTGTCCAGTGTAGTTTAAAATGACTAAAGCAATGGGCCTACCACTGCAGGAGAATATTCTACAGCCTGATAGGCCTCAACTGTTTGGAATTTTTTCCTGAGCCTCTGAGGCTGAAGGGAGCATATTTTCTCCATTTTCCATTACACAACAGGATAGAACAGCCTGCGGTGGGATCTCACTCCCTCCAACTTTTTGTCATCCTAAAGTGTGAAGAACTGTGGGCCAGGTTCTGATAGCCTTCATCATGCTGAGTAGCACCTCACGTTGCACATAGCCCTATTGAAGTCATGGAGTAAAACATTATTCACTATAAGGGCATTACAATGTTATCCGATTGCATTCTAATTTCAAAGGACAAGTTTGCGGAGCCCCTTATTCTAGTGAGCATTTACTCCTGCGAGTAGTCTCACTAAAGTCAGAGACTAGACTGAAATGAGTAACTACTTACCAGGGTAAGATCACCACAAACTGGCCTATGACCATGAATCTTATTACGAATGATGAGTATTTTCACTTTTATTCTGCCCATTCATAATTTAATTTTACTCCCTTTTTTTCCGTTCCTGAGTTTTACTTGATTCTCTCTCTTTCTTTCCAGGGTATCTACAGGGAGGAATTTTAGAAGCGTAAGAGAAACAAAGGAAAGTAACAATGTTTAGGCTTCAGTCTAATTTGCTCAGCTAACCCAACAATCCCTATAGGAGGCACTGGAGGTCATTTGTTCTTTTCTGAACTTTAGCAAATTTAACACATTATTTTTCAGATTTTTGTCTGCTAGCCTGTGGAGGTTGCTACATAAAGAGGAAAATGTCAGTCAATATTTTGCACAGTAACCGTATGTTAATTCCTCCCTGAGAGGGGTTTTACCTAAGTAAATTATAGGAAACCCTGTGGGATTGACAGGGGCTCCAGACATTCTAAAGCTCACTGTGAAACAAAGTGGTCAGCAACAGAGGGTCCTGTGGCACCTTTAAGACTAACAGAAGTATTGGGAGCATAAGCTTTCGTGGGTAAGAACCTCACTTCTTCAGATGCAAAGTGGTCAGATAGATTTCCCACCTCCAGTCAGATGCCATTGACACGCAACACACTTCTTAGCAGAGCTTCGCAGTGTGTTGTGCTCAGGGTTAAATAAATAAAAGCACGGCTTAGTAATTATTGCCTTTAGCTGACTGACGTGTTTGATCTACAAATAAAGGGGCCTGCATTCTCGATGCCAGCTGTTCTTAGATTCCCAGCACGCCAACAGTCTGGTTAGGCATCTTTCCTTCACAGAGGTGGAAAGTGTAGAGGAGTTGGCCATGCCTTTGAGCTCTGGGTTACGTGAGTGTGAGGAAGAGATCATCAGGGCAGGTTTGACTGATAGAAGAATATAAGAAGATGGGATCATTTCGCTTGCACTGGCAAGAGTCTGCTGCGGTCTTGCCTCCTCCTCCTGGAAGATGCTATACTGTATAAGAGGAGACAAGACAAATGTAACTGGGAGCAAGAGAAAAGCAAAGTGTGGTGCAGATACGGGCTAACGAATAATAAAATTGAGCTATGATGTACAGTGCCTGTAGGGAGTGTCTGTGGAGTGGTGCCAAGGCCTCATGTAAAACAGGGATAATGCTACCTAGCCTCCTTTATAAAGCATTCTGAGGGCTGTGGATGAAATATGGCATATAAAAGCAAAAGGCCAGATTGTGGAACTCTTACTCATATAAATAATCCCACTGATTACTTGTGTGAGTAACTGTTCAGCAATGAAGGGAAGGGACTCACATTGTGGGGCCATGTGACTTCTTATTCAGGTCAACCGGATACGTGAGTCAGTTGGAATCTGCTAGGATGTGGTAGGAAAAAACTGTCTTGTTTTAAATGATTCAAGCAAAGGGGCTTCCGCTCTTACCCATGGAGCCTGTCCTATGCTATAGGATTAGGACCATGGCCTGGGAAACCTAAAGTGACAGCACATTAAAACCAACCTGTGTATTTGATATCATAATAGAGCCAACCAGCTATCTAGCAATAATGTGGTGCAGGATGCCTGCATTGAATAGCACGGTCCCAGGCCAGCTGTGGCAGGGATTGATGCTGGAGACAGACTGGCCATCTTGCCCCGCAGAAATCAAGAGTGAGGATCAGAAACTTGGGTGTTTTAAAACAGTGCAGTTAGGTGCCTTGAATTCAAGCCCTCTCAAAACTGCGGTTGTTTGGATCAGGCAATATGCTGTGGGCCCATCTCTAGTTTACACTATCAAGGCGGGGTTTACTAATGCTGGTGAAAGGGAATGGTATCTACCCCTTCCAGGGCCAGCTAGGGTCCGGTCACCCCAGGGGGACTCTTGTCATTTTCCTGCCTCAAGGTTTCTGCCAGGAGTGACAGAGAAGCTTTAGTTCACAGCTAGGACTCCATAGCAGCATGGCTAATGGAGGCTACTGAGGAGACGTGCTGAATCAGTGCATCCCCAGTAACCTATTCTCTTCCTCCGCACTGTGTGCTTTTTTGGGCTACATTGAACATTATGGCCCAACTCTGATGTGGCTGAGGTTGCAGCCGCTTTGTAGGAGCCCTGTACAAGTGTCTACACTGGTGGATGTACAAGTTTCTAGGAACCCCTTTAGAGATGCATTCTTCTGCTAAGTCACTCTAATGTCAGGCTCTAGACCCTGCAGAGATGCAGTTAATTCTTCTGACTCACCTTGGCAGCCAGACCAAGTGGATCCTATTAGCTCCAACCCCAGAGTATAAAATGTTTAGCATGCCCCTCTGAGGCAGAGAGAATTAGGGACAGGGATGGAAGTAAGGGACAGAGACATTTTCATCATGCAGGCAAAATCTATAGGAACAACCAAGCTCAGGAAAAGCTCAGCCTAAGGTTTCTTTAGTTCTTATTTAAGATAACAATCAAGACAAACCAGCAGGAAGTTTGAACCAGATCCAGCATGTGTGTGTGTACTGTATACTGTGTTTGGAGTAGGATAGAAAAGCCACCTGCTTATACTGGGTCTGTTTTGTTTACACCGAGAAATCAGACGCTCTTGAAAAGACACAGATGTTGGAAGTGGAATATCATAGCTGTGTGACTCTGCTGAGGGAAAAAAATAAACCCTTTTCATTTGTCACAGTGTGATGCATTCTGGCACCCTAAGAGAACATCTGAGAGCTTTCTGTGGAAATGACTACATCTGCTTCCTCACGGTGGAATGTACAGATCAAGCACCAGAAAATAGCTAATCTGAGCATTTCCTTTCTTGATGTTTTAGGCACAACCTCAGCCCCGTACCTTATTCTCTCTGTACAGGACAAAAGCATATGTAGGGGGTGCGAGGTCATTTACATTTTCAACTAACTTATTTTACCATAAAATATGTTTATTTTACTCTTTTTGATCTCTCTTTTAAGAGACTTGTGATCATGAACCCATTTCTTCCACATTAATCTATGGGTTTAAAAATGTAATCTGAAAGGATGCCACTTTTCAAAGATGCTCCAGTCCAAGGATTTGATTTAGCAGCAAGATTGTGGTCCTGGGGTATTTGAGCCTGTAATAATTAACAGACTCAAATACTGGGACTTATGTATTGTATTGTAGTTCCCAGTTTAAATCTGTACTTTTGTGATTTTAAAAATACACAGATGTTGTGTTTTCACCTCCAGGAACTGCCTCTGTGTTCATGCTGACGCCACAAAGATTTGATGTTTTTCAAGAACCATAAAAGGCCTCGACCTATAAAATTCAATTTCAAATGGTAAAACTCCCCTGACCACAGAAGATGGAAGTGGCAAACTAATGCGTTATGTTGTGTAACAGTCTGTTCTGAGTCTAGGCTTGACCTGTAAGTGTTCTAGATACAGCCCAACTAAAATGGGTTTTATTATTTTCCATTAGAACTGGCTGCAGCAAAATGAACTGCCAGTCCACAGGGGAAATAAAAGTATTTTCCTCTTCTAGATAGCATCTGCTGCAAATATAAACAGAGCCTTTCCCACCCCCTTCTCTCTTCAGTTTCCTTCCAGCTTTTTGAATGACGCTATAGAATTTCCCAAGATTTCTGTTACATTTCTGAACCTCCATGGAAAATTCAGTGGACAAAAGGATCTCCTCTCCTATTCATTCAGGACTGGATCCTCAGCTGTAATAAATCAGTGGAGCTCTGTTGAAGTCAATGGAGAGGGTATGCTGGTTTACACCCACTGAAGATCTGGGCCAACAGAATTGCAGTGGTGTGCAGAAGAGAGGAATCCAGCCCAATGGATTTATATCAGAGTAACTGAGACCAGAATCTGATCCTGACTCTTATTTTTTTTTCAAGGCATTGATGTTAATTTTTCACAGATCAAGAGTGTGCCAAGCAGTCCTCAGGCTAACGCCAGATTTACAGAGACAGTAACACTTCATGGGAAGCTTTGGCAATACACTGAGCTACAGCCACTGCATCTGGGGCAGGGTGAATATAAGGAGCCAAATACTACACTGCCCGGCACCTGCAGTGAAGTCTCTTGCGCTGGAGGGGAATTCACCAGGAGGGAGATTAAATATAATCGCTCTGAAGCCACCTGAGGAGCACTGCTGCAGGAAGTTGCTGAAGGGATGAACAGAACGGGCACATTCCCTGGTGTGAACCCCCATTTCTACCCCCAATACTCCCCTTTTGGGGATGTACTTCAGGTTACAGCCACTTTCCACCACTGCTACTTCCTCCGCTGGTGAATTTGCCACAGCCAGGGGTTCTGCCAGTCTCTACCTCAATGCAACTGGGGGAGGGGACGGGGTTGCAGCAGTAAAGGGGCCATAACTGGTCAGTGCAGCCCAAAGCACAGGTGGCATGGCCAGGGATGCACCAATTCAGCACATTCTCCAGGCAGTCTCTACCATAGGGCCTCCAGTGGAGCAATGTAAGGCTGCGGGTGATACAAACACTACCTGCCTTCCCACAGGGTGCATCCCTCTTTGGGGGGCAGCAGGCCGCACTGGCCCATGGATGTGCAATCAAGCCTCCTAGGTGTAAATGGGTGAGCTATACAGGTAAGGGGGCAGAAGGTGGGTGTCTGCTTCATTTTAACCCCCTAACTGTTGGTTCCAGCTGGTTGTGTTTTTTCTAGCCACAGCCCTGCCCTTTCCACTTCCTGTAAATTACACCCACTGATACTCACACCTGCCTACACCACTTCCCTCAGCTCTCAGTCTGGCCCTTAGTGAACCCCTAGCTGCAGAGTGAGGGAGCACAACAAACATGAAAGGCAACATGTGGAACTGCACACATGCACGCACCGACACCATGAGGCCTCACGCACATGCTTGTGTGTTCATGCATACACCCATGCTAGGCACTGTCATGTTTGCATACATGCTCATGCACCAGTAGTCTCAAAGAAAGAAAGAAAACTCTAGCAGCATTTAGAAACACCTGACAAGTTTTTTGCACGCATGACCGTGGGCAATATCAGGAGTTTTACTGATTTAGTTTCTGAAACATGATCCTTTTTTTTTTTTTACACAATATCCCGATCATTTCCATCCACGTCCATTTATACTCTCTGTTGGTTTTATGAAAACTTTTTTACAAATAAATAAATTATCTAGTAAAAATATTCTGCAGCATTAAGAACTGCTTCCCATCTTCTAGTTTCAGTGAACCAGTGACATGTCGCACCCCATCCCTTTGATGCTCAGACCTAGCTCCGCAGGAAATGTTACTACCATGGCTCTTTAATATCTCTCCCGGTTTGAAGATAAATGATCCTTGGACTCTTCTAGCCCTGGATAAGTTGCAAAAGCAGTGTACTAAGCCAGCTGCCTGGGGCGGCAACTTCAACTGGAATCAAAAAGGACAGTCAAAAATATCCGTAATGCTTACATAAGGAGTAACAGGGCTGGGTAATCACAATAACGTCTTCTCCTTTTCGATACATACAAGGCATGGCATGTGGAGCTCCAGGAGAAATGCAAAGAAGGTTCATTTGGCTGTGACATAACTGGAAAAAATCTCTTTGGGGGATGAAAAGAATTGTTTAAATGACACCACTGGTTACCATTCTGCTTCAAACTATTGACACCTTCCACTTGCTAGGGAGATAAGCCCAAGAAGCCAACATAGGTAGGGCTCACTTTCAGCTGACCATCAGCAAAACAATAGGCTGCATTTTGGGAATAATGTTTCTTTAGGTTTTGATCACATGGATGTTCCCTATACTTTAAGAACTGGGCAAAACCACCTCCCCAAACCCCTACTGAGTTGAGGATTCAGACATTTTTGGTTTGCTGTATTCTCCTCCCATCGTTCTCCATTTCTGTGTTTCCCTCCACTTCCTGGTTCTGAGCAGATGCAAAAGTGATGAAATAGGAAGTACCAGAACTCTTACTAGGAAAACTTTTCTCATTAGCTCTCCGGCCTGGTTTTCCAAGAGTTTCTCATTAGAGATGGACCATGAAATCCTGACCCAAACATCCCCAAACTTTGGAGAGGTGAAAGATCCATTTTCAGATCTGAACTATGTAGCTGGGGGCTCATACTTGCTTTTGATGTGGTTTTTAGAGCCTCCAAACCTTTGGAGCTTCGCCCACTGCTAGCGTTGAGGTGATGAGGTTCTTATGGCAAAGGCACTGCAGATGAGGTGCAGTAGGCCATGTTTTCTCTCAGTCAGACTGAAGAACGCAATAAACTCCAAACCTTTTCAGTCCTTCCCGGAACCCTTTCATTTCCGTTAGATAAATTCAGATGAGAGAGCCCCACCAAGCCGTGGGCACAACATATGCAAATGCATGTTCTTGGACTTGGAGATTTTTTTCCTCCTTTCCCCTCTCACTTTATGGGGCAGATTCCCTGCTCCCCTTGTTCTCTTTGCACTGTTCAGTCAAAGGAATGGAACAGGCCACATTCCCCTGCCTGGGAATTCCCCTGATGTGGGGAAATCTCCTGTGGGTGAGGAGCTGGCAGAACTGGCTTCTACATCTGCCTTCCCACAGCCTTCGGCAACGGAGGTGTATGGAGCATGCTGCACTTTGGCTTTGCTCAGGTGGTGGACGGCCTACAGAGGACTTTTACCAGCTGGTGCATGTTACAGCAGCACACTGGCTGCCCCACCTATGGCTGGAGTCAGGCAGAGAACATGGGAGTCCGATGGCCCTTTTGCATCAAGAGAGGGTTAGGCACAGCAGAAAATCCAGCCCAGGGTTTGTCTTCAGTGGTCTTGTCTCTCTGTAGATTGTAAGCTCCTTGGGGCAGGGACCATGTTTGTCTCTAAAGCAGGTAGCTCACTTTGGGCATCGTATAAATACTAAATGTTACTAATGATGATAAACCCTCTCCAGTGCTAGAAGCTACAGATGTAGCAAATGACTGCATCTACTGATCCTTGAAGCAGAACTGTTCATCAGTAATTTGTGCTTTTCTGTAGGTGGTCCTGTGGGTTGCAGAGCTATATTGGTATCTCCCCTAGCTTTCACCTGATAGTAACAGGATACCACGAGCACTGCCAGAACTGAGCATAACGCACTGCATGGCTGATGTAAAATACCATATGTTTTCAAATGAGAAGGCAAGTTTCCCTGCTGCCAGCCCAGCTTTATTTTAAGCAAGATTTTAAAGCATATCTGCAAATACACCCTGTTGCTCATAACTCCTCCCCATTTAGCTACATCTGCATTTTTTTTTTATAATAATGGAGATATCCTATCTCCTAGAATTGGAAGGGACCTTGAAAGGTCATCGAGTCCAGCCCCCTGCCTTCACTAGCAGGACCAAGTACAGATTTTGCCTCAGATTCCTAAGTGGCCCCCTCAAGGATTGAACTCACAACCGTGGGTTTAGCAGACCAATGCTCAAACCACTGAGCTATCCCTTCCCCCTAATTCTCATTCACATGCTGTTATTTTCCAGATCATTAATAAAGATGTTAAATAGGACTGGACCTAACACGGATCCCTGTGGTACCTCACGTCCTTCCAGTCTGATGCATTACTGTTCATTACTCTATTTTCAGTCCGTATGTTGCTGTTTCTCTTCAAAATCATTTGAATGCATGTACACTCACAGATATTAAATTAAGCAATAAAGCAATTATTCGTTTAAAAAACTAACCACTAGTGAACTCCCCCTGCTATGGAACAAGTACTGCATGTGATAATTGGATCATAGGAACCAAGGCCGGCTCTAGGTTTTTTGCCCAAGCAAAAAAAAATTTGGCTGCCCCCCCTGCACCCTTCTGCCGCCCCAGTCCTGGGTCACTGGTAACTCGCTCCCAGGGCGGGTCATTCAGCAGGAATTTTGGATGTGCACAGAACATAGACAGGATTGGTTCCCATATGGTTACAGAACTGCAGTAAAGTGGAACAATTTTCAGCTTGTGTGATTGAAGGCTATCTGGATGCATATTATAAGACTGTCCTACATAAATGAGGAAAAGTTGAGGTGCCTTTATTATTCTTTTGTTCCATTCTTTGTTTCTATGGGGAATTTGCCAATGCAATATCACTGTCTTCCTTTTAAACAAATAAAACTAAAACTTAAAAATAATAATAATAAAAAAAAAAAAAGCAATGGCTGTTGAAAATAGCAATTCCAGTCCTAATAACCACTGGGAAGCATTTCTTGCTCAATTTATTCTACTTTTTCCTACAGCAAGTGACAGTGGATCAGTATATTTGATTTGGGAGAAATGAAGTAACAGCTGCCCAAATTGAGCTTGAGCACTCCTGAATGTTGAGGGTGTTCAAATCTGGAAGGCAGGTGCTGGATTCCCTTTCTGAATATTAGCTAAATCTGGAAAAGAAAAGTCAATTTCTGCTTCCATGGCTCAGAAGTGTAAATCCTCCTACGTGCCTGGTACTGTATCTAAAGCTGCCCAGTCTAGTAGAGCCTCCCCTCCCTTACTTTTCATTTTAAATTCTAGTGGGATCCACGTACCTGCCTTGCTAGGCTTAGGATAGAGAGGTGCAATGTCCATTTAGTCCACCCAATTCTTTCTTTGGGGGAGAGCCCAGGGCTGGGGCGGCAGGAGGTGCGGGTGCGGGGGGGGGGGGAAGAGCCCAGGCTGGGGCAGCAGGAGGTGCAGGTGGGGGCCAGAGCTGGGGCAGCAGGGAGTGCGGGTGCAGGGGGGGGGAGAAGAGCCCAGGGCTGGGGCAGCAGGAGGTGCGGGTGGGGGCCAGAGCTGGGGCGGCAGGGGGTGCGGGTGCAGGGGGGGGGGAGAAGAGCCCAGGGCTGGGGTAGCAGGAGGTGCAGGTGGGGGCCAGAGCTGGGGCAGCAAGGAGTGCGGGTGCAGGGGGGGGAGAAGAGCCCACGTCTGGGGCGGCAGGAGGTGCGGGTGGGGGGAGAGCCCAGGGCTGGGGCGGCAGGAGGTGTGGGTGGGGGCCAGGGCTCGGGTGGCAGGAGATGTGGGTGGGGGAAGAGCCCAGGGCTGGGGCAGCAGGGGGTGCGGGTGGGGGCCAGGGCTGGGGTGGCAGGAGATGCGGGTGGGGGGAGAGCCCAGGGCTGGGGCAGCAGGAGGTGCGGGTGGGGGCCAGAGCTGGGGCGGCAGGGGGTGCGGGTGCAGGGGGGGGGGAGAAGAGCCCAGGGCTGGGGTAGCAGGAGGTGCAGGTGGGGGCCAGAGCTGGGGCAGCAAGGAGTGCGGGTGCAGGGGGGGGAGAAGAGCCCACGTCTGGGGCGGCAGGAGGTGCGGGTGGGGGGAGAGCCCAGGGCTGGGGCGGCAGGAGGTGTGGGTGGGGGCCAGGGCTCGGGTGGCAGGAGATGTGGGTGGGGGAAGAGCCCAGGGCTGGGGCAGCAGGGGGTGCGGGTGGGGGCCAGGGCTGGGGTGGCAGGAGATGCGGGTGGGGGGAGAGCCCAGGGCTGGGGCAGCAGGGGGTGCGGGTGGGGGCCAGGGCTGGGGCGGCAGGAGATCGGGTGGGGGGGAGAGGCCAGGGCTGGGGCGGCAGGGGGTGCAGGTGGGGGGAGAGCCCAGGGCTGGGGCAGCAGGGGGGTGCAGGTGGGGGCCAGAGCTGGGGCAGCAGGGGGTGTGGGTGGGGGAGAGTCCAGGGCTGGGGCAACACAGGGGTGCGGGGGGAGCCCAGGGCTGAGGTGGGGGGCGGCAAAAAACCTAGAGCTGGCTCTGTCCCTACCATTTACAGCAAGCTGCAGCATGAGGTTTCAGTTCTACACTCCTTCCCCCTCCCTTTCCTGTTAATTGCAGCCAAGGGAATGCTGGGAAATGTAGTTCTTTCCCTGCTCCAGGGCTGGCTCTATAGGCAGGGAGCTAACCAAGGAACTACAGCTCCCAGGGCTCCCTGTTGGTTCTCAGCTCTCATGCTGGATTCTTGCGCCCCTGCAAATTTGCAGCTCCAAGCAAATTTGCTTTGCTGGTGCCTAGAGCCGGCCCTGATAGGAACATGAGGAATATGGCTTAAGATATAACACATCATACACCCATTTCAGTTAGCTACAGCATTGCATACAGAATATTCATGAGCTTTCAACATCCCTTATTGAACTCTGGACGCCACCATTTTATAAGCAGATTAATAAAAAATAACTTGACTAACTGAGTTCTCATGAACACTGGAGTAAATTCCATTGTCTTCAGTGGAGTCCCACAGCTGCAAATAGGAGCAGAATCTGGCTCTTAAAGTTGTGCTCCTGGCCATAGGATCAATCAAATCAACATCTCAAAAATCCTTCATGCAAGTTCATTCAGTTTAGGGCTTTCCATTACACAGGGTGTTTACTGCAGATTGTGAATCAGGTCAGGTTTTGACATCAGGTTGTTTTTATTCTCCCTCTCTTTTCCTACTTGAAAAGAGTGGAAGTGCCTGTGTGACATTTTCCATAGAACTACTGATCTAAATTTGATTTCTTTCATTCTTTTATGTGGAAATAACCAAATAATAGCCTCTCACGGTATTTCTGTGGGAAATGAAAAATGGTGGTCAGTCTGGAATGGAAACTAGCGAGCAAACGGAAACTGAATGAGACAGAAGGAAAGAAAAGAGCTGGATTTAGGCCTAATCCACACTGCAAAGCTAGGGCAACATAAGCTGCCTTGCGGTGACCTACTTGTGCATGTGTCCACACTTCAATTTGTCTCTCACTGATGTAAGCAATTCAGTAACACTGCCTCGCCGAGTGGCCTTGAGCCATGGTTGATGTACTGAGGTGCAGTGTAGACACTGCATTACATATGTTGACCCTAACAATCCTCTAGCAGCTGTCCCACAATGTCCAACATTGACTGCTCACAGTTGTCAACTCCACTGCCCGGGGTCACGCTGACCGGAAGGCCACAGCCCCATTTTAAAACACCGTGAATTTTTGAAATGCCTTTTCCTGATTGTCCATCTTGGCGAGCACATCTAGCAGCTCCCCATTGTTGTGTGCAACTGCTCAACTGACTATGCCGGCTACATGGTCCAGATGAGCTCTGGCCTGGAGTAGACAGCAGATATTGGATCTCCTGGGCCTATGAAGAGAAGAGGCTGTGCAGGCACAGGTACGGACTAGCCATAGAAATGTGCACATCTATGAATAGCTTGCATGGGGGATGCAGGAGAAGGGGAAGGACGGAATCAACATCAGTGCGGCGTGAAAGTGAAGGAACTGTGGCATGCATATTGGAAAGCCAGGGAGGCCAATAGAGTCTGGTGCCATGCCATAGACATGCCCATTTCTACAAAGAACTGCATGCCATACTTGGCAGAAACTTCGCCGCCTCCCCGCAGACCACTGTCAATACGTCCGAGGAGCCCAAGTCACAGACCCCTGCTGTGAAAAACAAGGAGGAGGAGGAATAGGAGGAAGATGGGGGCATGCAACCAGGGGTCCAGCTATGCTGCAAGCCAGGACTTGTTTGAGACTCCACCACAGTCCAGTCAGTCGAGCATGGGCGAGCCCGAAGGGAATCTTGGGTAAGCGTGTAAATTTATTTCCCATTACAGTTGGCGCTGTCAACTTAAGAGGACAGCTATGAAGTTTTCATTAATTGACTCCTACGGGAAGAGGTAGAAGTGTAACAAAGAGAGGTAGCATTAGCTGCTGTTCATTCTCCAGTACAGTTAGGTGGCGGGGGTCCATGTGGAGCTCTTTGTTTTATTTACACAGGGATGACCCTTGAATCCTCCTGAGATCGATGAAACTTTCATGGAGGTACACTTCAATCCTCTCCTGAAGGTTTCTAGGGATGGCAGCCTTAGTTCTTCATCCGTGGTAGGACACTTTCCCATGCTATTCAGTGATAACTTCAGCAGGCACCATTGCTGTAAACAGTCTTGTGGCATATGGGCCCAAGTGGCTTTGGAATGCCAGCAACAGCTGTGTTCTCTGTGCCTTTGTCACACTCAGCTAAAATCTACCGCCTCTGGAAAACGGTGCCAGTATTCAGTGCCATTGCCCTATACTTATAGTTTCATGCAAACGAGCAATTCCCTCCTCATTTCCCTCACCCCTGGCAGGCCATAGTCACCATGGCTGGTGCTGAGTGGGGCCATGCACAAGTGCTCCAAAGCCGAAGCGTCAATGAGCATGTCTTGTTTAAAACTTTAGGGGAGCAAAGGAAGTCTGAATCTTAACTTTCACTTTCCATTGTGACTATACTGTCAGTGTGTTTTATCTGTAGCTGCTGCCATTGCAGCCTTGAGGGGTTCCCCCTCGACACCCATGGAATGTCTGAGGCTAGGTCTACACTACCCGCCTGAATCGGCGGGTAGAAATCGACCTCTCGGGGATCGAATTATCGCATCTCGTCGGGACGCGACAATCGATCCCCGAATCGACGCTCTTACTCCACCAGCGGAGGTGGGAGTAAGTGCCGTCGACGGGAAGCCGCGGAGGTCGATTTTGCCGCCGTCCTTACAGCGGGGTAAGTCGGCTGAGATACGTCGAATTCAGCTACGCTATTCGCGTAGCTGAATTTGCGTATCTTAAATCGACCCCCCCCCCCCGTAGTGAAGACCTGCCCTGAGCCAAATAAAGAGGAGAAAGAAGAGGACTCGGTATGCCATGTTCAGTGAGATCCTGAAAGCTAGTGCTGCATCCCAAATCAAGATGAAATATCAAAAATGTTCATGGAACGCTGATGATGCAGTGGTCGTCTGACTCCTGTGATGCACTGCATCATTCAGCCGAGGGAGACTGTTATGCACCAGGGGAGATGTAGTTCAGCCAAAGAGGCTGAACTCATGGAGGACAATACCATGAGGTATCTGAACTACGACTCCCATGAGGCACTAGGGCAGCTCAGGAAAACACAGATTTGTGTCAAACTTATATGAAACTAAACAAGTTCCACACACCAATGTCTTTTGATTTTTCAAAAACTGCGTTTACTGTTGAAACGTCATTTCAATGGAAAAGTCCCAACCAGCCCTATAGTGTACTGACTTTGTGTATATGAATGTGTTGCCCACTAAAGGCTGGTTCACAGACAGGATAAAGGGACTTACCCAGGTGATCAGCTAGCTTTCGGTTTGAGTGATTAGGGCCTGTGTTTTCTGAAGCAAAGGACGAGAAGTCTAGATCTGATTCCCAAGGTGCATGTGTGTGTGTGTGATTTATCTAGTAATTTTCTGTTGTCTCAAAAACGTGGTTTTATTACAATATCTCCCTTCCTTAATCTAAGAAGATGGTTACAGAACACAGTAAAATCTGTTTTTCATTCATTGGGGACTTTCTTTCTATTTGTGGCTTTGAGGACATAGCTCTAGAAGTATTAGTACTTGGAGTCAAATCCAGAGGCCAAGCCAAAACCTCTTTGGAGGGAACGCCAATATCTACTGCTGGCGTTTCACAGCTGCCAACTACACAAAGGGAGACATGGAAACTGATTTATTCCTATATTAAAAGATAGAGATATAAAGTTTTGTATTCAGAAAAAAAATGCTCCAAAACTAAATTCTTGTGAAATCAATAACATTCTGAAAAGCATTTCAATTTCAACCTGTTTCAGTGGGAAATGGTTTGGTCAAAGTTTTTGCACCCAGCCCTTATTGAGGGTTTTTCAGCAGGAGATCTCAAAAAACGTTACGAAAGCTTTACCACTTTACAAAAGCAGGTATCATTATGCCCATTTTACAGATGGAGAAATATATCTGTTTATGGCAAAAATTGAACGTTTTTAAGTTGACCTGTAAATCTGAACCAGAAAGATGACTTTGGGAATTACACTCATCTATTTAGAAAACAGAAACAATAACATGTGATCTGTGTGTCAAATCAGAACTAACCAACGCATCTAGAATTTTGAATATCAAATATTCTCATTAAATAACTTAAACACACTCTACACGCAGGCAATGTGGCCCAGTCCATAGTGCACTGGACTAAGAATCAAAGATTTCGATTCTACTCCCAGCGCTGCCACCAACTTTCTATGTTACCTTGGGCAAGTCACTGCACCTCTTTTTCTCCTCCTGCCTTTGGTCCTTCTTGTTTATTTAGACTGTAAGTTCTCTGGAGCCAGAACTGTCTCATATGTGTTTGTACAGCACCTTGCACAATGGGGCCTTGATTTTGATTGTGGCCTCTGGATGCTATCGTAATAACAAAACAGACAAAGAATTATTAATTAAAATTTCTTCAGACTGGAAGAATCTGACATTTTGAAAAATCACTTTCTTTAAGGACAGATTAAAAAAAGCTCTGAAAAAAGAATTTGCTGAAACTAAAATTTTTCTAAGCATGAAAACAATTTTCGGTACAAATTTTGTTTCCTGAAGTTCTAGTAAATGTCCATACTTATTGTAGTACAATACAAGTTGAAGCAGTTGTGATATTATCAACCACCTCCTTTAACATCATGGCTGCTTAGCTGGTTAATGAGATAGGCAGAAATGTATGTTTATAAAGAAAGCCCAGTTTCCATAGGTTACATTTTCCATGGGGAGAGATCACCGATTAAGAAGATTTGACTACCTTCTGGTAGCAGCAAGGCAATTATGCTATTCATGCACAGGGCGAGGAACACAGGGTGATTTTCTTTGCATCCTAAGCTGTTAACCTCAGTATTAACCTTGTTGGGCACAGATCTGTTAACTTTTAGCATGCATCCCCAATTAAGCTGTTGAGGTCTCAGACTTAAATAGCTGTCCACAGCTGTTGTGGATTGATGACGGTTGGAGCTGCTGAGTAAACTTCAGAAAGGAACAGCTTTCTCATTTTACTCTTTGTAATAAAGTAAATTTGGTTTTCATCTATTTTTTAATCACCCCTGCCTTGCCCACTTTACAGCCTTCGGTCACTTTGCTCAGCACGCAGGATGAGAGTGTTTCCATGTGAGTGTTTTCTGTTGTTAGTAATATATATACAGTTTACACTAAATATTTCATTTTTTAATTTGATTTGATTTTGATTTAATAAGGCAATTATTGTACTGTGTGAACGCAATAAGTTATGAACATTTATAACAATTATGAACCATTCCTGATCCTCACTTACACTAGTGTAAAACAGGAGTATTCGACTGAATTCAGTAGTGTTATCCCCAGATCAAACCAGTGTATGTATGAAATATGTGTTTATCTCCATCGACCAGTGGCCAACATTTTAAAAATGACTAGTGGTTCTGGATGCCCAATCTGAAATACCTTAAATGATGCTGCTTTTCAGAGGGCGGATGCTCAGGACTTTCTTAAAATCAAGCCCCTTTGAGGCCTCAAATTGGACAACAAAAAATCGAGGCACCCAGTTCTCTAGTCACTTTTGAAGTGTTTGGCTTTGTGTTTATATAATGTATAACTAAATAAATACATTGGCTAGGTAAGACCCTAATTCATCAAGACACTTAAGCACATGATTAATTTTAAGTTCATGAGTGATCCCATCCCCACTCAGCAAAGAATTTAAGGGTGTGCTTAAGGACTTTGAGGTTTAAAGTCTCTACCTTGCAATTTGAGGGGGAAGGGAACAGAACCAGGCATGTTCTACACTGCAATCAGCGGTATAACTGCAGGACTGGAAGCCATAGCCAGCTAGTTGGGATAAAATAGCAAGTTAAAATAGCAGTGAGGCTGTGGCAGCATGGACGGCAATGCAGGTTGCACAGCCCTGCCCCAGACCTGGGTATGTACTCAAGCAGCTGTCCATGCTGCCCATGCTGTCATGGCTTCATTGCCATTGTTCTTCAAGCGAGCTAGAATACCCATGCTGCAGTCATATCTCTGACTGCAGTGTAGACATACCCTGAATCCGTGGGATCACATCGATTCAGTACATGATGGTAGCTCCTGAACGTGCAATATCACATATGATTGCAGTGTCACCCCATAACCATCATCACATCATGATGTGATTATTTTGTAGCTTCCTATACACTCCCATAAACACACCTGCTCTTAGAGGCTGACTACCGTCACCGTAGGCTATTTAAATACCAACTGAATCGCGTACATTTATTGAAGTTGGTACATAGCTTTTGTACAGCTAGAGTATATGTTCCTGGAGCATATACCACAACCCTGGGAAAATAATGCATAGAAAGACTTGTTTGGAATAATAACTGTGGCAGCCAAAATAAAATGTGCTGACGTGGAGAGAGCAGAAACCCACAACATGGATAAAGCTGCCCAGACTTCTCTGTAATTAATTGTAGACCCAGATATAATAGCTTAGAGCAAAATCCTAACTGCAATAGCAATTTCCGTTGAAATGTAAGCAGGATCCTTAGTGCATGGTGATGAACTATACCCAGATATGAGGCCTTGCTGGTGACTCCCATGTACCACAGAAGCCCTGCATCGTCCCATGCACAGGGGGTGGAGGGTGAGCACCTGCATCCCAACAGACCACAAAGAGTGTTGGAATAGGCCAGCATAGGCCATTGGACATATCTTGGAGGAGGGACCATTTGGCTCACATTTATATGGACCCAGTGGCACAAAATCCCAGTAGAGTACTTGTCGCTGCTATTCCTTTCCAGGGTCTGGAACAGGGGCTCTGGGGCACTGCAGGTTGGGGGGCAGTTCCATCCTCACCTCCAGCCCCCCAAGCAGAGCTCCCTGCACCAAGCCTAATTACCCTGTGAATGGCACTCTGCATGAGCAAAGGGGGAGGGGAATAAAAAGAATATTATTTAAATGAAAAAAAAATCTAAAATAAAGGCTCAGGGTATCTGTCACAGGGTGATTGGCCCCTTTAAGAAGAAATGGGACCAGCCACATCTGGTCCATAATTAACTAGCTGCTTCCCAGCCTGAGGGGGTGGGACTAAGGTGATAGGCTTTTTTAACCATAGTGGTTATACTGCGCTTTTGTGATGCAAAAGTCACTTCACCCAAACATAGCAGAAGTTATCTGCACTGTTCACACAAGTACGAGGCATCTCTGCTCACTTTGGCTAAACAGAAATGTGTCCCTTTGCAAAATCAAACACTGACAAATAAGAGAGCACGACACTGTCTGATTTCTACAGCTGATATAGGGCAATTTGTTCAGCAGAGTGATGTAATCTTCGTTATGATTGCATCATCCATGACTTCTAGGAATAACATGATGCAATTCATATCATGTATGACGCAATACCAGCTTCAGATTGCATCATTCATTGTTTTGCCTAAAAAGCAAGTACTGTCCAAACCCAGTCATAGATTTATTCATAGATCCAGTCAAAGATGTAGTTTAGTCATTTCTGGTTTAAATTGAGATCCCTTCCCTTTATAACTCACTTATCCTCTGCCATTCCCAAGTCAAGGGTCGTATATACTGACCCAATAGCATATTTTGAAAACTAGAGCCAATCAACAATGTTAAGCATCATTTTCGTTCTCAGTGACCCAGAATTAGTAAAGTTTGACTACATTTATTTCAGAAGCATTTTGGCTGTAGAGCAGTGTTATTTTAGCAGCAGTATTCTGAATGATTGTGAGGGGGCAAGCTTGCATTTGTCAAGGCCACAGAGAAGGATGTGATAGTAATCAAGAGGTGAGATGAGAGCTATGTGGATGGATAGGAAAGGCTGTATCTTAGAGATGATATGCAGAAAGAATCAACAAGCTTTAGACATCGTCTGGATGGGAGGACCTTGAGAGAGACCTGAGTCAAAGTTGACGCCCAGGATACAGGTCTGAGTGACAGGCAAGATGGCAGTGTTGTCCGCAGCAGTTTGCCTGGTAGCAAGTGTCTTTCAGGTTCAGGTGTGATGGCCCTGATTCTGCAACTGGCTGCATGTGAATGAATGCTTAATCCCATGCAGCTCCCCACTGACTTCATTAGGGGTAGGCACTGGCCCAGGAGTCAGCTTGGGGATCAGTGACTATGTTTGTAATGATTTTCAAGGGGTGGGGTTTTGCTTTTCCCCAATCCTCTGTTTTGTCTTGATATGAAAGACCGAGAGCCTATAAATAACACTTGTTCTCTCTTCCTATGCTGAACCAGCCCTTTGCTTTACCCTTTTGTTTGGCTTCCCTGGCCCTGCATCTAAAGAAGAGATTACAAATTGCGCCATCAGCAGTCAACCAAGGTCCAAAGCCACAAGGAAGAATCTGAGTCATCTCCCTGAGAGAATATTTTAGCTGTACATCATTGTTTGTTTTCAGGCAAACCAGTACAATTAAGCAACATAAATTCTTTTAAAGCATTTGGGACTTCAGTTCAATTTAAAATCCTGTAGGTTTTATGACTAGAATGAATTATTATAAAATGTCTGCATATGAATGAAGAGTTTGAAGGGAGGAAGGATTAAAGGGCATATGAAATTTCATACACAAGCTCAGGCCAAAGTGTAACACAGGGCGGGCGATATGAAGAATCCATGTCAAAATGTGGGTTATTGTATTTATGGTTCTAAAATATACTTGCAAGATCCTTTTGTCATGAGTGTGTGCTCTGAACATAAAGCGTGATGCTGAGCTCACTTACGCCACAGCAGCTCCATTTACTTCAATGGGGCTAGGTTAGGTGACTTCTGATCTATGCCGGTGTCAATGGGGGCCAGAATCAGACTCATTTAAAAAACAAACCTGATTTATTAAAGGGATAGAAGGAGGTATTAAAATGTGGCCAGTCTGAATATTTCACTGCACCAGTAAAATGTTAAGGGCTCAATTCCGTCACTTATATTCATGTGGATTAATATCTTATTATCAAAGAGGAAGGATAGGCTTGTGGTTATGTCACCGGACTGGGGCTCAGAAGGGCTGGGTTTGTTCAGTTCCTGACTCTACCACAGATTTCCTTTGTGATATTGGGCCCGTCACTTAATCTAAATTCCTCAGCTTCCCATCTGTCAGATGGAGATAATAATATTCTTTGCTCGCACCCAAGAGAAGGATAATATGACCTAGGACTGTATTGCTTTTCCCATGACCCTGTGACTTTTTCTTCTTGGAGAGAGATGGATCGCCACCGAAAGAGGAACTTTACAGGGGGTTTTCTCCCCCTGACCTGGGTTTCAGTGCAGGCTAGTGGTACCCAGTTCTATAGTATTCTCTCAAAGTCCCAAAGGGATTTTTTTTGTAAAGACTAAAAAACAGATCGCCTTTTCCAATTCCATCCCTCTGAGGTCCACAGCACCGTTATGGCCTGGGTCCAGTCCCAGGCTTTCTCTTTGTTATCAGAATGGCCTTAATTTTAAACCAAATGAGATTTGGCCAGCTTTGGGGCCAGGGTGTATCATTGCATCTAATTTTGAAATGTAACTTTGTGGGAGGTGTAAATTCAGCTCAGAGAACGAGGTTCTGTGCTGTGGCTTTTAGAGCCCACCTTTGATCTTGGGCGGCTCCAGGGGTTGCAGAAGCCCAGCGTAAACCAGACAGTCCTGGGGACCTGAGTTATGGCAGCCTCCCAGGCTGCGCTGAAGACTGCAGCACAGCCAGGAATCTAGTCAGCTATGTAGGCTGTGTCCCTGCCCACACTGGGGCTTGCGAGGGAGTCCTCGAAAGGCAGCTTTACAGCTCCCTTCTGTAGTGCCTGCACCAGAGGAATCCTTCCCATCTGGATATAGGGCTTTTAGGGCCCCTTTATACTTCTCCGGCCTTTTTATGCAGTGTCAAGGGGCTGCATAGGGAGTGATGATCTTACTCAGAGACTCCATAATCATTCCATGCAGTTTATCCCCCGCCCATGTGAAGTGTAGGGCATGTGTCCAAATGCACATTTATCCAACCTGTGCTAGAGTCTGGCATTGATATGGCTGCTGGCCTCTTTTAAATGGGGCTGGGTGTGAATGTAGCCGTTGAATGCACATATTAAGCTGTCTTGGTAGTACATATCTACACTGGTATAGGTCTGTTCTGGTACCTCTTCTATATCTTCCTGGGAGACATTTCTGTCTCTTTCTCTCTCACACACACAGTATTTGATTCATAAGCAAAATGATTTGCATTCTTGCAAGAACGAGGTGCAGTCCCAGGTGTATAACCTCAAGGGCAGTAGCAAGCTAGGGTTGTCATCACTTCAGCCTAGACCTAGCATAGCAGGAACTCCTGAGAACTGTGTGTAACCAGCAGACTCAACGGGACTCAGAGTGTGTTAAGACAGGAAGGCAAGTGACAGGAAATGCACACTCAACCCCTCCGATCTAGCACACAGTTTAACCTTTTATGACCTGAACCACACTTTTTGCCAACTCAGTATTTACAGTATGTACGCACACACACATTCATTAATGTATCACCACGGCTGGGAAGAAGGTCACATAGTCAATGCATGCAAAAACAGTGTTGCCAATTCTCACGATATATATTTTCAGTGCAAGGAATCATTTTGACTAAATTTTGTCTTTTAAAATAATTTGGAAATGTAGTGTTTCGATAAAGCACTTTGTTACTGGAATAGCACATTTTGATATTTCATTTTGAAACAACAGTTCATTTAGAAACTAATCTTAATATCAATTATAATATACCATTAAAAATGTCCATATCAGAACAAAACATTTTGATTTTATTGAAACAGGGTATTTTGGCTGACCCGAAATATTAATTTTTAAATATGTTTTTCAAAAAACTAATTTTGCAGGAATTTTTTTTGTTTTTTTGTTCCCGTTCAGAATGAAAACAAATGTCAAAATGTCGGAATTTCCTGCAGAATGGAATTTTTGAGTTTGGATGAGCGCTAGGAAATGCATATATAGTGCCAGATTCTGCTCTTATCTGCTCAGAGGTAAATCCAGAGGAATTCTGCTGAAGTCAGTGGAGTTACCCCCAGCTTTATACTGATGCTAATGAGATCAGAATCTGACCAGTTGGCTTCTCTAGGGTTGCACAGGATGTATACAATTCCTGGCTGAAGATGGTCATTTGTTTGTTCATTTGTTTGTTTTATTACTCAGTACCTAATAATGTGGAATGAAGAACAGGACCAAGCTGCAAAAGGGCCTGAGGACTTCACTTTAATTGAAATCAGGATTGGGAACATCCTTCTAAACCAATTACAATCCAAGGGTTTTGCAAAAGCAGTGGATTTTCTGGAGTTACTTTCTAACAGGATTTAGCTTTAACTCTTCATCTCTTACAAAGGGACATATTTTTAATGATTAATCTAAAGCAGTTTTATTTTATTCCCTGGTATTCAGCCTCCCAGGCACAAGAGATTCTAGGCACAATTCAATTAAAGCAATTAAATAGGACTAGAAAAAAAGAAAACACAGATAGTTATTAGAGATGGTCCTGAGCCAAAAGTTTCTGCACTGAATACAGATTCAAACTTTAATGAAGCTTGGGGCTATTCAGAACTGGAAGTTGGTTCAGTCCATTATAGAGCTAGTGGACCAGCCCACAAAGTTTTGATCCAGCTCTGAATTTCACTAGTTTGGAGGAGTTTGGATCCATTTCTTAGTTTGGGCCCATCTCTACTAATTACAGTACAAAATCTGAGGCACATAGAACACTTAACAAACCAAAATTCCATCAACAAGTTGACTCTAAAGCAATCTCCCAGAATGGCTGAACTGGATATATCGGTGCTAACCATATTTACTAGTAGAAGAAACATTGAAACTCTCATATTCTCATTAAAATATCTGTTGCTTTCTTAGATCGTAGTTCTCTGTGTATGTTATGAAATAAAGCAAACAACAACTTAGCTAAAGATTTCACAACAGGACTTTCTTTCTTCAGCTGTATTTTTCCAAACAGGCATTTGTAGAGGCTCTCATTTCAGTGCCTTTATTGGATCAGTATTTGTATCACAGATGCCACACAATTATTTGCACAATCTCAGCAGCATTATGCTGCGAGAGTATTTTCCAGTGATAAGACTGATACAACAAAGACTTTGAATTCTTCCTCACACCCCCCCACTCCCCTTAAACCCTCCCTTGTGCATGTGTGTCTGAGGAGGGAGAAGGGAGGCTCCTATACTCAGGGAGGATTGCAGGAGCTGCTGGAGAGGAAAAAGGAAAACATTGTTTATCCCTTGCAGGAAGATAATTGACCTATAGCCTGTAGACAACCAGTCTCAAAGCAGCCAGTGGCTACACTGAAGAGACACTAGCTAACCAAGGCCCAGCCCAGCCTGTCAAACAAAAGCTTTATAGGGACACCAGGGAGAACAAAAGTAGCACGTTTTGTTCCTTCATAATAAATCTTCCATCTTTATTGTGCTGAAAGAGACATTCTGCGCTCGAGCATGCCGCATTTCTGAGCAATACCCAGTCCCTCCACCCCACTGAAACACTTGACAGGGACCCGAAGCATCAAAGCGTATTCGACTTGGTGTATCAGGCTACAGGCTTTATTTGGTCTGAAAACATAGCCAGGCCCAGCTGTTCTGTGGCCGCTCTGTCAGCGCGGTTCCTGGGTTAGGGAGCACAGCCTCCGACGCCATCACTCTGTATTTTATTTGCACTAAAGGCAATAAAATAGCCATTTCTAAATTTAACTAGCATTACATAATGCAACTATTTATTACGTAAGGCTGCTGTTTATATTGCCTGGAATATTGATTGCTATAAAAAATGTTGTACACCTAGAGCTCATATAAATTAACCTTGTTTTCTTTTCTTTTTTAAATGATCAATCAAAGGTCTAATTTGTTCTCATGAATTCACCTCTGCTAAGCATGCGAGGTACCAGACAGGGCATTGTTTACCATCATTCAGGCTTGCATTCAGCACAGAATCTGGCAGGGGATATATAAGGATGACAATTGGATCATTATTTGAACCATTGCAAAAAAGCAAATAAAGCAGACTAACCTGCTTTCCTTCAAATCAGGTCAATTTTTCCCCCCTCTGTAAAGCAGCAGTGGAAACCACTTAAGAATCCCAGCATTCTAACCGTATATCATCATTATTGCCTACTGTACATTGTGACTAGGTATTTTCCAACAATAGCACATGAAATGAGAACATGAAAGATGTTTTTCTATTCTTTAGCCTTTGGGGGGGAGGAGAGAGAGAATTAAATATTAACAGAGCTAACAGATCATGGAGCAAAAACAATTAAATAGCACAGCATCAACACAACAATAACAGCAAATCATGATGCAACTGCTGAGCATGGTGGAAATATACTAATCATGGATTAAAGGGACTGATTTGCGTCTCATGAGTATTCATGGCTAAGACCGGATATGGGAAAAGCTGATATGGTGCGGGGGGAGATTGGTTTGGTGGCAAACATGAGACTATTCCAGCATCTGGGCAAAATTATGGCTTTTCTTGAATATGCCTCAGATGGGGGAATTCTTGCCAATTTTACAGAGCAATTTCCCACATCCTTGCAGAATAAAATACCCTATTTTTCCCCCTCTACACACACACTAGTGAGAATTGTCTGTCTGAAAAAAATTCACCCAGAAAATTAGAGGATAGACTGAAAACATCATATTTGCTTTATGGACCAGACCATGGTTGGCAACATCCCTCCGGCAACATCCAATAGCTGATGCTTCCAAAGATGAATCACCCTCATGCTGCACTTACTCCCCTGAGACAAGGATTACGTATCCTCCATACTACACCAGCCAGTCGGCATCCAGTAAATAGAAAACACTTGGCTTATGACTTCTTGAGATGAAGCCCCATGACAGCCAACGGTGCAATGTTCTACACAGGCAAAGGATTCCAGTCAGTTCCTCTATAGTTATCTGCTTGTGCTCTGAACTATACATACAAATGCTGGCACTGGTCATCATGGGCTGCAAAAAGACCATTTCTTTTCTTGCCACTTTTGGGGGAAGGGTGAAATTTTTTTGCACAACTCCAGAACAGGAAAAATCCCCTAAGAAGCCAGGGTAAGGCCAGGGCCAGGTCATCTGCTGAAGGAAGAACTCACTACAAGGACCCCCCTCATGGAGATTTCTTCCCAGTCATTCAAAGAGAATAGGAGGAGTTAGCAGGCCCCACCCCAACCTGGCAGATCGCCAAGGTTCTGCACCAGCTCTATTCCCCCGATGCCCCTCTCTCTTGGTTTCTTGCAGCATGATTTCTAGAAAGCCATATTACCAGGGTCCCTTGCTGGCCACAGCTGGGCTTGAGACCCTAGGGTGGAGGATCCAAGGAAAAAATATGGCTGCCTAAATTCCAGGGGACCAGAAGCAGAGCAACGTGCATCCTCTTGCTTTGCCCTTCTTTCCCCTCCTTCACCTTCCCCCACTCTCAATGTCCACTCCTCGTCCCCAATAGACATTAGAGAGGGGAATGGTTCTGCAGAGGTGGCTTAACCCCAACCACTTCCACATAGGAAGGGAGCTCCCAACAACTTCAATGGGCATTGGATCAGGCCCTTGTTGGGTGTCTCCAAGTGCATGAATATGTTCATTAACACTACGCTCCCTATGATACAGTGGATCAGTATTATTTTCCTCACTTTACAACTGGGTAAAGAGAGGCAGAGAGGGGAGAAGTGACTTGCCTATGGTCCCACAGGGATGCAGTATCCCTGAGTCTCAACCAACTGCTCTGACATTAATCAACAGTTCTAGCTCAGAAGGGTTTGTTCTTCTCCATCTAGCAGCTATGGCAGCAGACTTTTACAATCTTAATAAATCTTCTACTTTTAAGGTTAAAGGAAAGTCCCTATTGGAGATCTGGCATTTTCATTTTCAAGTCCGTTCTGTTTTTAGTTGGTTTGGTTTGGTTTCCTTCACTAGCTAGAGTTTCGTTACTGTACAGAAGCAAATGTAAAAAAAAAAGCAACCCAGCAGTTTATGAATAAGAAGCGATCAATTTGCTGCATTGGTTGGTGGGAAGTAGACATATTCCAGCTAAACCCTGCCTATGATCAGTAATTTCTCTTGGAGGCAGCATTTCTTATGCAGACTGGTAGATTTATTATTATGTCTTCAGACTTTTTATTAGCACATTTAGATCTCTCTACCTGCACCTGCTGGGTATGGGCCATATGCTCCTTTCTATTAAAACCAGTAGAGGAAAGCAGAAGCCTGCAAAACTTGGCGCAGAATGGGGGATCAATGACCCAAAAACTGCTTTCTCCTCACCTTAAGCCTGTGGAAGGCCTTCCTCCCCAAGGCCCGAGGGTTGGGGGTTTCCCAGAGGAGAAAAGGGAGGAGCAGGGGGCCAGAGGAACATCCACTTTCCAGGGCATCCTCCCCTTTGAGCTCAGCTATCTCTGCAGCTGGTCCAAGCTACATCACTTCTACTCTGTGCCTGTACCATTGGAGGGGATGGTTTGTGCGATGAACCAATGGCAGAGTGGCTCGAGAGGAGACATGTTGCTATGTGGGGGAGGGTAAGTCATCGCTAGAGAGAAGCCAGCACACTGCAGGTCTGTATTTTGCTTTTCCCATAGAACCCTGTGGAGACCACATCAGGTCTCCCCTCCCAAGCCCATACACCCTGGCTGAGGGTAGTGTTCAAAGGTAACTTACAATGTGATCCTCATAGAGTTTCCTGGCTCATCCATACCCCTGCCATGGCTTTTATTGGAGGAGGAGGGTAGGATCAGATTGTGTGCAATAGCATACCTACTGTTTGCTGACGGTAAGCACAATGGAGCAGCCAGAGTATGACCACTATCTTGGCCAACACACTAGTGATGGAACCAGGGACCTCCAGAGCCAAATGCATTTGCTACTACACCTTGAGCTAAAGAGACATGCCTTTTTAGCTGCACTATAACAAACTCATATCCTCTGCAGATTGTGTCCAGGTTCCTCATTGTGCCCACACGTACCAGTTGGTTAAATATGAGGGAATGGTGAATTGCTGGCTAGACACCTGTGTTAATGGGTGAGTGAAGCACAACACCGTGGAAAAAGTGGAGCCTCCCACCCCCCCAATTTTATAAAGGAATATGGGTTCTCAGATGTATAACAAGGGTGCTGTTCCATCTCAGCAATTTGGGGCATGCATCAAATAAATGACAAGGAATATAGCTCTCAGTAATCAATTGTTTGCTCAGAGGTTAGATTCCACAAGGGTCAGTATCTTCTGTGGATAACATCTGAGGAGTCTGGCTAAAGATCAAAGGCTTGGAAAGAAAATGGGGGCTCTGGAGACGAGCAGATTATTGAAGAAATGATCAAATAAACCAAAGCACTATAGTTTATGTGAGATGACAATAAGAGTGGGTGGAAGTGGAATGATATCAGATTATAGGCTGTCCCTGAGAGGAATGATCCCAGAGACCTGGATGAGTGCACAGCAAAATGAATTATAGAGACTGTAGATCCACTGAACTTTACAAAACCTGTCAGACTTGATGCTGATAGTTCAGTGTTTACCAACAAAGGAGGAAGGGAATAAAGTTACTGGGCACATTTGTACTTATAATTAGCCCTGACACTGAAAATCCAAAATAGATGCTTCTGAAAGTGGCCAAGGATAAATCCACAGTAATTTTTAGAAAAACTGTCATTTCCTTTTTTAACTTCATGGTAACTAGACACTTGATTCTGAGGTGTTTGATTCCCCTCATCCTTGCACTGGTGAAAATCAGGAGTAACCCCCCTGAAGTCAGTAGACGTATGCCAGTATAAAGCAGAATAAGTCTTAAAGCCATACATGAATGTGTTGGACTGCGACTATGAATTGTTCCACCCTACTGATCTGAAACGGAGTTTAGGTGGCATAACCCTGCGTGATGTTCCTCAGGTCTTTTGGCTCATGCCTGGGCCCCCGCTCGTCTCTTTCAGAACTCCTCCCCTTTGGGGGAGAGTGCCCTTGCCCTCACTTCCCTTTCCTTTGGCTGAGTAGCTGAGACTGTTCTACCTTTCCTTCTTCCTCCTCTGAACTCTGATGCTTGCGCTGAGGGATGTCTCACGGTATTTGTTTCCAAGAAAACTGGTTATACCACAAACTTCAGGCATCTTAAATATAGCGAACTTTGACATGGGCCTGAACATAGGGAGAAAAAATTCCCAGAATATAGCTAGTTATGACCTGACTTCATTTACAATCCGCAGCCTTAAGCAAGATGATAATCTTACTTGTAAGGACGTCCATTTGTGTTTGTTTTTGTGTAGGGGGATGGGTGCATTGTGTTTCTCTTTCTCTCAATAGCAGAAAGATATAAATTACTTTGTCCTGCTGCTTCATGACTAGTAAAACACTGCGCCCCTGCGAGTATGGTTGGCAATAGGGATTGATTCTGTGACCTCTGGAGCTGAAAGCATGAGCTCAGCTAACAGACCCAGCTCTGTTGTTCCAGGCTGTAGCAGGCTCATTGACCTCCATGTGTGGCTGAGCAAGAGTGGGTTACACACTGCCCCCAACC
This sequence comes from Emys orbicularis, assembly GCF_028017835.1. Lineage (NCBI taxonomy): Eukaryota > Metazoa > Chordata > Testudines > Emydidae > Emys > Emys orbicularis. The sequence goes on along the minus strand of NC_088691.1, from coordinate 95,258,789 downwards.
AGAGAAGATCATCCCACGCTTCATAGCTCCACCAAGTGCAAATCCCTGCAGAGTTTGTCACTAGTTATATGACATCCCTTGGTGGGTTGTGGGCAGCAGGGATGGAACGTGGGACCTCTGGATCTTAGAGCCCGAGCCTCATGTGGAACCCATGTCTACTGTTGATAGATTTTTGAGGCCACCTATTAAAGCTCTCCCTTAGCATGTTGAATATTACCTCATTCTTGCTTTGGGCCTCAGGAGACAATTTCTCACTTACAGTCTTTTTGATAATACTTTGCAAGCCCTCCAGGGCAGGGAATGGGAGACCTTGAATCTGGAAAAAGGTCTCCACCCTATCCCCTTTGGTGCATCCTCACTTAGCCTTCTGGCATATTAATAGCTATTTCCCAAACAGGTTATCACTATAGATGTCACAAAGAGTTCAACAGCTAGTGCGCCATAAATTCAGTACATCAAAGGTCATGTAGTTATCTGATACAACTGACGTCTCTCTCACCACTCCTTGGAATATTCTTACGGTAAATCTGGGAATCCTAGCCTACGTATTGTTATTTGTTATCAGGGATACTACAATATTTTTGACATGCTGCTAAAAATAAGAGATGGTTTCTACCATGAACATAAACATTTTCTTATACTATTAGCTGTGTAGCAAAAAGAGGAGCAGAGAAAGTGTGTAAAAGGAGCTATTCTAAGGTGCAGAGTGGATTCTGAGCTCCGTAACTCTAGAAAAAGACATCCCTGGGCCACAGCCTTTGTTACACTACAACTTAACCTCTGAGGTAAGGGAAAGGATTTGAGCTGTTTATACATCTGACTCCTGAGAAAATGTGAAAGCTGAACTTTTTGTTGGCGTTTCCATAACTTCCCTCAGACACACGTCTGCGTTCCTTTGATTTGGCCTGGATAATCTCATGCAGTGGGCTGGTCCATCCCCCTGGGATGTGTGGGTGATTACATTAGAACTGTAGGGGAGGAGGTTGGGCCTTGTTTACCTTTGGAGCATGAATGCAAGTTTGCAGTCCTGTGTCCTGTTTTGATTATCTCATATTGCAGTGCTCTGTGGGTAGCTCTTCTATCCCAAGCTCTACCCGTTGATGTGTTAGGTAATGTGTAGTGTAGGAGGGGGGAATGCCCTGCCACTTCATTGGTTATTTATACTGATAGATAAACTTTTTTCTGCTTGCCATTTCCCTTTTTTGGGAAGGGGAGGGGTTGTTATGAAAATTCCAAAGCTCCTTTGAAGCCCTAGAACAGGGATCGGCAACCTTTGGCATGCGGCCCGCCAGGATAAGCCCCCTGGCGGGCCGGGCCGGGCCGGTTTGTTTACCTGCCACGTCCGCAGGTTCGGCCGATCGTGGCTCCCACTGGCCGCGGTTCGCCGCTCCAGGCCAATGGGGGCTGCAGAAAGCGGTGCGGGCCAAGGGATGTACTGGCCGCTGCTTCCCGCAGCCCCCATTGGCCTGGAGCAGCAAACCACGGCCAGTGGGAGCTGCGATCGGCCGAACCTGCAGACACAGCAGGTAGACAAACTGGTCCGTCCCGCTACTTACCCTGGCGGGCCGCATGCCAAAAGTTGCCGATTCCTGCACTACATGATGGGTGGTCGGTGCTCCACTTGTCACTACCAGTGCTATTGCAGTATACAACTGTACTTCAAAATCCCCACTAGCAATATCCCAAAACTGTGTTTCTATCAGTTTTTATGTGTATCCCATTGTGATCCAGCACCCACACCCCACATTAGAGCTGGGAAGGAACTCTAGTTGCGCAGGATAGTTATAGCAAGCGTCTGGACTTAATGCCAACAAATCCAGCCACAGGGGAATGTGTCTGGGCTTCTATAATGTGCAGAGACCATAAATCAGGAAACTGATCCCTCCTGTTGCTAAGCTTTGGACGTAAGCACTGAGTCCACACATGCTGTAGGACCCAGAAGAGCAGAAGCCTGTGTTATGGGACTCAATACTGGGGGAACTGGGTGAAATTTAAGGGCCTGTGATATAAAAGAGCTCAAACTAGATCAGGAGTCGGCAACCTTTCAGAAGTGGTGTGACAAGTCTTCATTTATTCACTGTAATTTAAGGTTTCACGTGCCAGGCCGGCAGCGAACTGAGTGGGGTCGGCAGCCAGGACCTCAGGCCGGAAGCGGGCTGAGCCGCCCAGGCCGCTGCCGGTCTGCGGTTCCGTCCGCCGGCCCCTGCCAGCTGGGGTCCCCGCCGCCGGCCCCGCTCAGCCCACTGCCGGCCCGGGGTTCCGTCCATCCAGGCTGCCAGCGGGCTGAGCGGGGCCGGCGGCCAGGACCCCGGCTGGCAGGGGGCTGGCGGACAGAACCCCAGGCTGGCAGCAGAGTGCCACTGAAAATCAGCTCGCGTGCCGCCTTTGGCATGCCTGCCATAGGTTGCCAAACTCTGGACTAGATGATCCTGGTTGGCCTTAAAATCTCTGAATCCATTTGGAGTCGGAGCTGGTGTTACATAGTATTTTGTGATCAGGCAGTAACAAGACTAGAACACAGGTCTCTGCTGTGCAAGTTATTTTGCTGTCCACTAATGAGGAGCTAGTCCATCCCTGATCCTTCGGTTCCTGTGGTGTGGTGTATCAGGCCTTCGCAGTCCCTGAGTGGAAGTCCTGCTGCACCCCATCCCAGGAAACAGCTCTCTGAGAGGAAAAGAGCGCCATTTCGGGAACCAGTGAGATCAGTTCCACCAGCGGGCAGAAGGTCTGGCGACCAGCTACAAACCAGTCAAGGCCCAACAGTCTGAAATACAAGGAGCTGCCTGCCATGAGCAAGACAGTTCCTGGCTGGAGCCGGAGGAGCGAGTAAGAATGCTCCCTAGGCTGTAGCCAAAGGAACCAGTCTAGAACAAGGCCCATTGCTGGCCATAATCAGTGGCAGGAGTTCAGAAGAAACCCTGCTGATTCAATTCCAGAGAGGGAATTTAGTCCTGAAGGGTAAGAAACTATTGTGTTTATAATTGGTGCTGATGGGCAAGGAACAGCTTTTACCTTGAGTCTGTTATATCCCAGAAGGGGTTTTGGATGTGTGTACCAGCCTCAGGGCTGAGCCACCGAAGACCAGTAGAGGTAATCTGACAGCCTGCAGGGGATGCTGGGAGCCAAAGGGAACAGCAGCACAATGGCTGGATGGCAAGGGGGCAAGTGTAACCCACCACAGTTCCCATATTTAAATCCAGCAGTTCCTGACATGATGCTATGGGGTAAATATAAATCAGGCTTAATCTGCAATATCTCTGCCAGGCTAGAGACCAAAAAAGGATTTTGTTAAATACTTATTATCTCTATAGCTGCTCCTATGTTTGTCTGTCCCTCCATGGTGTTATAAGGGGGCCCAGTATGAAATTTTCCACAGTGTACTATTGCATGAATACTGCTAAGTGTATTATGGCAGTTTTAGGCCGTCCTATGAATCAAGTGGCCTCTCTACTGTCAGCCACAGCTTACCAGACTGGATGGACAAATTCTGCCATAGGACAATCCTATGTAAAACAAATGAAATGTAGATAAGAACATAAGAATGGCGTTACTGGGTCAGACCAAAGGTCCATCCAGCCCAGTATCCTGTCTGCTGACAGTGGCCAATGCCCGGTGTCCCAGAGGGAGTGAACCTAACAGGTAATGATCAAGTGATCTCTCTCCTGCCATCCATCTCCACCCTCTGACAAACAGAGACTAGGGACACCATTCCTTACCTATCCTGGCCATTAATGGACTTAACCTCCATGAATGTATCTAGTTCTCTTTTAAAGCCTGTTATAGTCCGAGCCTTCACAACCTCCTAATAAGACTGCAATTCTTCAGGACCTTCCTTCCGAGAAGGCTAGGGTGCTTTGCAAACAACGGTGAATGTGGCCTTACAATACCCTTTTTTTTACAGATGTGTAACCTGGTGCCCACGCAAGTTAAGGCCAAAATTGACTTCAATAGGAGCTGCGTCTCTCAGTACCTCCGCAAATCAGGCCTCGCATTTAGTGTGCCTAAATGTGGTTTACTGTCCCCATTTCTTGAGCTGCTGAGCACCCAGAATGCTAGCTGGAGTTACTGGCAGCTCTAGTGCTCAGCATCTTTGAAAATCAAGCCACTACCTTAGGCACTGATGTCTGAAAATGTTGTCCTACTCTACTCTTAGGGATTGGTGGAGTAGGAAGCAGAACCCGTGGACATCACGCTTCATTGTCTTGCACCTCATGTTATTATTGACATCGTGCAGCTGGGAATGGTAATGTTCCTTATGCCCTTTTTGTACAGGTGTAAGCAGGGCTGGCGCAACCCATTAGGCGACCTAGGCAGTTGCCAAGGGCACTAACATTTGGGGGACGGCGACCGCTGCAGCCGAAGATTCGGCCGCCCCGGTCGTCGTCAGCATTTCGGGGGTGGGACCTTCCGCCGCCTCTGTCAGGGCGGCATTTTGGGGGCGGGACCTTCCGCCGCCTAGGACGGCAAAAAAGCTGGCGGCGCTCCTGGGTGTAAGTGATGAGAGAAGGGGCCAGCCAGACCCAATGTTCCCTGACTCCATCTTCTGCATCTTCACCACAAAACTATTCCCTTTGCCTAGGCTGATGATCTTTGAGGATAAATACATTAATTAAATAGATAAAAACGGATCCTTGCAACACATCTTAAAGCCACGTTGATGGGGGGAATTGAATCCTAAAAATGAGACCAGTCTAAGAAACAAAACCAATTATATTTTTACAGGACTTGCAATTGACTAAACAAAACAACTGACCCCGCTACCATAAGGCCTTCCTGGAACAGCTCTATCAAACCGCCACGTGATCAGAGCTTGAGCGTCCTACTGGAATCACTGCCATTGCAATGAAGCAGGAATCTATTTTGTGACTTATATTCATTAGATTTAAATGATTTAATTATAATGGCTGTAATGTACCGGCTTGTGCAACGTGCCTGGCACCCACCCTTTTGCTTAGGTCCAAACGGTGTACAGGATGCAAGGTTGAGAAGGGTTTATTTTCCTTATCCCCACAAGATCCACTCTAGACGAAATTAAATCATGTTGTTTTCTGTTTATTTGCCTCACCGTGTTCTTGGGTTTTGCTGCATCATTTGAAAGGTAACGTGGACAGCTGGGCTATTGTGAGAAACTGCAGAGTGTTTTTTAGCTGCTGCATCACAGTTCCCACCTTTAGCTTCACAAAGATGAAAATAGAGACTGCAGTGGTGGGGGAGGAGGGGACAGCTCACTGTTTCCAATTAGGAAGAGACCTCAGTTCATTCCATTACTGCTGGCAACTGCACTTAGTTAGACTTGAACTAGTTGTACTGCTATCTCAAGGCTCTGACTCAGGAAAGCTTCCCTGTTCAGTAAAGCACTTAAGCACATGCTGAAGTCAATGAGATTTAAGCACATGCTTAAAGATAATCACCCGGTTAGCTGCTTTCCTGAAGTGGGGCCTCTAAGTCTGTTAAAGCAGGAAGGTAGAGTCAGCGCCTCATTCCCCTGCCCTCTGTTGCCACAAATTGACTTCAGCCTTCTTGCACTCTCATGGAACTCTCTCTCCAGATCACTAGGGTCTCTTCAGAGGACTCAGTCTCCTCTTATTATGGCCCACGCTTCTCCAAACTAAGGTGATCTTTTTACATCTTGCCCTCTATTGAGTGAAGTGTGAGAACTGTCTATTTGTGTGTGTGTGCACATTGTAGCAAACGGTGTTCTGTATATATCGGGGTAGGCAACCTATGGCACGGGTGCCAAAGGCGGCACGCAAGCTGATTTTCAGTGGCACTCACACTGCCAGGGTCCTGGCCACCGGTCCGGGGGGCTCTGCATTTTAATTTAATTTTAAATGAAGCTTCTTGAACATTTTAAAAACCTTATTTACTTTACATAGAACAATAGTTGAGTTATACATTATAGACTTATAGAAAGAGACCTTCTAAAAACGTTAAAATGTATTACTGGCACGCGAAACCTTAAATTAGAGTGAATAAATGAAGACTCGGCACACCACTTCTGAAAGGTTGCCGATCCCTGGTATATATGTACCACTTTCCCTCTGTACCATAGATCAGAACTGCTCATCGGGTGTGTCATACACCCCATTGTCATTTATTTATTTATTTATATTGTGGTAGCACCCAAAATGTGTTGGGCACCAGGCACCATACACCATGCATACATAGGAAGGCATTATCGCTGCCCAAAGAGCTTACCGGCTAAAAGGCCCCATGCTACTAACAGTTAATGGAGATTTTCCCTTAGCTGAAGTGATAGGGGAGGTCTGTGCTTTTGGAGCAATGGCAATCTTATACCTGCAATGTCATAGTACTGTATTCCTTGACTAATTCTAGTTTTTTCAGTGGGACTTTAACAGGACTAGTCCTAGTGTAAATTACCATCCAACATGAGCAAGGATGGCAAGATCTGGCTCTTATTTATTGTCCCTTCTGGATTATTGTCTTTGTTTCTCTTTTTGCAGATTAATTACAAACATCTCATTCTGTGGAGTGAAGATCACAATGGATGGTGGTTGCGTGATCTCAGAACCATGAATTATAGATGGCTGACATATCACACCAAGCTATTATGCTATTTTTTTCACAAGCAAGCTATGAATTATGAAGAAGCTCCATTAATTTTATAATATTCTCTATCTGTGTGTGGGTATGTGTGGGTGCCTGCTGATAAAACCTTTATTCCCCCCCGCCGCCTCCTCCCCACATCATCATCATCATCAGATATAACAGATAGACAACACAGTAGCATTGTGTAAAGGTTTTCTACACACACACACACAATCAGTTTTTTGGAGAAAACTGAGTGAATAAAAAATGGAAAAGGAGTCTCTCAATCTTCACTAAAATCCCTGCTGCTGTGAATGCTGAATATGTACAAAGTGTGGGAGAGAGCTGTGGTACGTAGCTCTCAGGCATTCAGATAACACAGTGCTGGGAGTGGTATAAGAACCTAAACAGAATCAAACAGAATCTATTTATGCCAAGCCACTTAGGCTTGGACACACCACGTGCTGTTCCTTTAACAATTTGCACATAAAGCACAACGGAGATCAACCTTTAGTTCTTTGTTTAAACAAATGTTTTAATGGTATTTATTTCCTCTATTGGGCTATTTCCTTCAATGGCAGAATGTGACTCCAGTATCCCTACAACGGACTTCTGATCAGCCTGACCAGGTTCTCCTCCACTTGTAGTGACAATCATAGTCTCAGTCAGGGAGAGACTATGGCCTTGTTGGGGCCAAATCCTTGTCTGGTGACCGTGACATGGGGGCATGAGGCCAGCTTTGCCATGTCTACTGTGCCCACAGAAGCCGTGGATATAGGGGATATTCCAGGGTGTGGTATAGACATTGGATGAAGGTGTGGCCAAGGCTGTGCTGCACTGCATTGATTCCATGGTGCTGCAAGCCCCACAGGTGCCATGAGAGTTGGGAGTACCAATTAGGGCAGTTCTCAGGGATGCCCCCGCCTGTCCTGGAAGCTGTACCAGTCCCCACAGCCCTGGAATCAGGCAGCTGCTAACCACCTCCCCTCTGGTCCTGTGGCAGCCCTAGCACTAAGGCAGGGATATGAATTTGCATCTGAGGCTCTCTCTATAGATTCATCCCTATGTGGGTGCTGCTGGGATGGAGAGGAGATGGCTTGTGCCTCCCCTTTTCTGGGGCAGTTGGGAGATGGTGGGTCCTGGTGCCGCCTAGGGCAGCCTAGATAGTGTCCCTGAGTCAGTGGCCCTTGTGGGTCACATCTCACTAGAGAGACAATCCACGCTGCCTGTCTTCTCCCAGGCACGATCAACCCCCAAACTACTCCGGGTCTCTGGCTTGCCCCCCACAAACCCCCAGTGCTTGGGGCTGCTGTGGAGCCTGTGCAGAGGTCTCCTGGGGAGGCTAAAATCCTGCAAACCTTCTGCACTAAAAGCTCTCCCCTTAGCAGGGAGGCAGGGCCCTCTGAGGCTCTCCCCACAGCAGGCAGGCAAGCAGGAAGTGCCCCTCTCTTAGGCTCTCCCGGTAGCAGGCTCCTCTCTTAGAGAGCTGTGGGTATTTTTGAAAGTAGCAGTGTAATAATACACAAACCACTGATGATGTCAGCTTGTTATTGACTTTCCAAGTCTGAATGACTGAGCAAAGGAGAGGGGGTGGGGTGGAAGCAAGCTATTGCAGGCGACTTGGCCAGCCATGCAAAAATGAGTTCTCAAGGTTGTGCTGGGGGATGGGCAGAGTGTCTGACTGCTGCTGCTGCTGCGGCCGAGCCTGTGTCTAAAAAGGCAACCTGAGAATCAATGCAGCCCAGAATAGGCCGGAGCTCCACTGAGGCTCAGGGGCTCAAGCACCTCAAATGTTTATGTTCTGTCAGATTTCTCATGCAGAAATAAACCGATGCCGCCTCCTACGCCCACAGAAAGCCTTTACTGTGGGGCAGGAGTGGACGCTCAGGGTACGGTGTTTGTCAGCTTAGCTCCAGCGGCTTTAATCCACTAGCCTCCTAGGACCACGCAAGTGCCCAAGGGACTTTACACCCCCTGTGGAGCACTTGCCCCCACTGGGACTCCCGGCAGGAGTTAAGCGCTCCCCAGGCTGCCCGGGGGCTGCCCAGTTGAGCCCCATGAGCTCCTAGAATAGCTCTGTGTGATATTTATTACCATTCAGAGAAGACCCTATCAAATGGAAGCGTTACTGCAGCAGCAGTGAAATATATTCTGTGGTATTATTGGTCTCGTTTATTTTATAGGGCATCCAGCCGTAGAGTGTTGTTAATGAACCATCCTTCACAACTGGCCACCAAACAGTACGTCTTGGTCAAATAGATTCTTGGCGATTGGCCTGGGCCTGGTGACTACAGCAGTGACTTGCATAGCTGAAGAGCCAGGGCTAGGACTGACCTTGGGATTCCCTTGGTTATTGATGATTGTGCAGGTGATAACCTCCATGGCTTCTGGGGTGTGAATCAAGCCGCCCACCTCCTGTGAGTCAGGCTTCCTGCTCTCTATTCCAGTAAGAAACATTAAGAGCAACAGCCACCTCACAGAAACCTAGTGCAACAAATTAATGGCCATGTAAACTTAAATATTCTGTTATACCCAATACTGGGGCTGCATGGACGTTGAGGTCATGAATGGGATCAGCATTTAGCATCTTCTGCTCTATAACCAAAGTACCTTACTTCCTATTATTTATTTGAATGACCATAACACCTAGACTGTGACAAACCATGCTGCACACCACGGCCATTCCGAACTCCATAGAGGAGTAGGGATAGAACACAGATCCCAGGGCCCCCAAAACACAGACTCCTACCACGTGAGCTAAAGAAGAATCTTCATTAGTGAGTAGCCATCTAGGCCCTATGACACGTTTGGAGAAGTTCTGATTCCATCCAATGGAGGGGAGTGGTACATGTGACTACTGGCAAATATATTATACCAGGCATTCCAAACTTTTGGTAACAGAGTCTCAGTGCTTGCATATGGAAACCTGACCCAAGCCAACCCTGAAATCTATATGATAAAACATGACAGGAATATGGGAATTAGCCGTCAACTTTTCAAAATGGCCCTCAGCTTTATAAAGGGCCTCAGCAGAATCCTAACCTCTGTAAGCATTAGGGTGTTTGCCATCTGGAGCCAAAATTTGCTGCTTGTGACCATCCCTACTTTTGAGTGTATAATGCTGTTATTGGTAACAATCTGGGGCATTTGGCTGCCTCCAGACTGTCAAGTCCTAAGCAGATTCCAAATGTCCTTAGGTGATCCGGAAATAAGGAATCTGTACACATACATATAGGAACAACCACTAACCAGCTAAGCAATATGAAGGCTCCAAAGACAACATGTAGTAGACAGCCCAGACATCTTCCCACTGCTGACTCTCCCACATAGACCAGGCCTAAGTGAATGCATCATCAGAAAAAGAAATAATGAAAACAGAAATGTGCCAAGCTACTACGAAAGACAGTTAGCCATAGTAGTGTTTAGTTCATATCAGGAATCTGGATCTGGGAGAGAAACCTGGAAAGGAGAATGCTGACTGTGTGGCATGTCCCTTCATCCCCTGCACCCAGCTGGGATCAAATTCTGAGGGTTTAGACTAGGGGACAGCCACTGTCCGCATCAATTTATATAGACTCTCCTACTGTCCAGGAACCCCTGACACCCTCTTGCTGAGTAGGGAAGCACAGGGACAAGTCTGGCCACTGTGGATCTGAGCCTTTTGGAGCTTGGGCTTCTCCACAGGTCAAAACTGGTGGGGTAAAATCCTGACCCCATTAAAGTCAATGGGAGTTTTGCCATTGACTGAGAAGGCCAGGATTTCACTCATGGGGTCCTCTTGTTGGGAATAAACTACATTGGGAGCAATATGCCCCATTAAGGGGGCATATCAGGAGGCAGCACAATTCCGTGAGTGGAATGTAGAGAAGATGGTGGCACTTAATTTTTAGGGGGGATAGCTGCTATTATTCCAAACGGCAGGTATCTGTTCTGAGCTTTTGGCAAATATTTATTGGACCAGATATCTGCTAATAGCCAGGAGTTTTAAATTGTGAGGTACATAAACACTTCAAAAGCAGATGCCCTCCTATCCATTTCATTGCCTACGCATATCGAAATGATTAAAGCCCAGCCTGACAAGATGGGAGAGGTAATATCTTCTATTGGACCAGCTTCTGTTGGTGAGAGAGACAAGCTTTCAAGCTTAAACAGAGCTCTTCTTCACCAACAGAAGTTGGCCCAATAAAAGATATTACCTCACCCACCTTGTCTCACTAATATCCTGGGACTAGTAAAGCCCAGACTATCTTTTACCACCTGAGCTTGCTGTCATATGATACAAGGAATAAAGAACAGGGACAAACATCTGCAGCATATCTGAATCTCTTTTCCTTGCAGGACTGGAAATGGGCTTCTGTGGAGAATCCTGTGTGTGAAGCTCCTGGAAGTTTGTAGGAGACAGACAATAATGATGCAATAAGTGGCACAAAATCCTTCTGGATTTAATAGGGACACAGACACAGCATAAGGAAGGGAAGACTTTTATAAACAATTATCTATTCAAGCTGTGAAAGTAGAATTTGCACAAACTCTCCTGGGTTTGGTAATACTTTCTGGCAGATAGGGGGAAGCATGTAGCTTATAAACCATGTGTGGTATCATATTATAAACTGTGACTTTCTTGATGCATTACTCTTGGGCCCTCTTCATACGCTCATTTTCCCTAAGACATGTACTCCTGTATTGCAATTTTAAATAGCCATTCCACTGGAATTAATACAAAGCAAAGAATCTTGAGCTGTACATATTGTATTGTGGACTTCCCAGCCCAATTCCACGAACAGAATTACGAATGAGCCCATTTTAGTATTTATTTAGTAACTAATATAATATTTTGCAGTTTAATGGAGCCTGCCATCTGAAAGCAAGGCTCTCAAAAGAGTTTTCAGACATCAGTAAATTAATCCTTTCAGATCCCTATGGGGTAGATAACAATTATGCTAATTTTTACCCAGGGGGAAACTGAGGCACAAAAAGATATTAAGAAACTTGCCTAAGGTTACACAGTGAAACACTGGCTGAATACCTAGGCCTGATTCTCTGCTGTCATGTATCTTGTGTAATCATTTACACCCATATAAAGTGGGCATAAAACAATGCTATTCTGATTTGGGAGCATTTTACACTCACTTTACACAGCCATAAATAACTAGAGGAGGTGCAGAGCAATAAAGAATCTTGTCTCCTTCCTTACAGTCCCATGCTGTAATCACTCCAAACATTCCCTCATGCTACCTAGCACTATCTACTCTTGCTAGACCTGATATTGTAGGGTCCAGAAGGGTCTGCTTCCAGGAACCAACCCATATGACCATAATGTTATAACAACAGTATAGTACATAAGATCTACACTTGAGGGGTGTGGATTTTGGGAACAATGACATAAATGTGGAGGTGCTGACTGGGGGATGGAGATGGAATGGAGGAGGGTAGCAAAATATCAGCCCCACTTTCCAAATACTAGGGCATCTGACTTTCTATTTTAAACCTATTCAATTCTTCCTATAGCACTAGGAGCCTGGTTTCCAGCCATGTTCTGTTCGTTATTCTATGATTTATTTCATGGACTAGACACATTGGGCTTGATTCACAAAGAGACTTAGGCACCTAATTGCCACTTTAGGCATGTAAATCCCAGAATCAGGCACCACTGCTATTCATAAAAAAACCCGTTCAGCTGCCACCAAACGTTGTAGGAGCCTAAAATCACTCAGCACCTAAATGTTTGCAGTACAAGTTTCCTCAGTGCCTATGTTCCTGCCTCTGAGGATGTGCACGGCTGCCTCAAATTGGGGTGGGAGAAGGCGGGAGAGACTCTCTGACTCAGTACCCTGGTGGTTAGCATACCCACCCATGACGTTGCAGACCCAGGATCATCTTCCGGTGTCTCGTTAGTTATTTATCCAAAGTAGAACAGCTTCAACAGGAGAGACTGTGGGAGCCCCACATCAGAATGTCCCCTAGCCCCATATGTAGGGTACTCACCTGAGAGGTGGCAGATGCCTATTCAAATCCCTTCTCCCCTTTAGGCAGGGGGGGGCATTTGAAGTGTGGGGCTACCACATCCCAAGTGCGTACCCTAATCATTGGGCTATAAGTCGTAAGGGAGCGCTGCTGCCTTCTCCACCAGGAGTGGGTTCACAGCTCAGAATCCCAAGGAGAGAACGGTGCCCCCTCCAACCTGGACTTAGGTGCTGAACTCCGTATGTGCTTATGACACACCCTTCATTCATTATATAGGGAGCCTGAGCGCCTTACGCTGGTTTTGTGATTCCCAGTGATTTTCTATACGTTACATGTTGTGATACAGAGCGTTGCAACACCTACGTCCCTGTGTGAATCTAGCCCTTTGATCATAAAAAGAGGCTGCAGAATCAGAAGCTCTTTGGAGCTAGGGAGATTGATTCACCTCTCATGCTGCAGGTATATTGACTTAATTGGAGTGACTTCTGATTTACTCCACTGCAAGCAAGTGGAGGACCAGCTTCGCGGTCACGTATTTAGGCCCTGATTTCCTTTCCAGTGCACAATCCGTGCATGCCTTGCTCCCTCAAAACTCTACATCTGCACAGAGCTTCCTTAGATATAGTGAGGGATAAGATTCCTTTAGCACAGTGGAGTATTTTCCCTCACCTCACCTCCTCGAGAACCAAATGCCTGCATGTTACTCTTATCACTAAACGGAACTATGTGCATGCTCCCTAAAGGAAATATACCCCAGAGTGTTTACACCAAGTGCTGTGAAGTCATCATAGCTCTATGGACTATGAACATTCAGGACCAGATTCTGCTCCCAGATCCACCTATGCAAATCTAGAGTAATTTCCATTTAGTATCGTTTTTCACTGGTGCAAGGAAAAGCAGAATTTGGCCTTGAGTCTTTTTTGTCTGCCTGAAGGAACACACAGCAACTCTAGGCAACGTGATATTTTAAGGCGATCAAAATGCCATAAACAGGCTACGCCCACTTGAATTGCCCCCCTGGAAGCAGCAAAGAAGAACTCCATCAACCAAGCACACTGGAGAGAAGCTCTTGAAGGAGGAACTGAACATGTTGTGCTGAACATGTTTTGTTTTACAGTAGTCTAATAATTTTAGGCTTTATGCTCAGCTTGGAAGCTCAGAAGTACTGTGAAGCCTACAGCTGCCAGCTCTAGAATAGACAGTGGTGTAATACTCATTTAATTCCTCTGCCCTTTTATCTGATGGTGGAATATGTTCCAAAGCTTCTTTTAGGTCTAACTGGGGAATGAAATCAATCATAGCATGCACATTACAAGAAAAGTGCTGTTGGTGTCAATTACCTAAGCTCTGTGAACTAACTCTTCTAATTTCCTGTTAAATCAGTAATGTTACCAATCTCACTCTATTATTTTAAATAGGCCTGTGACTGCAGTTGCTAGGAGCCGAGTGAGCACAGACAAATTTGACTGTGTAATTAGTCCCACAAACTAATAGCAAGTTGAATGTGTCAACATCATGGGTAGTTACAACAGGGGTGCAGTGGGAGGCTAAGTGATTTGGGCCATTTACTGATACTGGTGTCCATCCAGAGTAACTCACTGAAGGCAGTGGAGTTACCCCAGACATATGCTGGTGTAATGAGAGCAGACTCTGGCCCATGGTCTTTAAAGTTTCTTAAAGCTTCATCATGGGTTATTTTTAATATGCTTTATGTTCTGTCTTGTCTGATTTTTATCACTGTAATGTCTTCAATAAGCAGATTTTCACACAAGGAATGCTGCAGTCAGACTAGCGGAATGTAGGTGTTCCCAGAGCTACTATGTGTTGAATTCCAGTCATCACCAGGGACCAATAGCTCTCTGAGCAGGTAAGGGAATTACTTGCCTCTGCTCTCTGCCTTGCTAGCTATGAAAACAGTTCCTCCGCCTGTTGCCACATCTGACTGCCTCGTGCATCCCAAGCACAGCCAGCGTATTGACAAAGGAAGTGTGATGGCAGACAGCAATGCTGCATTAGTCACCACCTTCCCAAAGAAACAGGCGGGGGACAGAATCTCCAGCTAAATATAGATCTGAACGGGGGGTGACGGTGGGGATGCTCGGTCAAAATTAAAAATGAAAATCATAAGCTGCAACTCTTTTATGACCATCTAAAATTAAGGGCCATGGGTTGCCCAGCACACACCATACACCCAATGGTCCAGTTTTCCTACAGTGTGTAGCTCAGAATGGCATAGATGGGAATAATACTGCTTTTATTAGCACTTGGCTATCAGTCAGCCTTCTGCACTCCCCAATAAACGACTGGGCCAATTGCATATCATCCCAGCTCACATGTTACAGAAATCATATGGAACTGGAACCAGAATTACTGCATCTAACCTTTAGGATACGGCTGGGTTTGAGGGGGCTCATCACTTTGGACTGTGCCACGTTTTGGATTCAAGCATTCGCTTTTACCCAGTGGCCTAACCCCACCATCCATGCTATAATTTCCCTGGGTTAGTAAATCACACGTGCCTCACTGCCTCGTTCGTAAGGCACTTCCTCTGTCAGTTTCTGTAAAGCAGGTTTGGGATAACTAGATTCCCAGGAGCCATGGGTTTGATTCCTGATAGGACTGACAGACCCCTTCATCTTTCCAAGGTAAATACACCACACATGAGATAAATACTTTAACAAAGAGATAGGGCACGGTGCCGTTTCCCATATGTGTGGGTCATTCAGAACAGACCTGAGTTTCATGCAGAGATACTGTGGTGATGAAATGATTACAAATACCATAGATGACAAATTTTAAAACTTGGGTCCTGTCATATAATTAAAGATCCAACTTCACTTTCCGTAAACACATACTTGTGGTGAAGATATACAAGAGGGGATTTGCCACTGGGCGGGTAGCATAGGGGCCACTGGCTCTGAAGCTGTAGTCACCCAGAGGCCCCAAACCACCACAGTAGGAGCCCAGAATAGAAATGGCCACTCTTCCAGCCCATAGGCTAGACTAGCAGCCCAGAGAAAGGACTGTATTGCAACCCTTCCTGTGTGTTGTTGAAGGTCAACGTGCTTAGGTACCATGCTTTTGGGCACAGGACAGAAATCTAGGGAGGCTGATAGAATTCCATCCCCCGAGTACCTCATGTAGATGCCTCCTAGCCCCACCCCAAAAGCCTGTTTGCTTGGACTTGTACAGAGAGTTGTGAATTTTCTCGTGAGAGACTCACTACCTCGTGCACTTCCAGTCTGACAGAAACAAGGAAACAGCCTGTGGGTTGGACCCAGAACTGCAAACATGGGGATTATCAGTACGTGGCCATGTGCCATATCATCAAGTTCACATCCCAGAGCTCTCCCAGTCTGCAGCTTACCCAGGGAAGGTCTAAACCAGCCATAACATAACAACTCCAAGCAGGCTTGGCAGGTTTTCCAAGCAGCTCACCTACACTGTTAGGTAAACAGTAATCCCATGCTTAAGGTCTGGGTGATGCCATAGATATATAAAGATGTCCATAGCCAAACGATTGTGCAACTAGCTTGTAACGTGCATGTTGATAAGGCTACTAAGGTTTACAAATATCCTGCTCTTCTTTACAGTTTATAATTTAATTAATTGCCAGTTAATTGTCTTATTTTTCCCTTGTGATTGATGTCACTGAGCGGGATTAGACAGCATCAGATGTCAGAGAAAGAAGGGATGCAGCGTCCTATGACAGTATAAGAGGAGATGTTTTTATGGACAAATCCTTTCCGATATGGATGAATACCTCAATGAGCTATCACAGACTATGAGCTCAATCCATATTGTAATGGGATCATTAGCAGAGGTACCAGCTGTATGAGGTTTGTATTCACAAGCCACGAGTGAGTAACAGGGAAATATTGGTGTCTTGGAAATGTTTGCCAAGCATAAATCTCTCCCTCTTTTCAGAGTGCTCAGTTTATCTGCAGTGGGAAAATATTCTGTTTCTGAAATAAGGCTTGTACTGGGGACCGATTCTGCTACCACTATAGTCAATGGGAAAATTCCCAGGGAGAAGGATCGGATTCTAAATGCAGCCTTTATTTGGTAATGCTATCCGGATGGGAAAACAGTGAAGAGGCATCCTTTCATGTATTTATATCTGCTCCTGTATTTGTCACTTCATGCATCCGATGAAGTGGGTTCTAGCCCATGAAAGCTTATGCCCAAATAAATTTGCTAGTCTCTAAGGTGCCACAAGGACTCCTCGTTGTTTGTTTGTATTTTTAATTAAATAATGACAGGTTTCAGAGTAGCAGCCGTGTTAGTCTGTATCCGCAAAAAGAACAGGAGTACTTGTGGCACCTTAGAGACTAAATTTGTTAATTAAATAATATGTGCCTTAGTCAAGTAATAGCCCCTCTTCTAAAGCAGCAAGCATCCCTCTTTCCCTGCAGGCCTAGGGCCTCCTGGTCATGGGGGAGAGACTGCCCCTGACGGAACTTTAGACATTTGTTGCAGAAAGAAAGCATTTTAAACATCGCCTTGTCCCCTCCCTCTTTGTCACTGAAGATTATCAAAGGCAATCTCCTCTGGATACAAAAGGTATCTCTCTCGGGTCCCAGGATTTGAAATGGTGCCAAGAGCATTGCGACAGAAGGTCAAGGGGTCCAGTGTAAACTGACGGCTTCTGACTACACTCTGATCTCACTTAGGGTCTGTCTACACTTTCAGCTGGAGGTGTAGTTCCGAGCATGAGGAGCCATACTAGTGCTAGCTCTGAATGAGCTACTGCCCAAGCTGCAGGAGGGGTTATCTGCCCCAAGTATGTGCCCATCCAAGGCGCTAGGCACGTTCTCAGGCCGCCATCACAGCTGCACTCTGTTTTAGCATGCTAGCTCATTCAGAGCTAGCATGGGTATGTCTCTTTGAGCTGGGAATCCTACCCCCAGCTTGAAGCATAGCTACACCCTTAGGTCAGTGTAAAAATCCAGAGTAACTCCAATAGCGTGAATGAGATCAGAATGTGGAGCAGTGTGTGAAACCAGGATTTAGAGAAAACCATGGATAGGCTCCAGTGTAGGTGAATGGCCCATTTGAACCACTGCATTAATCAGTGTGGGCTATCTAGGTTATCTCTAATACTGCAATCAGAACAGAGAGTCAGCCAAACCATGTCTGCTCATTTTAATTCATTACTTACATTTTGGGAACTTATCCTTTAAAAACAGCTATCAGTGATTACATAAAAGAGATTAGTTTACGCTTCAGCATAAATCAAAGCTGGTTCGAGATGTTTCCTATGTGCATTGCGAAACGCATGCTGACAGAGGACAAGTTCCTCATTGCTCACTGAGTCTCCCCTCCCCCCATCTGGGGAATGCAATGCACCAACTCAGTAGAGCTGTGCAGAAATAACTGCTTTGAGTTCTTCTTATACCTCTCAAGATGACTGTTTAGAAACAAGCTTCTGAAGAAAATTTAGAAGAGATGGCGTATGGCCTATCCAGTTTTTTCCTTTCATGTGCATAACTTTTTCCAACTAAGATACATGATAGAAACAAGGAGTGCGGGGGGGGGGGGGGGAAGAGCGGGGAGGGACGGAGAGAGGGAAAGAGAGAGATCAGGGACAAAAAGAACCTTACAGTAAAGCAGATTCCTGTGTCTGAATGCAAATCGATCTTGACACTCAATTCTGCTTTGGTATCAAAGAAAGAGCTAAAGGATAGTATGCAGACACGTAACAAATTATCTGGATGTACCATTGTTTTATTAATCAAACCATCTTTTTATGGTTGTTTTATTAATTATTATTATTATTTATTATTATTATTATTTTAAAGATATATTACCATTTTTGTTCTGCTTGTTTTGGTAACAAGAAGAGACAGGTTGTCTTATGGTTGAGAGAACTTGGAAGTTAGGCACCTAACTATCTTTGAGGATCTGAGCCTATATTGATGGGAGAAAGGAAGGATTCTTATCATCATCCTCATTTGACAGATGGGAACTGAGGCACATAAAGATTAAGTGATTGACCCAAACACATACAAAGAGTCTCTGGCAGAGCTGAGAGTTGAACCCAAATCTCTGTCCTGTGCCTTAACCACAAGATCATCCTTCCTTTCTGCTACATTCTGAAAAGGTGCCGCACACGTGCTCAGGCAAAATGATGGCAGCTATAAATCTTTGGTATGTCCAATATTTCCTGGCTCCATGATTGGATGATGCTGCTTGGAAATAAATACCTCAGTCATCACGACCTCTCACCCCTGTGCAACCAGAGTGCTTTCCAGGGTATATTCATACAGCTGTTACAGATGTACACATTTTATGAACAACTTGAATTTTTGAAACAGAAGCACAATTGTGAATCAGGGAATGTAACTTTTTCTGTCGCTGGAGCTCAGTCTTGCCTGATCTTTCTACGGCTCCTTCAGCAGCACAACTGCCACCTGCATGTGCACAATACAGTTTCTAAGGTACCCAGAGACTGGATCTGAAAACACATCCCCAGCAGTAGCATCTGAATCTGCTTACTTTCTGGCCACACCAAGGGAGTGACTTCTCCTAGGCAGCTCTTATTAATTGGGCTGCTGCTATTGCATCCCGAGAATCACAGTTCAAAGATAGATCATAGGATACAGAGAGAGAGAGAGAGAGAGACAGAGAACTTCACTATTGGTTGGGTCTGTTCTGAGCATTCTGGACACAAAAGCAGACTCTAGAATCATTCTTAAGATCATCAAGGTCCAGCAGTGGTATAAAGTGCTTGTCCTGTGTTCTCACTGTCACTTAACTTGCAAGTGTTTTAGGACCTGATTGTACAAACCTTTACTCACATGAGTAGCCTTTACTAACAAAAGTCAATGGGAGTATTCACACAATAAGGATTTGCTCACATATGAGTTATGACTTTCAGGATCAGGCCCTGGATCCCATTCTGCATTGAATAATAGACCAATACCATTTTGACACACTATCTGTAATGCATGCAAGGCCTTTTTATGTTAAATATCCAGTGGGGAGAAGGAGAGAGTCTGGGGCGGCCAATCACCCACATACCGAAGAGATTCCCACTCTGTTTCTGCATACAGCACAACGTCTGCCAGAGTCATTCCCATCTTCACAACTCTGGTCATTTACATTATGAACATTTGCAGCATCTGAGATCTGGAATCATGATGTTTCATGCTTATAGTAGATGACTTCCAATCAGAGAAGTTGCATATGCAATTTCCCCGAGGTCTCAGAATAAAAAAACATAAGACCAGACTGGGGGGGGAAATCTGATGTTTCATCATTCAGAAATGCATTTTCAATCCATAATATGAAATGGAAAAATTTTGGGTTTAAAAAAAATAGTTCGGGGAATTAACAACTTCCTTCTTTCAAGCAAGTATTGAGATAAGATCCAGCAACAAAATAATTGTAACTAGGTTTGTCTTCTAGATTATGTAAAAAGAACGATATTTCAATCAGAGAATTCATCAGAAGAGCTGTATCATTATTAAGTGAAGTTAAGAACAAAGCAGATAGCCCAGTTTATTTGCTTTCCTCAAGAAGCCGTGGACGTGAAATGAGTTTGACCATTTTGGTCCGGTTTCCAGGGGCGGCAAGTATCCAGTCACAAAAAGTAACCTGGCAAACATGCTGGCAATTGCAGCAAAGGCCCAAGATTGAATAGCCATGGGGACAGAACTATGCTCTTATCCTTTAGAAATGATGTCTGTGGGTTGGGATTGAGAGGCAGGGTAAGAGAAGCTTGCTCTGCTGCTGATCATGTTGTGGGTAAACAAAACTCCAGGAGAATCTTTCCTCTGATGAACACTATCATTTGGGAAAAAAGAAGCAGTTGTGGTCCTTATATTTCCAAAAAGGAGTGAGTTTATTTTTACCCACGTGCCACCTATTTTTTCCACTTTTTCTGTTCAGGCAATCAAAAATATAATTGTTTGAGGGAAGGGGCACTTTTAAAGAAGAAGGTGTATTTTGTAACTGGCTCAGGATCTTGGACTGTAGAGAATTTTAAAAAACGTAATTGACAGCTGAAATCCTGAGACTGAATCTGGTGATGAAGAAAGGAACTCATGTCAGCAGTCATGAAACTCTTCTCAGATAAACTGGAGCTTAGACTCTACACTCTGGAAATACCTAAAGTAGACACATTCTGACATCCTTCCTATCGTTTTAAATTAAATACATAAGAAATGTTGCTCCACAGAATGAGTGCAAGCTGTGATGGAGAAAGCCTTTTGGATGGAAGGGATCTTTTCAAACAGAGGACCTCCAGAGCTAAAAGAATGAGCTGCTATAGCATGAGCTAAAGCCTTGTGTGGCTGTCTTTTGCTCATTATTTAGGATAGATTCATATATTTATATTACGGTTGGTTAATTATGTATGGTGTGGGTTTTCTTTAGCTTGATGTTAATCTGTATTTCCCCTGCCTTGTGAGATAATTTCATCAATGTATATGAGGTGCTCCTCTGTGACAGCGAAGGCGAATATAAGAACATAAGAATGGCCATACCTGGTCAGACCAGTAGTCCACCTAGCCTAGTATCCTGTCGTCTGACAGTGGCCAATGCCAGATGCTTCAGAAGGAAATGTAAGTACCTAGATAGATAAAAAGCTATAATTTGCGGGAATCTTTACCAAATCTTTATCATTAATGTAGTACGGCTGTTGGATTCTGGCAGTCCAATTAAACCTAATATCTGGATGCATCTGTGACCCATTGGTGAATGTGTGTTGTGGGTGGGAGGGGGGTCTGCCTCTATGCCCAAGACTTAGCAAATATGACTCTGTTACAGCCACCACCCCCACCACCTCCAAACTTGGCTCTGTAGGGCACAGTGTAGCAACTCAAGCGTTTTAGCTCTGAGGTCCCTGGTTCAATCACTGGCATTTCAGCCAAGATGGTAGCCATTGCACATTGTTAGCAGATTCTCAGTTCCCAGATCATTAATTGTAAAAATTGGTTATTATTGCTCATACGTAAAACATAATAACTTGCTCTTTGGAATTCTTTCTCCTTTCCTGCCAGTTCGTTACATAGCAATGTATAATGTTTATATATATATATATATATATAATTCCAAATAAACACACTCTTAAAACTTTTGTTTTAAGAAATGTAATTAGTTAATGCTTATTCTCTGCTCAGATTTGAACACTTTTGAATGGGAAAAGTTCCCCTGGGAAAGGTTGACAGAATTTGTTTGATGTCGAACACCTTCATTTCTTCAGCAGTAACGTGAGCAGAACTGATAAAAAAAAAAGTGCATTATACAGGAGTTCAGATCTTAAAACATTTGAATGCCAAGTTCCTAAAGTTGCATCTCACTGCAGCTTAGTAAAAGGTATCTACATTTACAGCAGTGGTATGAATGTTTCATTTTGCTCCAAAGTGAACTGCCTGCCTGCCAGACCAAGTATGGAGAAAATACAAATACTGGTCGCACATGAGGAAGCCTGTTGTGGGCTGCTACAATAGGCCTATCACCTGCAGCAAGAAAGACAGTTAGGTCTGATCTACACTGGGGGAGAGAGGGGATCGATCTAAGATACGGAACTTCAGCTACGAGAATAGCGTAGCTGAACTCGACGTATCTTAGATCGAATTAAAATTACTTACTTCGCGTCCTCGCGGTGCTGGATTGACGGCCGCAGCTCCCCAGTCAACTTTGCTTCCGCCTCTCGCACTGCTGGAGTTCAGCTGTCAACGGGAGAGCGATCGGGGATCTATTTATCACGTCTACACTACACACGATAAATCGATCCCCGACAGATCGATCGCTACCCGCCAATCCGGCGGGTAGTGTAGACGTACCCTTATTGTAGGGCGTGGACAGAGGCGATTCTACCTTATGTACCATTGCTCTCTCTGCACTAACTGCCCATTGGGGAGTAGATGGAGTTCAAAGTTTTGGTTTTACCTTTACGAGCTAGGTCACATGTATCTCAGGACTCAGTCCAGTGACCAAAGTCAGTGAGAACTGAGAATTCATAGCATCAGAGAATCATAGAAATGTAGGGCAGGAGGAGACTGTTAGAGGTCACCTAATCCAGCCCCCAGCCCTGAGTCAGGGTTAAGTATAGACCATCCCTGACAGGTACTTGTCTAATTTGTTCCTAAAAACCTCCAAAGATGGGGTTTCCACAACCTTTTTTATATTTGCCATTGCCACCCCAGGTTTGTGGAATGCCCTTTTTCTGGCCTGAAGGGAGGTCACAGAGTTGGTGAGCCAGACTTCAATCCCTTTCTCTTTTGGTACCCAAGGTTGGCGGGTTTAGAAGTTTATTTTCTGAGTGATTTTATTCTTAAAACATTTTCTACTGCCCTTTTAATGTGTAGCTTTTAGCATGTGAAAGGTCTATGCCAGAGGTGCACAGGGATCTGGCTGTATGGTGATCCAGGATAATATGCAACTGAATCAGTACTTATATGTTAAAATTAATCCTAGCCCTTAAATAAATGCCCCAGGAGAGAATCTGTGTTAAAAGGTGGGCCAAAAAGTTGGTGAACCCCTGCTCCAAGTCCCTATTGAATCGCAGGGCCTGATCCAGTTCACACTGAAAGCAACAGCTGTGTTTCTCCACTGCACCTAAGCATAGAGGAGAAGACGGGGATGACATGGAGCTATTCATAGCTCCTTGATTCTCTATCACCCTGCCTTGGCATGAGGTATAGCTGCAGAGGAGCAGTTTTAACTTACGATGCTAGCGTAAGGGGCTTTCTTCCCCTTCCCCATACTTCTCCTTCCCTGGCACCTCTCTCCATTCCCCTCACCCAACACCCTCCCCCTCAGCCCTCAATATGTCCCTCCCCTTATTCTACTGGCAGTTTTCCGATAAAGGCAGTGGTGGTGGTGCTGCCTTTTCCAGCTTTACAACAGCTGGGATTCCTTCTCCACAGTGGGAATTCTCCAGGGGGAATCTCCAGCTGCTCTAAGTGAACTTGAAGGACCAGAGAGTCAAGCCCCAGATATATATTGGCTCATTGTGTCCAACAGGATTATTAGTTTTCTCTGTGGCTGTACACTATGCTCTGAGGTCCCACAGAATAATAATTATTGTGTGGGACACAAATCCCACACAATAATAATTTTCTTCAAATACTTAGGCTTTAATATTTTTCCCAGCTGAACTGTAAATAAAATTATTTCCTAAGAGCACTTATTTGAGCTTGATTATTAAATACATTGCCAAAATCTGGTTGGTTAATATACTGCCTTCTACTCAAGCTGAAGTATCTAAAAGACAAAGAAAGAAGTAAACGAAAAGGAAATCAACATCTTGCTAAATTGCATGTTTTTAAAAATCCTATAATTGAGGCTGCTACTTCATTTCCATTTGTAAAACAGATTGAGCTCCCCTTCCATCTACTAATGGATTTGGTTTATCTCTGATACTAATTACAGCATTTGCATGGCTTGTACAGACTGACTACAACAGCTCAGAAAAGTCGTAGTAACACAGTTAACCCTTGAACTACAATGCAAGCTTGAGATATACTGAGGTCCAATCCCCTATTCCTCTTCTTACAATGGGTTTCAAACTCCAGAACAGCATGGTTTGATTTTTCCCCCCCGGTTTACTATTAACTTGCTGTAGTTCTGCTGTAGTTCTTACTTTAGAACCAGTAATGAGAGAATCTGAAGGTTTGGATAGAAGTAGCATCTAATAATTTGAATGCTTAATTAAACGTACCCAGGCCTTCTTTGACATAATGACTGGGCTGGGGCAGAAATATCTCTTTTCCCATTCTTTCCAAATACCGTTTGAAAGGGAAGTTGATGTTTGGAGGTCCAGAAAAAAAGCTATTGTTCACCTTCCAGGAGATGAACAATCATTTTCTCAGAACTCACTATAGCCAATCAAGTTTCATTTGCATGTGATCTGACTCAGTCTTATTACTCCAAACCTCAGTGTTATTTTAAACTATAAAAACACACTGGATCATCACACATCTGTTTTCAACTCATCTTGATTGAAGATCTTTATTTAACAATAAGACCACCAATGTTATCATGTATAATCCTTTTTATTCCTAGAAGAATATGCAGCTACAAAGATAAGTAAAATCAGGAATGTAAGACACTGGACTAAGCCCCTTTAAAGAACCTAAGAGTTTTTGGGGGCAGGGTGTATTGCCCCTTTAATGGATAGTCTGGAGCTCATAGCAAAGACAGCCTAGGCCAGTCAGCTTGGTTTGGGGCTGGGCTATGTAAACAGGAAAAGGCAGTTGACTGTGGTGGTGATGGGTTGCAGGCATTGGTTTAACCTGGGCCCTAAAGGCCTTTGTTTTTCCAGCTGGCTGTATGTTTGGTTGTTCTGAGGTAAGGCTCTTATGAACTTTGTTAAGCTGCTCCTACTGTGACCTGGTGCCTAAGGGAGATAGCCTGCCTGCTGCCTGGGATAATAAGGGAACTAGGAACTCTGCTGACTGAGGTTGGTATGGAGCCTTCCTTAAATGGGACATGTGTAGGTTTGTTAGTTTAGTTTTGTCTAATCTCTTCTTGGATCCTATATATGCAGGGGTCATCTCTTTTACTATGTCAGTACAAATGAGTCCTGAACACAAATGAGGTTCTAGGCACTACTGCAATGTGAATTATAATAAGAAATGTGGTGGAGAGTCATGTTTTAGCTTCTATTATTTTTATTTGTAAACAGAGAATTATTTTTAAAGGCTCTTGAAAATGCTTCATTAGATTCCCAAAGAGTTAAGTATGGTAAAGAGTCATGCAGGTCTGTAGGCTGTCTGCCACTTGCACTGCAGGACAGTGTTGTAATAATGACACAGACACCTACCAGCTGTCTACTAGAGGGTTTTATTTCCAAGATATATAGCTGCTGGTTTCACAAGAACATGGGGGAGATTCTACCCTAATATATGTGACTTGTCCAAAGTGTCTGCCGGTGTTTCAATTTGTATTGAAGCTAGGGAACTCAGAAATGAGACACAGCTGCTGAGGTAATGCTTTCTCTCAACAACTGGTGAGAAGGCAGTATGATGCCATGCATGTTAAATAGCAGGCAGCTAGGTTGCCAGTTTGTCATATAAATGAAAACCAACCTTCAGGCCATACCATACCTTCCTGCAGTAAATCCCAAGAGAAGACCCACAAAACTCCATGAGCTGCTATCCATAACCTCTAAAAATGGGGGAGGGGCTGGCTAATGGGCAAGCAACTGTAGGAACCTCCCACAAGCCCTGTGGATCCTTGAAACTCCATGCTGCTTTGATGGTCCTCTGTCCACTCTGGCATGCACCATTGGCTGCTTCCTTCAGCAACTGCATGGTAAAGGCTGTGGGGAGGACCCAAAGGGAGTTAATGTTGCTGCTGTGTAGTTATTCACTCATTATCCCTGGGGTTTAGAGGAGCAGAGAGCAGCTGTGACCCCACCTTCAAATTTCTGTGACACTTGATCCCTGTGGAACTCAGGTGAAGGGGCTTCCTGACTTCTATACTGTCCATCAGGTTTTGTCCTGAGCTGGCAAAAATGGAGGTGGGCATAGAAGTCGTTTCTACCTTACCATTAAGTAGCCTTTTCTTTGAGTCCCCTCCTGCCACCCCTTCCATGCAGTAAAGTCCCATTGAAGTCAATGGGAGTTCCCCCATATAGATAGGTTGCAAGATGGCGGAGGGAGTGGGGGGCCAGATCTGAGTCAAGTCTCAGATGAGTTTTGAGTATCTCCCCTGGGGATGGGTGAGCCTCAGGAGGCTTAGAGATGCTGTTCAGGTTGGATAAGCATTATAAAGTTAGATGCTTATCAAACCTCCTTCAAACCCTTTGAGTCTGAAGAACTGCTCTGGTTGTCAAAGTAGTTCTGCTTTTGGAGAGACCATGAGAACAGGATGTGCAGACTCAAGGATGGAAAAAATATTTTGGGTGATGGCTCAGAATGATTCTCACTTTATGCAAACCAGTGCATCCTCTCTCTCCTATCTGTATGCCTGACATGTTGGAAGTGCTGGGTTTGCTGCATATTGTCTGACCTCCAGTGCTCCCTTCCCCCTTATACAATGGGGTCTTATTAAAACAGCCTTATTAGTGGGAAAACAAAAGCTGTGGGGTGGGTAGCATGGAGAGGTAAAGGGGCTGTCTCAGCAGTATTATACCACCATCTTGTAACAACCCCCAGCCCGTCCCTAGCTCTGCTATACATAGGTGCTGGAATTAGGGGTGCTAGGGGTGGCTTGAAGTGGTTTCCATCATATAAAGAGTTTAGTTTGGTTCATGGCTCTCAGAAACTCACGGTACAAATTGTTCCAGCACCCCTGCTACAACCAAATCTTATACGTGATGGTATCCCTTTAAATATTTCCTACACAATTCACTTACTCTAAAGAACCAAAAGGGGTGTGTGACTGCTAATGGAGGGGAAGAGTCTGGGAACATGGCAGGTATGTGGTATGCTGATTCAGGATACTCTGTGACATAACCTTTTCAGACTGGTTTCACAAATAGAGATAGGGTTAGAGACATGGATACCTTCTGTTCCCCAAGTGGAGAGCCCTTCCCGGGGCATGCAGGGTGCCTGCTCTGCAGGGGCTGGGGTTAGTTTTAGTTTCTGGTGAGGTTTCCATAGGAAGCAGCATTACCTCTGGAGGGGATGTGCTGGTTTTGTGCTTCACGTGTCTTCTGCATCCACACTGCCTTCTTGACCAGCTCTTCCTCTTTTC
Organism: Emys orbicularis; assembly: GCF_028017835.1. NCBI lineage: Eukaryota > Metazoa > Chordata > Testudines > Emydidae > Emys > Emys orbicularis. The sequence goes on along the minus strand of NC_088691.1, from coordinate 95,231,624 downwards.
GGCCTTCGGATAGAAGGGAGTCTGCAGCCTGTTTCTCCCTCCTGGCAAACTCCTCTCTTCTGCAGCCCTGGGCCTGTGCTGAATGTGTCCCAAAGGACACTTCAGCCACCCAAAGTAAATTCTTATTTCCCTATAGGCCACAGCTACTATGTAATGTCCCCTATCGCTACATTTCATTCAGTGCAATGACTTCAAGGGCACCGTTTTCAATTCCCTCTACAGAGCCAGAATTAATATTAAGCTTATGCAGCATAAGAGCAAGGCAGAGCTTTAATTGTCCACAAAGAGCGTGAATATTTCAACATAATGTACTGTGCCCTAAAAACAAATACTGCTAAAAGTACCACTCTTGCTTTAGCTGCAAATTTCAGCCTGTCTGAGCTGCAGCAATAGAGTAATAATTCTCTATTGATATTTGTGTCCCTTAATATTGCACCAAGATGACCACTTCATTAACATGACAGTAACTGTATGTAATACAGCACATCCTTGACTGTATATAATTATAGCCTTGCCCAATGAAAAGTATAAGGGCTTTCCGTATTGTCATTATATGCCACAATCGGAAGGGTTTATAGGTGGGAGTTTAGAATGTGTGTTAGCCCCAGATCATCACAAGTACTTAGATGCCCAAGTCCCACTGAAATCAAGGGGACTTAGCAGATCTGGGCCTGAGGCTCCTATATTCCACCTGACTTGCCATGAGACATAGGCTCTGAAAGTGCCCAAGTAGCTTTTGGGGGGGGAAAGGTGGGGGACTTGGGCTCCTAAATCACGTAGGCAATCTTGAAAATCCCACCTTATAACTGGCAATGAATAAACCTGTTTTGATATAACAGGGCCCTAGCTGTGCAGCTATAGGATGAAACTGCAGCCCACAGGGGGCAGTGTGGGGCCACACCACCATAGAGAGAGTCCAGCAAAGGATTGTTCTTCAGGTCCCTGAGGGACTGTGTGGTTTGCCCCTGCTTGCTATGCTTGCCCAGTTCATGGACCAGTGTGGAGAGACAGGAATGGAGGCTGTGACACCCACCCCTCGTTGCCCATGTCCCTGCCCTTCTCCAACTGCAAAGACTGCAGTTGTGGCTGATGCTAATGTGAGCTACACAAGGGGTGGGAGAAGACTCCTTGTGCCTCTTCCCTGTGTGTCTGTACATGAACCAGCCACGATTTGGCCTTTGAAGGGCAGGTGAGTGTTCTGGGCCAGCCTTCTCTGCCACTTGTAGGGGTGGAGAGGGGATGCTTGTTTTAATGTTCCTGTTTGGATTCATCTCTGGTTATTGGGGGAATGCATATGGGTAAAATGCTGGCCCTGTTGAAGTCAGTGACCAAACTTCCATTGATATCAACTGGGGCTGGGATTTCACCCTGTGTGTGTATCCTATACAGCGCTCTCAGACATAGAAGATGCCATCATGATGTTTGCTATGGCTTATTCTTGAGTGTCTTGTGCAGTCTTTTCATGATGCATGCAGTGGGCTTTCCACCACTTCCCTTGGGTGACTACCCTGTGACCTAACAGATCTTGCAGCTAGGAAGTTTTTCATGTTAGGAAAAATTTCCTGAGGCTTAGCTTACATTTTTCTTTGTTCTTTTTCATCTCCTTTATTGGTAGTTTTGCCCCTCTCCGCATGATATCTATTAAAGATGGGATCAAAGCAGCAAGAAGTAGACCTGACTTTCTAACTCTAAGTTTCAGGGTCTTTTGAGCTAGGCCTTTAGTTTACGTCCTTCATATCAGACCCCTCCCACCCTTTTTACTGGATACATACATATTCTTGAAGAAATAAGGTTGGGTGGGAAGGGAGGAAAGCTTATCAAAGACATCCGGTTATAATCAATTGCTCTTGCCAAGATCAATGTATTTACTGAGCCTTGGGCCTATATTTGAGTCAGTTTTTAGATGAATAGAAGGATTATAAGATGCTTGCAGGAAACACATAGAGTATGCAATGTACGATTGTGAACATTCTGTGATGTGGTCTAATGAGTTAACAAAGCACAAGGAAACCTGTGGAAAATGTTAGCAAAATCTGTCAGAACGTTTGTCTTAAAAGCTGATCTGGATGATCTCATAGCTTCCAGCATTTCAGAGAGAGCCAAATGTAAGGTACTGGTTGAGCTGGGTAAGCGAGCTAGCTAGCATGAGACTGGGATTTAGACCAGTGGTTCTCAGGATAAATTTTTGGCCTCAGAGTGCAGTCACCAACTCTTGTTGGTGGCTGCTCTGACAATTTTTCCTAAAATACTTAGTTAACTTTAGGAAAAACAAATATGCACATCCAAATCATTGTTGTTTATTTATTGCTAGCTAATAAGTCTGTTGTGAAAAGCGGTATTAACAAACATACAAGTATCACTTTTCACAGCAGCCTTACTTAGCTCTGGCAAGCCTGGGGACAAATTAAGCCCTGGATGGGGGGGGATCAGTGGGAGCCAGGAACAATGGGGGGATTGGTGGGGAGCAGGGGAGCCAATGGGGGGGGGGCTGAAGCCCCGTGCCCGGCGGATGGAGCCTGAGGCATGCAGCCAGAGCCCGGGGCTGGAACCTGAAGTCCCAGAGCCTGCCACCCCACTACCCCAGGGCTGAAGCCCAGGGCCTGAGCCCTGCCACCCCGGGGAAGGTGGGGAACTCATCGGCTGCCTGCTCCTCCAGCGTTGTGCCCCCGGTGTCTCCAGAGGGGGCAGGGCCCAACTGCTGCTGGCAGCCCCAGCAACCAACACCAAGAGGGTGCATCCAGGAGTAGCAGGGAGGGGGAAGGGCCTCTACTTTGCCCCCCACACACACACCAATCACAGCCCAGGAGGGTGTGGCCGCAAGAAAAGCCCCTGATGGCTGCCTTTGAGAACTGCTGATTTAGAGCACACTAGAATGCCTTGAAGTAGCTATGGAAGGGAGATTTAGAGAGTAGGCAGATAAGGGAAGACAGCCTCTGTTGGCAGCACCAAAGAGCAGACGTCACTGGGAATCCAGTATATGTGTTGACCTAAAACTGGTACCAGACCTGCGGGGGGGGGGGGGGAAAGAATGGGTACAATTGAAGGGTGAAAGTTATGCAGAAAATTGCCTCTTCCTGCTGCTCTGAAACAACCTACACAAAGTATAAATTGGCAGACAACTGTCAAGTGCTAATGGAAGAGGAGCTGAAAATATGAGGGCAGTTTTCCTTCTACAAAACAGCAGTATGACACAAACAGTGACCAGGAAAACAACACAATGAGACCAAGGACTCAGCATGCAAGCACATGGTGAGGCACAGCCATGCCGTGACTTAGAGGACAAGCTGCAAACGTCTCTAGGGGTAGGATGACGAGGGTAACTTCCTTCAGGGAATTCTCCTCTGACCCTTATTACAACATACACCCTTTTTCCATATTATGGCCTTGGTAGATAATGCACAAGGGGATAAGGAAACAAAATGCAATCCAATAACCATAACTTAATAATGTCATGCAGAGGTCAGCTTGCTGTCTTTTTATTTAGACGAGACCTCCCCTGCCTTGGCTTCTCATTCATGCTGAAGATGACTGTGAACTGTGCTTAAACAGGACCGCTGGCAAAGACTGCTTTCAGAAGCAGGAAACCACTCCCTTTATCCTTGCTTGATCTCTTGGAGTGAAAATATGTGCAGGGCCCTTGTCAGGCAGCAAGAACCCTTGTGAGAAAGAAAAGAAACATTAACAAGCAGACAAAGATGAAACTTTTTTTCCTTCATCACATTTTCGGGGGGCGGAGGGCGGGGGCAGGACTCAGGGACAAGAGAAGATGGTTTTTAGACAGTGTATTTTGCACTACAAATGTGCATTTCCCTCGATTTGCTGTGTCCTAGACTTTATTTGGCTAGCACTTTTTTTTTTAATTAAACGTTGGGTTTAAATTTAAAGAGAGCAAATCGAAATCAGTCTCCCTCATGGTCTGTTCTGAATGATCAGGATACAGAAGACAAATGAATGAGAATCAGCATGATGTAATGTGGCACAGCCAAGCCAAAATCAGCCAAGCCAGTTAAATAACATGGCACTTTACCAGGATCTTCTTCTCTTTAATACAGCAATCTGATTTTACATATCATTCCTTATCACCAAACTCTGTATTCAGTGGTACTCTGGATATACACTGAGCTGAATCCAAGTGACTCCATTGAAGTCAAAGTCCAATATGTTTTCTTTAGTGAATGAGTCAGCTCCTACTCTCATATACATTAGTATAAATCCAAAATAACTCTTCCAACGTCAGTACAATTACTCCTGCTTTATGGAGATGGCTTTGCTCCATTTTGTACATATGTTTTCATGATACATTACATATTGCAAGGTACCTCTGGTGTTTAAAAATGAAATCCAGAATGTAAAGGGCCTGATTCTCACTTACTGACCCCTTTGCACTGCCAAAATGGTGTGAAGAGGCCTTAGTGTAAATGAAATTAGGCCCCAAGTAATTTGATTTCCTCATTGACCAGGCAGCCTTGGTGAGATTAAAGATGAGATTTCTTCCCCCCCCCCCCCCCCCCAAAGCCCTAAGAGGGTTTCTTTGATTCCATGCTGTATTGGAGGCTTAACCCATTTAGGGTGGTATTTTCTAACTCACCTAAGGGAGTTAAGTTAAGGTCCATACAAAGTAACATGCAAGTAATTATTACTGGGCTTGGGTTTGTCCTCTTCAGCCATTAACAATTCCTAGCCATGCTTGTTTTCACTCGTTCAGGAAAAAAAACTATAGGATTAATGTGAAAATACTGTCTAAGGTACAGTGGGGCTGACATTATTTTTTCAGTTTCTCCAGTGTTAATATTTTTATACCATACTCTGGAATATGACACTTAAATCCTGCATTTTGTGTCCTTTGGGCTGAAGAAGGTAGATGCACTATAGTTCTTGTACTAAAGAGGCAGGGCTGGCTGCTCCCTTCAGACCCATCAATTTCTTTCCATCAGCTGGCTAGAAAATACTCCTCTCCCTGTTAGGGATTGAACACAATGCATCAGAACCATCATGGCCCAACCCCTGACAGCTGCAAAGTGTAGCTCGGGATCTTTCATGTGGCTGAACTGTAGCCTACTGCCAGCTGGGAGCTGGGGCTAACTGACACACACCTCCTCATCTCACACACCAGGGGTACGAGCAAAGCACCCAAACTGTATATTAACTTCAAATGTTTCCAAAGCTCTTGCCTCTTTACAAAAGAGCATCTGCTCGAATTCCTCAGCAAGGCAAGAGTACAGTGGTAACAAATGTATTTACTGTATATGGCAATGTTCAAATCGGCGCCAAACCTTTCTCCGATGGAATTTTCTGAATCCTACTGTCTGGCTGTCTCGTCCATAGTGGCTGCTGCTGACTCACTGTACTGAGGCTTGGTCGTCCCCTCCCCCATGGCCAGGAAGGTATTTTTCAGACATTGTAACACAACTTCCTCACCCCCCAGAGCGTATTACCCATATATTTGCAAATACATTGTCTGTTTCCCCTCAAAGAGCAAGTGAACAGTCATTTTTCACTGACCACACTGCTAACCATATCGCATCCTGCACAGGTCACGTGACAGACCACTTACTTACAAAGGACTAAACAGTAGCATGCAGCTTACAATGTTGTTACAGAAAAGTGGTCTAGCAGCAGAAATAAAGGGCCAGATCATCAGCTGGTGTAAACTGACTTCAATGAAACTCTGCTGATTTGCACTGGCTGAGGATCTGGTCCACACCAGTCTAAGATAATGTACTGAGCTGCAGCCAGAGACCCATGGTAGCCTCGAGATTTTTTTTATTAAAGTAGGTTCGCAACTTTCTCTTCTTTCAGTGTTAGGGCACTGCATGGAACAGGATGGACATAACCAGTTTCACACTTTTTCTCAGTCACTGATTTTTTTCCAATAGGTGCTCTTCTTGTGCTCTAGGACTCTGATGTGACAGGGATGAATGACACAATACTATGCTTCAGATGTCTTCCAGTTTTCCCTGTGCCACTGGATGCATTATCGATCTCGCTCTCTCTATCCCCTATTCCACTGTGTTTGGATAGGGTATTTACATATGAACTATGAGAGAGAGGTATTGAATCAGTGACCTAAATAATATGGAGTTTATTAAAATCAACAACTAAATCAAAACCTAGTACATTTTAAAAAAAAGTGATGCTTTAATTGAGGTACACTGGATATTCCCAATGGGAGCAGAAACTCAAAGATGGGACCCACCATTCTGGGTGTCATCAACCATACTGGCTGAAAGATGGTGATGAGAAGAGGTGACCATATATACTGGCATATACACGGAGTAATTTGTGCTAGTCTGTCATTTAGGGGGAGTTATGGGGACCTACCTATCACACAAGTAGGTGAACAGGAGTGGCAAAGGGACTTGGAAAAAACCACACTGACTTTGGGAAAACTGCAAAGGGCTTGAGAGAAGGCTGGGAAAGCCTGAGGCAACAGCCAGGACCAGAGTAGCATTGGGTTAGCGGCCAATTTGAGGTTGGAAAAACCTCTACAGGTTGGACAGAAGCCATGGCAGCTTGAATCAATTAAAGAAGCATGTGCAAGTGTGGTGGGGTTTGGGAGCGAAGGGATTTATGCACATCATGGGTTAGTTGTATCCTAAGTCACTGTCCTTAAATAAGAGTTGGCCTGTACACAGACTGGCTTATAAGTGGATATATACAGTAATCATCAGAGAAAATACATCCGTGCACATAGGCGGCAAGTTATATGGGCCCGTGGTGCCCGTGCTCCACCAATATTCAGGAATGTGGGCCCAGCTCCACCAATGTTTGGGGCTCTGCTGCCAGCCAGGCCCAGTCCCCTTACCTCTTACCCACACCCATCCCCAGCTGTGGCCCCAGCCTCGGCCCCCTTACCTCTGTCCATCTAGCCCCTCCCAGAGACATGGCCTTGCTCCCGTGTGGGGGGCGGGACTTGGACCGTTCCGGGCACCAGCAAAAGTTATAGAAACCTGGCGCCCATGTCTATGCAGGTGGCTTCCGTGCCATGTGTATCCTTAAATGGCCTCAGTACTATATAACTTAGTGCAGTAAAGAAGATATGTCCATTAGATTTTCTGTCACAGATAGGGCCTTCATCTGAGGCAGTACTGAGGATTTTCCCATAACTTCTGTTAGTTTCCTATATGTAATAAGGAAAACTAATAAACATGAATTTTCACTCTGTATTCCAGTTTTTGACTTTTGTGATTTGTTACACTGAGGGCAGACTTTGAACTTACATTAATTTTCTGAGGAGGTATAGATTAGGTGCTAAAAAACGGCCCCATGGCTTCCAGTGTCTTCCATAAACTTCTTCCCCAGCTGTTGTTCAGTAAGCACACATTTTCTATAGCTGTATGGTCTTCTTTGATCAAATAGCAGGGAAGAAACTATTTTCTGACTTTCCCCCTCCAGATACTATAGTTATCTCCTTTGTTAGTTTCATGGCAGTTCAAACAAAACCGTTCAGCTTCCTCCATGTCAAATATTAACCAGCAAAAAATTCTTGATGTAAACTGGGGACGACTATTCATTCTTCAAGTAACGCATGAGTCATAAAAATGAATCGCAAAAGCTTATCAGTACTGTCTGCTAAAGCTGGTCAGAAAATGGGGGTTTCCCTGAAAACGCTTCAATTTTGGCAAAAAATGGAAAGCTGAAAAATTTCAGCCAAAAACATTTGGTTTCAAACTGAAATTTTGGATTTGGAAATTCTGCCATGATGTCTCATTTCCCCCATTCTCTTCTATAGTCTCAGGACAGACTATAGCTTCCATGATCTCCCCTTTTGCTGAGCCACTGCATGCCTCATAGGATTTACTAGTTGTGATGATTATAGGTGATGTAGTCTGGCTGGACACCTCAGCCCACAGAAGAGAATTGGGATATAAGTTACCCAAACTACATCTCCCAAAATGCACCAGGCCAGTTCTTCCAAATCAACATTGGTTTTGTGTCAAAAACTGAAATCTTTTCAGTTGTTGAGTATTTCTTTTGACATAATCTAATTTTACCACAAAAAGCAGGCAATTTTCACAAATATTAGTCAAAAACCTAATTTTCCATGGGAGAAAAAATAGTTTTTTAATGAATTAGCTCCATGATGTGCATCAAGAAAGGACATCTAGATAGCTTCTGGCCTTCCTCTGAAAAAGCACTGAACTAGCAATGCTCTGCCATCTTCTTAGCTTTGAAATTCCAACTGTTGCTTTCTTTCTGTTTCCCTCTGACATTTAAACCTCTTATACCTGGTGTCATGTAATCTTTGTAACCAATGTTCCCTTCCTGATGGGTTCTAAAAATAGAATGAAAGAGACTAGAATTATTAAGCTGGCTAAGAATGGACATAACTATTCCAAAATGTTTCTGTACTACTCTTCAGGTTGATGATCCAATACAACTTCCTCTGTTCTTCTGGTTTGAAAGTAAAATAGTCAGTCAGCCCCAAGCTGTAAAAAGTGAATACAGGCACCAAGCTAAGATGACAGATACACTTACAAGAAGTGGTACATCATGGGCACATGTGCTTCTCCCTTCCCATGTGGTGCACCACATAAATGGCATCCAAGATGAGTAGAGGTGACTGGGTATTGTCATTCATCCACTGCAACACAGAGCTGGAACTCTATGGGGATGATCCAAAGACCACTGAGATCAATGGAAAGACTCCTTTTGATGTCAGTGGGCTTTGGAAAAGGCCTCGTGTGTCCTGGGCAGTCAAATATATGAGAAATTGTCTTATGTACTTGATATATTCTATCACAACATATCAATATCAAATTGATAATTTCTAACAGCATGATCCTTATCTCATTAACGTCACAAGACAAACTTCTGTTGACTGGAGCTGAATTAGGCTCCAAATGACTTGCCTTTTCCACAATCATAAACCAGGTCTCTTGGGCTTAGTCTTGGGTCTTTTCCTGCACCCCATACTCCTCTGCTCTGGAATACGCTGTAGTGTGGAGTGAAAGCTCATGAGCTGCAGTGGTACTACATGGACAGAACTGACAGATGTGACTGGGACAAATCACTCTCATTATATAAATACAGCACATCCTGTCACAGTTCTTATTACCCAGAGTTGTATTCCTTATCTTAAACTTTCTTATTTTTAAATGTAAGGCCTGATATTTTGTAGCCAGTTAATAAAAAGGGTGGGGGGAAGAGACTTTGAAATCTTCTGTTTGTTACAAATTTGTCATCTCCAGAGTTTTCAATCTGGCACCAAACACAAAAATTGTGGAAAATTGTTAGCCATTTTGTGAACAATGATAAACAGTGCTGGTTACTTCAGTGTATTTAAGATTAATTGTAAATGTTTGGGTTGGGCCATTATTGGTACCTGAATTAGACATGTGCTGAACAATTTATTTCTTACATTTTCACTGCACATGGGGTTGTCAGATTAGGCTGCACTAGACTATTCATTACATCATGGCCATGATATCAAATAATCCCCTAAATAGAACTGCATCTGTCTTGGAACTAGGAAAGTTGGATTGGGGGTGGGGGGAGAGTTGAATGATCTTGTGTGCTAGGAGGAAGGCAAAATGCATTGTTGTTTCAAACAGAAGAAAGGACGTGACAGACCTAAGCTATTTGG